>NC_132873.1:25677439-26019939 GCF_048164855.1 Canis lupus baileyi | reverse complement strand
GGAGGACAGCCAAATCCATAAGATGAAAACTGATGCTGACCAAGAATACTCTCATTTGTCCTTACATGTGTGAGAAATGGATCCCTATTGGGCTAAGTCATGGATATGGTACAGTTAGTGTTTCCTTATGCTACTACTAATACTAAATCCTAGTACTACTCCTGCTAGAGAAGGACACCAATAAAGAGGTGACGACTACTCAGTTACTCTCTGATGATTAGGTTTACTTTGTATGTTTGGAGAATTACAGCACATTAATTAGTTGATATTTAAATTTCAATTCAGCCATCTATTTTTATATAATTTACTGAGTACATGTCAAATATACTTCTCTTTATATATTTTACTTATTTGCAAACGTAATATTTTATGATCGCTATTTGCTTGTGCCTATGGGCTGTCATTGATGTATTCAAGTTTACAACCTAAACTGGAAGAAGATTCTTATTTTTCTGTATTCATGCTTTGCATCTTGTGTACCAACAGCATTTAAAAATGAATCTTTCAATTTTTTCAAAACCTGTTTTCACTCTGGATTTCTCTCCTTCCTAAACATAAATATTTACTCTATGGGACACAGAATTTGGAATGTGATAAAAATCTGTATTATATTTTTCTCTAAATTCCCCAGCATGAATTGAATACAGTAGGTCTTGTACAATTCGAATGAAATTTTCTGTTGATTTATAGAGATTTGCTTGCTACATGTTTACTATTATTGGTCTCTTAGCCATTTTTAAATTGGTTATCTACTTTGTGAAACAGTCATTATTCAATTAATTATGTGTAAACTACTAATACCAATCTTGTAATAATGCAATGTATAATTATTGTAAATAAACACCACTATAGCTTCTTAGAAAGGTTACTTTTATATTATTTTGTTACATTATTTTACATTGTAGAGTAGTACCCAGCATATAAATCTAACTTTTTAAAATGCAATAATTTTGTGGATTATTCATCATCAAAACAATTCTTTTACTTTGGGTGACTACTTGAAGTTCTTTAATAAATACTTCTAATCTTAGTAATATAAAGTTTTCTGTGTCTCTAGCTCTGCTTGATCTCTAAAATTAGTATGATGATTCGATTTATATAATTTAGTCACTTAGATAAAACTACTTGTTCAGAATCTTATCAGAAAGGAATGTAAATATGTATGTCATAAAGGTTTTTGATTTCCCAAAGTAGTGTTTTAATAAAAATGATATACTTTTAAGATCCATTCCTTGTTATTACTTTAAGAAAGTGTTTCTAGTTTGTTTGTTTGTTTGTTTGATTTTATTCCTATCTGCCCCACCCCTTCCCCAAAGGCATTCTGTAATGAGATTCTGTTAAAGGCTGTAACAAAATTATTTCTGCTAAAGAATAGCAATCAAATTTTTGGTACACGCATTCTAGTTTCAAAAATTATCTGTCAAATAAAATTGCAGTGCTTATAAATCTAGCCATTACCAAATATGAATGACGATGCATCAACCATGTGAAAGACTAGTGTTTTGTGTGTTTTGTTTAGGGCTATTTTGCTTTTGCATCACAGTACCTGCTAAATTGACCTTCATCTCAAGGATCTTCCTTCTTTTAGTAAAAGCGGAGTAAATCTAGATATAGATGACCTTGCCTTTGGTGTACATATATTTTGAGCAAATTTAGTGGCATTCCCATTGTGAACAAAAGTCACAAATATAAAGACTACATAATAGCTTAAAGAAATCACAAACTTGCTTTGAAAATAAAGTAAAATTAGGAATATTTGAAAGCAGATTGTAGAGAGTGATAATTGTAAAGTTTTCTATAAGAATTAAGCCTTTCAGTAAAGAACTGCTGAGAGGAAATCTCTAGTGATTGCTTTTACTTCTTCAATTGTGGAAATCATTTACCTTTACCTTCAAAGCTGGTAGAGTGAATTCAGTGTGATTATCTCTTATGGGAGGGAGTGGGAGAAGAAGAAGAAGAAGAAGAAGAAGAAGAAGAAGAAGAAGAAGAAGAAGAAGAAGAAGAAGAAGAAGAAGGAGGAGGAGGAGGAGGAGGAGGAGGAGGAGGAGGAGGAGGAGGAGGAGGAGGAGGAGGAGGAGGAGGAGGAAGAGGAGGAGGAGGAGAAGGAGAAGAAGGAGAAGAAGGGAAGAAAAGAAGAAGAAGAAGAAGAAGAAGAAGAAGAAGAAGAAGAAGAAGAAGAAGAAGAAGAAGAAGAAGAAAGAAGAAAGAAGAAAGAAGAAAGAAGAAGAAGAAAAGAAGAAGAAGAAGAAAGAAGGAGGAGGAGGAGGAGGAAGAGGAGGAGGAGGGAGGGGGAGAAATAAATTTTAAACATATGATTACTTGCATTAGTATCTGTGAACTGCTCCACAATTAGATGAGATCACAATCTCCCCTGCCAACTTGAGTAAGATATTAATTAGCTATGTGGTTTAGATGTTTTAATTGATAATTTATGTGCTTATAGTGTTATTTTTAGGTGTGGCATACAGTAAAGGCTGAAAGAAAAATTCTCTACTGAACACATACAGAATAGTATCAATGATTAAATACTAACCGAATTCATGGTCTGCATTAACCTCCATTCTCAATGTGAACAATCAGACTTGGATAGTTCCATGTTTGAATCCTGAGGAACAGCAGAGGAACATGGAGTGAGTGATTGAAAGGGGTAGGTATAGGGAGAGTGGGCTTGGATTCCAAACTGAATGCTCAAAAAAAGCTTTAAGAAAACCACATATTGAAATTGGAAAGTTGCTAAGAGTTGGCTCCCATTTTTCATGGGTTTGAACAAACTCAGACATCTTCCTTTGCTTTAGTCATAATATGATTTGATTTCCCAGGAAGCTTTTACACATCATTCTTTTAAAACAACAGTCATCCTAAAGACTAAGAAAAGTAATTTTTTAAATTAATATAATAAAAATAACAAGACATGTTTTGGTTTTCTCTTTACAACAGTTGGGCTCTAATTAAAATAAGGTATTCTAATAGGTAAAGGTTGAAAATGTCTCTTCATATCATAATTAAGAGTGAAATATAAATGATAAAAACATTAGAGTACATATACATTAAAATGCTAATACAAAGTAGGAACAAATACTAGTTGTATTAACCTGCAGTATTTTATCCTGCAATGACATCAGAACAACACCAGCATTTTATGGTCTGATCATGTACCAAATACTAAGCCGGTACTTTAAAAGTTTTCATGAGAAAAAATTATACTTTGATTAGTTTCCCATTTATATGTAAATTGTGTTGGGAAAAACTTTAGAACCTATAAAGACCAAAACAAATCTAAAATATTGTTAATACACCTACATATAAGGCTTTTAGCATATTTTTTTAGTTAAATCATTATGGTGGTCACTTCATATAAGAGGATTAATATCACTGTTTTCCCTTCTTAATGGAACTTAAATTTTGAAATCAGTATGTGTTTGTTGAAGAAAATTACAAGAATGTAGATAAACAGATAAAACTGTAACTGCCTACAATTTTCTGTTGATCATTATGTCAAAAAGAATATATGCAAGTATATTTATTTGCTTATCAGTTGGAATAATAAGATATTGCAAACAACTTAAAGTTTCATCAAAAGCACTCAAATATACTCATAATGACACATCCATACAGCAAAATGCTACACAACTTTATAAAGGATGAGAAATAAATGCAATGACTGATGTGAAAATATCCCCAGGGTAAAATATTAAATTAATATAAATATATACCCATATATACCCATATTATATATAAAGATATATATAATATGCATACACACATACACTGAAGAATGAATGAAATAGGCACCATTATTTGTGTAAAACAAAGGAGGAGGGAGGAATAGATATTTACATCATATATTTATATATACAAATATTTTAAATATCTATAAATGATATCAATGATACATATAAATATAGCTATAGACACAATTGTGCATGGGTGCACATGCATGTGTGCACACACACACACACAAAACCTATATAAAATCAGAAGCATCAAATATCTTAGGGGTAGGAATTGGAAGGCTGAGGGACAGGGTGGGAAGAATATTTTTTTACTATGTGTTTTAATAGAATTCATAATTTTTAATCTCAGTTGTGTTTTTTTTTTTTAAGATTTAATTTATTTATTCATGAGAGACACACAGAGAGAGGTAGAGACACAGGCCGAGGGAGAAGCAGGCTCCATGCAGGGAGCCCGACGCAGGACTCGATCCCAGGACCCTGGGGTCACGCCCTGAGCTGAAGGCAGACACTCAACCGCTGAGCCACCCAGGTGTCCTTAAAAATAATTTTAAAGAAATATGTTCATAATCCTACAAAATCTTTCTGAATCCCATTAGTGATAGAAATTTCTGCTGATACCTTTGCACATGCAAACTGTGTGTGTTTAATAAAAATTGGGATAGATACTATCCACTCAGTAAGAAGGAAAATGTAGATCACAGACCGTGTGAGTTACTCCACTTCAAAAAAGTTTTTATAAAACTGTATTTTTGGTTAATGATTCAATACATATGCCCACCAACTGTTCACTAGGAGATTTAATATGAAATCAAGAAAAGTGATATAACAGAGAAAACACTAGATGAGGTTTGCTTAGAAACCAGCATAAAATTTTACCATGTTTCTCTACTTTCTCTGTCTGTTACCTCATTTATTTAATGATTCAACAAATACTTTTTATAAATTACCTATGACAGACACCCACCTGGAAATGAGGCTTGAACCATAGGATTTCTAGAGTTCCCTGTAGCTTTAACGTTCTGATCGAGCATTTGATAGGACAGGTCAATAGTCCGATCAGGGAGTAGGAATATTATTCACATTACTCTTCACCAACTGTCTACTTTGCTTGTTAACTATCCACAGGAAGCCATGGGCCATCCACTGCAGTTGTTACTTTCTCTATTCTCCTGATAAAACTTACTTGCCTTTTATTAAAAAAAAAAAAAAAAAGCCATCTCTGAGGTCATCATTCTGTGTGTTAATGGGTGGCCACAATACCTCTCCATAGTCATAGTTTTCTCCTTACCAGGTGTTCAAATTGCTTTAGGTATTCCTACAGTAGGTCAGCTAGCTCAGATTCATAAAGTATGGCTTATTTTAAAAAATGAAAGCAGAGAATAATTTTGTAAAGCCTTAATGATATTTTTCCATACATCTAGAGAGAAGTATGTTCTCAGACCCAGGACATGATATTGGTAGGAGGCATCTGAGTAAAAGTTTTTGCAGACTTCAGAGTGGTGCCCCGTTGATTACAGGCTGTGTTTGGCTTATAGGAACCAGAGTAAGAACAAAGATATCTGAAAGTACACTAATTAGCAAATGCAGGTTAAGAGTCTGTATTTGCCTTACAACTTTTTATATATTAACATTCATATTCTAATGATATTTCAAGAAATTCAGTCTAAAAGTAAGTTCAATTGTAATTACAGTACAAACCACAAATAACAAATGATGATTGCTTTCCTTTGCATCATACAAATGAATCAAACTAAAAATCAAAATGATGTGCAATATGTTAAAGAAATGCCATGAACAATGTCATCCAAGCACTTCTTTTGTGGAGGATAATACATCTTCCCAAAGAACTCTTACATTTCTCTGTTTACGGGCCAGACAAGATTTAATGGCTATGAAGAAAACTCCTGGTGGTCAACGTTCTAGATTCAGAAGTGAGGAAAGAGCCTTGAGAAGACATTTACTTTGGAAGCTGTCAAAGCGTATCATACTAGAAGCATCATTTAATGAACTTTTAAAGGAATGACATGTATCAAAAATATTTAGAGACACATCCGTTACTATTTTCCCTCTTTAAACAAGTAAGAATCTTAAAAACGATAAGAATGAATTTAACTTTACATTTTTGTTATCAATCATTTCACTTATTTTCTTCTTCCTTTAAAAGTTAGCTCTGGGGGCACCTGGGTGGCTCAGTCAGTTAACCATCTGCCTTCAGCTCAGGTCATGATCCCGAGGTCCTGGGTTGGAGCCCCAAGTCGTGGGCTCCCTGCTCAGTGGGGAGTCTGCTTCTCCCTCCCCCACTTGTGCTCTCTCTCTCTCTCATATAAATAAATAAATAAATAAATAAATAAATAAATAAATAAATAAATAAATAAATAAATAAACAAATAAATAAGATCTTTCAAAATCAAAGTTAGATCTATTTTTCCATCCCTACTCTTGTGCACTAGGCCCCAGACATATTTCTTGGTCTTCTCCCTCAACTTTAACAATGCTCCTATCCCTGCCCACCCAGATTTTATAACCATAGCTACAAAAGAAAGCCACTGTTTTCCCTTCAAATCATGGTCAACGGGATGTAGCCCTTTAAGATATGACACTTCCCAGATGTTGTAGTATTATCTCTTTGCCTTAATGACCTTCTTTTTATGACGCTGCAACTCTGTTTATCTTAACATTTTTAAAAGCTTTAACACAGGTATGTTGCATAGCATTCTGTTTGCAATTTATTTTCTTCCTCCTCTCTGTCTTACACATGGTTTTTGCATGCATCTCTCTGAAACAACATGTCACATCCTATCTTCTATTGAAATTACTTTTCTAAGTACCTCTTCCAAGTTAATACAAATAACCTCTCTCTGTTTAGGCATGCTGTTTTTCCTTTCTTTGTATACTTTAGCAATTATAATTTTTCATAATCTGTGTACCTCGACAGTTAATACCTGAGCATTATACATCCTGGTATTTGCTAAAGAGAATTAACTAACATCTTGCTTCATTCTAAAACTTCTATCATTAGGTCTTGTAAATGTCCTTTATTGCATTTCTATATTCTCTTAAGTTTCTGTAGATTTCAAAATCATTTATCTCAAATTGTAATTTCAGTAATATATACCTATTATCAGAAAAAAATTCTTCTAACAAATACAAATTCCCTGAATTACACTTAAACTACTTCAATTTTGTCTTCCCGGATGTAAAAACTTGCAGACTAATATCCAAGTTAATATATTTTTAGGTCTACTCTCAATTTATCCTCTTCTCTAATTGAAATTACACATTATTTTTTCCTATTTATTTACATTTTGTATATGTGCCCTTTAAAATGTTTTCAGTTAGCTGCCTCCTGCCCATATTTGTCAAATTCAGTATCAGAAAATAAATGTAATGAAAATCCAGATTATAATGATATTATTTCACCATTACACTTTCATCTATTTAGTAAACCAACTCCTGCATAATAAAGAATTTGGCTGGGTTTTTTTCCCCTGGTTTCTGGGCAAGTTTCAAAATACTCGGTATTTCTGAGGTGATAGTAGTATCTTTGTTATTCATGGCGGAACCTGACAATATATGCTAATGAGGTGAATCATGGAGGGTCTCTAGAGAGTTTATGTATAAGAGGTGACTCAGTGTGCAGGCTGGCCATGCCAGAAACCAACATGTGGTTGGAGTACTGGAGTTTTAAGCCATGAGATATCAGCCTAATCTCCAGGAAGCACAGGGGACCTAGGGGTTGAATTTAGTCACAAGCCAATGATTTAATCAATCATGCCTATGCAATGAAATCACAATGGAAACCCTGGACATCGAGGTCAGGTGAGCTTTCTTGGTTGACAATACCCTGCATATTGTCTCTCACTGACATACCACAACAAAGGGAGGGGACATGCAAGCTACATTTTCACTTGATCTGATTTGTATTATTTGGCTATAATAAAACTGGAATAAAAAGTATAATATTTTCTTTATTTTTCTTTAGTTGTTCTAGTGAATTATCAAAATGATGAGGGGGTGAGGAAGGACCTCCAAATTTGTAGCCAGAAGTGCAGGTGGCCTGGGGACTCTGAAACCTGTAACCAGTTTCTAAAGTAAGAACAATTGTCTTTAACCTTTAAAGTTAGGCCTCACTCTGCATAACTGGTGTCAGAAGTCATTGCACCAATTAAATGTGTATCTACATAGGCTCACCATTTTCAACACTATAAACAGTATTGCATATCCATTTTTTAGATCAGAGTTGTTCAACTTCAGCATTATTGACATTTTGAACTGGATAACTCCTTTTTGTGGAGGGCCGTCCTGTGCATTGCAGAGATAGGCTAGATGTTGAATGTTTTGAGAACCAATGGTTGACATATATGTGCTTTAAAAACAGGAACATGGAAATTCACATGTGTGGAAATGATTTTGGATGTAACATTGGCAGGAGTCAATACATGAATAGATCTGTTAATGACTACACTGTTGTCTTATATAAGCATATATTTCCAGGCAAATTTTCAATTCTTTTGCTGCTGTCGTAGCTTTCCTTTTCAATGGGACACCACCTCTGCTATACCTAGAACACAGATTCTGTGGAATCTTGCACAAACACTATTTTATGCAATAAATATTTTGTATTGTTCCTGTTTTCCCTAAAACTATGCACTGAAATAGTTCTGCGAGTGTTCCAAAACCCATTTCCACAGGGGAAAAAAAGGCATTACAAATAACATCATATTTCATAACTTTATATGGTCTCTGACCCAGTAATGGAGGTTATAATTCTTTTCACTTCCAAATATACCACCTAATTTTTTTCTATTGCTGGCAAACAGAAGCAGTTTATACCCAAAGGATATATGATCAAAGAAATAAAAACATTTTAAGTATATTTCCAGATGCAGTTATAATATTGCTTTAATATCAAAATTTATCTTTAAATCTTAAGAGTATCTAATGGTTCAAAATTAGTCAGTGATCTGATGTTTCCTTTTTTTGTTTGTTTTATTTTCTTAATGATTTCTTCTTAACTAATGTGAACTAAATGAGTAACTTCTTGTAACCTGGACCTATTAAAAAAGACAATTGAAGAGCTTGATATACATCTTACAAACTTAAAACTTATTACTTGACGAAATTATATCTAAGTGGAGAGGAGAGGTATTTTCAGGACTTTTAAGAAGAAGCCAAAAAATAAAAATAAAAATAGTAGAGCAAAGGGAGAAGAGAGCAAACAATCAACTAGGTAAGAGTGTAAAAGTTTAAAAATAAGAAGAAATCCAAATATCTCTATCCAGTGGTAGAAAAAATAACAGAAAAAGAGCTAACATGCTACGCATGTACACTGGAAATAAACAGCTGAGTAAATCGATAGTGAATGGGCTGTCAAGTTTCTCATTGTTAGAGTTGACAGGGAGGAGGAAGCAACTAAAATAATCCATGTACTAATGGATTAAAGGTAGAAATACCATGTTCAACTTAATATAGATATATAAGGTTATATAGAGATTTATTTATAAATGGATAGATATGCACACATCTATGTCTATGGGTAGCCAAGAGGGCCTAGATGCAACCACGTCTCGGTTGTAACAGGGACACATAGCATCCAGATCTCGGTTTTTAATAGCATTCTCCAATAAAGGGTATCATGGGTTTTTGGAGAAATGGTAGATTTTAGGTCTATGCACATGAAATATACAAGAATCTGGAGTGTCTTATAGTGGCAAAAAAGTAAAGAAATGCTAGGAAAGGGGCAGCTCCAGTGGCTCAGGGGTTTAGTGCCACCTTCAACCCAGGGCATGATCCTGGAGACCCAGCATCAAGTCCCACGTCGGTCTCCCTGCATGGAGCCTGCTTCTCCCTCTCCTATGTCTCTGCCTCTCTCTATAGATGATAGATAGATAGATGATAGATAGATAGATAGATAGATAGATAGATAGATAGATAGATAGATACATAGATACATAGATACATAGATACATAGATGATAGATATCATGAATAAATAAATAAAATCTTTAAAAAAAAAGAAATGCTAGGAAGGAAGGAAGGCGAAGGGAAGGGAAGGAAAGTGAAGGGAAAGCAAAAGTAAAAGCAAAAGCAAAAGCAAAAGCAAAGAGTTCCCAAATACCAAAACTGGGACACCTAGAGCAAGACAATAAGTGAATTATATCGGATTATAGCCTACAATGAAATAAATATCCGTGAGTTCATGCTGATATAAAATATTGAATGAATAAACAAATCAGGGGGTAAAATAAATATCCCATGCACAAGAATTACAAATAATTTGCGTAGAAACTCTGCCCTCCAGAAGAGGGGGCACACAAATCCTCACTTCTTAAAGTATTACCACCTTCACCCCACCCTTTCCCCAAATGTGTTAGTTTGCTCTAGGTACCAACATATGTCACATGTCCTCACTCACCATTCCTAAAACTTGACATGGAAACAATGGTATGGAGATAGCAGCATTATGGCCCTTTGGGTGTGATAAATCCCCTCCAGTAACAAAATCACATTTACACTTTCCAATAGTTCTGTATACTGGGCAATATATTTACCATATTGCAGAAAAGTGATTTCATTTTTTAAAGGTCTCAGAGTATTAACTGATCTATGATTCAGAACTAGTTGTTCTGACTCCGTATCCAGTTATTATTTTTACCATACCTCTCAATACCGTACCTTAATAAAATTTATCACCGATATGCTTAGGCCATGGCAACTGTAAGTACAAACATACACAGAAAGTTCCAGAAAACACATTCCCAAGAGTAAATTCATATATAAATATACATTTATACATAAGTAAACTCAAATGGAATTAGAATCATAAAGATATTCAACACATATGATTTTTCTTAAATATACATGGAGATTTACAGACAAGCATAAAATATATGCAGATATACATTGTTTTATATAGACCTGTGTGTCTATATATATACACACAAAAATACACATATATATGTAAAATCTCGATGTTCATATAGGTCGTCTTTTGGAATAAAATATGCATAAATGTTTCTCCAGTCTTTTAACTGCCTTAAAAATGTTGCATTGTTATGCTCTATTAATATATTTTCATGTGTTATTTAATTTGTATATTCAGATTGTTATTTCCTCTATTTTGTAGATGATGGAACAGCTTCTCTAGAAAGTTATTGGCTTATAAAGCTCTTTGGATTATGGTCATCCATTCATTCAATTTTTCAGCCCAATGTTCTCTGCATATGTAGGGAAAGTAAACAGTATGTGTGGAAAATATTACTAGTCAGAAAGGCAAACATAAGAATCAGTAGTTCTAAGGAGCACCTGGGTGGCTCAGGGTTGAGCGTCTGCCTTCGGCTCAGGTCGTGATCCCGGGGTCCTGGGATCGAGTCCCTTATCAGGCTTCTCTCAGGGAGCCTGCTTTTGCTTCTCCCTCTGCCTGCATCTGCCTCTCTCTCTCTCTGTCTCTCATGAATAAATAAATAAAATATTAAAAAAAAAGAATTAGTAGTACTAAAAAGTCTAGTAGCCTATAAATATTTAGCTTACTATGATCAGTTTTCCACTAGAATGGTAATAGATTTCAAAAGGGCAATATCATTCGTAAAAATTTTAGCTTGAACTAAGCTTACCAACCTCATCATACCCTAAGTTAGTAAAGCAACCAAAACAGATGTTTTTTCTGTAGTGCCTGAAACAATAAAATTAAATAAATAAGAGGGCAACTCAATGTCCGATATATCAATTTATAAATACTTTCAAACTGCTGCAATGCAGCTTTGTAAGCAAAACAATGGACACCAAGGGTCACATTTCTATTCAACATTAACTACAATGCATTATTACCAATATATATATATATATAAATATATTTATATATAATATAAATATATATTGGTATATTTATATATATATATAAATATATATATATATATATATTTTTTTTTTTGCAAAAGTAGTCCACAGATTTTCAGATTGTGTTGTGTATTTATTCCTTTTTTCCCTATGACATTGAACCCACTCACCCAAGCTACGGTATCAGTGCCTCAATGGCATTACTGAATGCAGTATCCTGACTTGTCTTTGAGAATTTTCTCTTATTTATACCATACATTTTTTTTTTTCCAGAAAGGAAAATCAACAAGGTAAAAAAAAAAAAAAAAATCAGAAGCCTGACAGCCTCTGTTTGTTCAAAAGAGACTGCTGGGAACATAAAAGGCCAGTATCTTTCCCATTGATTGTTTGAACAAAAGCTGGACAGATTCTCAAGGTCCAATTTTCTCCTTCCCTCAAGTCCTTCAATCTTGTGTCAATGCTTTGAAAAGCTTCAGGCTCAGAGCCCTCGGTGTCCAAGTCACCCTTTCCAAGTTGTGGTGTGTGGGGTATGGGAGGCCTTTGCAAAAAGAAGATATTGGCCCTAAATCATTTTGCTCTAGCCCCATCTTTAAAACAAAATAATAACTAGATTATAGTAAGCTTACTGGTAAGAAATTTTTAAAAAGCAGACAATGAAAAACTAAAGTCAAGCAAAGAATGAGAGATTCAAATACACATATCTTTTTATTTTTTTTTCCTCCACATCTCCTACATTCTGTCCCAACCCAAATGATTGTAATGTCAGGATATCAGTACAACATGTCAGTCGGGTCCTTGGCAAGCTCAAAAGAAATGCTTACAGATAAAAATAAAAATAGTTCAAAGCACAATACAGCCAAGTGAAATAACCCAATTCTATTCACCCTGGGTTAAAACAAAGAAAATTAGCTGAAAGGTGCACCCACCATGAAGGAACAGTAAAATGTCAAATTCAAACTCGTATATTTAAGTGTTTTAATATGTTTTAATGCTTGACTTTAAAACAGCCTTCACTCTTCCTTGGAAACCTGAAGACACAAATTGTGCCTTATCTTTTTACTGGTGGGAAATTAAGAACTATCTGAAAAGCAGTCTTAATTAACATGTTCAATTTATTCTAAATGTTCATGTTATGGCATGATGGCTGTAAGAGGATAATAAGGAGAATGAGATATCTGATCTACTTTGAAGGGAGAAGATAAATGTCTCTGCTAGGTGTAGGAGCAATAGCAAAGGAAGACCCTACGAGTCAGTCATTGAATTAGATTTGTGGATGAGAGAACAACAGTCTCCCAGGCTCCAGGCTCCGGTCCTGGAGAAAGCATCCATTCTGGTGTTGACAGTTATCAATGGAAGAAAGATTAAAACTCATGGAGGGCTTTTTGGCCAGAACGTCCATCTTCCAGTAATTCACCAAAATGACCAACATAAATGAAAAGAGGAAAGAGAGGCACCTGCTATGTATTCTCTAGCCCTTTTAGAAGACAGGGAGTTGTTTATTTGGCCACATAGATGTGAATCTGCAAGAAAAGTGATATTGGAGAATTCAAGAGAATGGGCACTGTTCAAAAAAAAGAACACCCCACAAATCTTACCATGGCAAAACCGGAGGAGTCTACAGTGCTATCCAGCATGTTGTTGGCATTGATGCAAACACAGAGGTCGAGGGCAAGATTCTTGTCAAGGGAATTAATGTACGTATTGAGCTTATTAAGCACTCAAAGAGCTGACTTAGCTTCCTGAAGAGTGTGAAGGAGAATTATTAGAAAAAGAAGGAAGCCAAAGAGAAAGGTACTTGGGATCAGCTGAAGTGCCAGCCTGTTCCAGCCAGAGAAGCACACTTTGTGAGAACCAATGGAAAGGAACCTGAACTACTAGAACCCATTCCTTATGGATTCATGGCATGGTAAGTACAAGAAAAATAAATAATAAATAAAAGACCTCAAGACTGTAATCTAAATAAAGTGAAACTCATGGAGGAAGGTCTCAAAGGCATTTACACCTCTGCATACCACCAAATGGAAGAGATGGGGAACAAGGGGCAAGGCTCAGACCTGGTGCCTGGATACATGGCCCCTCTAGGGGATTAATCACTCAGAATTAATAACTCTTTCCTCAAAGGAGATACACTGCCTCATCGTGAAATGCTTCGGTGCTAAGTACAACAGGAAGGTCCCCAGTTCCCTCACTCTCCACCAAAATATCTTACAGAAATTAAGAACAAGTACCAAAGAGTTTCTTGAATCATTGTCCGGGCGAAATTTGGACTACTTAGGTTTCAAATCAAGCCAATGACTTTATTGTCTACCCTATGGGTATGGTGTGATGCAAATATCAGGTGAATACCATATGTCACCTGGCAGTAGCACCAACAATGCCCAAGAGAATGAAAAAGAGTTAAAATAGCATCGCTCTTGGGGATGATTCAGTGCACTGTACTCTCCCTCCTTGAGCTCTCTCACACACAATATTTCTGAGCCTTCCGTGTTTGCCCATGACCTAAACACAAATTGCAATTTTCTTCTGTTAAGTAATTCCTAAATCAGCTCCTGCTAGGATTCCCGTGTCTGACAGTCCCTTGGTCAATTCCAGGTGGTGATAAGTGGTAGGAGTGGCTGCATCGAGGTAGTGGCATTAGCAATACTCATGCTGGTGGTGAATATTTACTAATTCTTCTGGGTTTTTTTTTTTTCATATGTACCTGGTACTTTATATTCATTGTAGTTCTCACAACTACACATGTACTGCACATACACACCACTATACCTATACACATACAGACATACAGACATACACGTCCGCAACATGATTCCATACTTATTTGGTCATGGGCGTTTTTCCAAGATAGGACACACAGATTGACACTGTGTAAAGCAGAAAAAAATCGCATCTACTATTTACATTACATTTTTTTAAACTATTCCTCCGCAGATATATAGTTTGAGATTTCAAGCAATGCTACAGTGAAAATGTGCATATGAATCATTTTCCCAGGAATATATTCCTAACCGTTGATACACTCTGCAAAAATGCTACAACAATCCAGTCTTATCAACAGTGTGTAAGAGAACTTATTTTTCCATACTCTTGGCAATATTGCTCCTGGATTTTCTTAAAATTTTGCTAAATAAATTTCACCATTAGATTTTAATTTTCATTCCTTTCATTATTAGTGATGTCGAATATTTTTTCATGGATCTTGAGAATTTGCCATTTTGTAATTTTCTAAACTCCCTAGAAATAAAGATATTTCTCTTATATCTACCTTCCCATTTTTGTTGTTGGGCTTATTATACATTATGCTTTTCACTTTGTGTTTTTATTTATCATATATCTTTGTTATTTTCTACTTGCTTTTCCTTTCTTTACTATATTAAGATTCATTTGTTGCTGATTTTTGTATGTTTTAAATAAATATTTATTTCAAATCACCAACGTCCTCCAGTATATTATGAAAGAGAAGAAATGACAGAGAAAAGACCTTTAAAATACTAGCAACTCCATTACATTGGCTAATGTTGCAATTGTTTAGGAAAAACAGTTTAACAACCTCTTTACATGGCTGGTTCACTTTTTAAAGCATACTTAAAACAATACAGATGAAGCATGAAGCTTTTTTTCCCTTTTTTTCTAGCAGCCAGCAAAATTGTTAATTTGCTTTCAAATTGCATTTTCAACTTTCTTTGGATTTATTAAAAAAAGTGCATGTCAACAGACCAGAATTAAAAAGGTGACAAACTGTGAAGAATTAAAAGTTTTAATTTAACAGATGAGCAATTGCAAATAACAAAATCTCAGAGAAACACAATTTTAATGAAAGGTGACATGCTGGAGATTCTTTTTGTTGTTTTGTTCCTTTCCATCAGGTAACAACAAATTAGTTTAGGAACCCATTCTGGAATGCTGTGATTGCGATAACCAGCTCACAGCCCTTGCTGTTAGCTCTGTTTTTTGTTTGTTTTCTGAAACCACATATGACACTTCTTTTGTACTAAGTAGATATTTCCTTCACTCGGATGTATCACAAGTTGTTCATGTCCAGACTAGTTCTGATGTGTTACTGTTATCAGATGCTCTCCTTCCTGTCGGAAGTTCCCACTTCTGAAAAATCCTATTTCCCATAGTGTTCAGAACTAGAGAGGGTGGTTTTCGCATATAGTGAGGAAAGTTATTTTATGGTGCAAGAGTACCATTGTTTTGGCTTATCAAAAAGGACCTGTCTTGCCCTGCAAACTCAGAGAAAACACTAATTTAAATTGGGAGGGGGGATTAAATGTGATGAAGGGATGGAGAAAAATTGAATATGATTAAGGAAATTTATGGAATATCAGGGCGTACAGACATTTTTTTTTTAATTCATTAGGGCTTCTAACAAATGTGTGCGGGTGAATAGAGAAATATGTATCTGCGTATTCCTCGCACATTTATAGAGCAAAAAGAGCAAAATGTTCATGATATTAATAAATTTGGTGCATAGCTCCCACTTCCATGTGAGGGTCCTCTCTTCTATCCCAAATCATTGTTTCTGTACATTTGATTATGTTTTCCCCATTTTTTTTCTATTGAAAGTTTTGGTGTTGTTTTAAACGGATAGAGTAATGAATACAATAAGAAAATAAACCTCTGAAGAATATTTTTTTACCTTATTCATTTAATTTGAAATTACAGCTGAAGAATTTTTTTTCCTTTATCGTACATTTAATTCCTCTATATTTAAATATGCATTTCTGGTTGGCCCTGTACAATAATCTAATTATCATCTTGCAAACATAGTAACATTCTAAGTATTTGTCAACTTTTTATTTAGACTTATTAAATATATTATAAATATTACATATATACTTATTATCTATCACAATAGCTTTCAATTGAGGGCAGTTTTGCCCCCCAGGAGATTTTTAGCAATTTCTGGAGATACATTCAGTTGTCACAACTGGGGAGTTCTACTGGCTAATTGAACCTCTGCTAGGTGGAGATTAGGAATGCCACTAGGATCCTACAGTTCACAGGGCAGCTCCCCACAGTAAAGAATTATACAGCCCAAAATATCACTACAAAGGCTGAGAAATCCTGCCCTAGACCACCCACTTTCATCTTAACTTATCATGAAAATCTAGCCCAGATAACCTCCTTAAACGAAACACATAATTAAATTTATCTAAATTTGAATCTGTGTTCATTTTCTTGTAGTAGTGACATTGTACAGCCATGCCACAGGGTGACAAGGGATTGAAGAGGGCTATGGAACAAAAGAGAGGAGTTTCGTTTCCTTTAGATTAATAAATATCATTCACATTGTGGAGGCAATGGAATTAGAGAAATGTTGCTAGGCTTTGGAGTAACGAGGGGAAATACATTTTCAAAAAACAAAAACACAACTTTACACAAGTATTTCAACTGTCATTTCAGAAATAATAAATATCATCCACATCAACGGAAAGATACAGCCTCCCAAAATCAGTTGGCCAATCAGTTAACTAAATTATTGAGGTAGTTTTATTTGTCCAATACCAGGTGTTTGAGGAGATGCTAAAATCTATAAAATAGAAAGTAATATCACTAAAATAGATCATTTTGATATATTTCTGATCAGTGAGAGCTAAAATCTTTACATCCTGTATTAAAATAACAGCAGAGAAGCCAGAAGAATGTCCTTCCCTCCTATCCCAATTATTTATTTTGTCAAGACTTTATTTTTTTGGAGCAGTTTCAGATTCACACTTAGCACAAATGAGGGGAAGGAGGAGATTTCCCCTTTACCCCCACTCCCAGGGTTGACTACCCTGCTTCATAATCAGTGTCTCCCACCAGAAGAGCACGTTTGTCACAACTGAGCGATTTACACGGACTCATCAGAACCCCCCAACACTCCCTGAATTTGTGGACTGCGTACATGTTTACAAACTAGGCCACTGTTTTCTGAATGCACCCTTTTTTTTTTCACACTTCATGCCAAAGAGCAACTTACACACACCGCTAACCCTCTGTTTCTCACTCTTTTACCTAAAATAATAAATGCCTTAGGTACTATTCTGCCTTTTCTTTCACCGCTGATGAGAATTCTACAAATATCTTACTGTGAGTCATCATCTTCTTGGTCTCTGGTAACAGTTTCTTTTCTATCTTCCACTTGACCCTTTAAATCGATGATACATAAAAAAATAAATAAATAATAAAAAAATAATAAATCGATGATACATGTTTCAAAGTTTGCTCTTGTTGGTTTAGTTTCATGGGGCATGTCTGTGTGTGTGTGTGTGTGTGTGTGAGTTTTAATAACAGCACCTTCCTTCTAGTTCCAATTTTTGTATCAGGCAAAATCAGACGAGATGAGGCAATAGTAACGACCCCCAAATTTCAATGGCATTAAACAGAAAGGCTTATTTCTTTTTCATACAACACATAATCTTGGGTCAATAAAGTGATTTTTCCATGTCATCTCCCCTCAAGGACCCAGACTTCTTTGAAAACTCCATTATCTGGATCACCCTTGTTTACCACAGCAGAGGACATCACCATGAACGATTGAGCACTTTCCCATAAATGCATCATCCCAGATGCAACATGTATGTCACTTCTATTCATATTTACTTGGTCAAATCAATTCATAAGACCATCTCTAACAAGCAGGGTCAGAGAAATGGAATCCTATTATATTCCCAGAAGAAGATGTGGAAATAACAGTGAATACGACTAATGACTATCATAGCCTCACTGATCCACACTAAATGTGAACACGTGGATAAAGGAAAATCCTCAAGGACAAGTGAAGTCTGGAATAGCTTAAAAATTCTACCACCTCGGTTGCAACTTCTCCATGCCATATATAGGATTTTTATGTAGTCAGAGAACTCTACTCTAGAAATTTCCCTCAGCAACCCAACAATCCAACAAATGTTCACTGGATCCTATTTTTATACAACTAGAATAGGGCAGCCCAGGTGGCTCAGCGGTTGAGCGCCTGCCTTTGGCCCAGGGCATGACCCCGGAGTCCTGGGATCAAGTCCCACGTCAGGCTCCCTGCATGGAGCCTGCATCTCCCTCTGCCTGTGTCTTTGCCTCTCTATCTGTGTCTCTCATGAATAAATAAATAAAATCTTTTTTAAAAAATTTAGATTTAAAAAAAGAAAAGAAATCATGGTAAAATGAAAGTAGTAACATTTATGAGATATCTCAATGTCTCACCAATGTCCACAAATAATTATGTTCCATAAATACAGTATTTGTATTATATGACAAAATAAATTTTTATTTTGTGGGATGCATTCTCCAGTATAATTCTAGCCAATGCATTCATATCTGCATGGGGAAAGTCTAATTTTACTGGGAGTTTCATTTAATGGGATATGTGTTACAATTTATTCCTCTACACCAAGTTAATTTTTTAGAAGGTTTTATTTATTTATTTGAGGTGAGGGGGGAGAGTGAAAGCAGGGAGAGGGAGAGGCAGGCTCCCCACTGAGCAGGGAGCCAGATACAGGGCTCAATACCAGGATCCAGGGATCAGGACCAGAACTGAAGACAGACACTTAACCAACTAAGGCACTCAGTTGTTTCAAGTTAATATTTTTTTAATTTATTTTTAAGCTTTTAAAATTTATTTACCCATGAGAGACACACACAGAGAGAGGCAGAGACACAGGCAGAGGGAGAAGCAGGCTCCATGCAGGGCGCCTGATGCAGGACTCAATCCCAGGACCGGGATCACGCCCTGGGCAAAAGGCAGACGCTCAACCTCTGAGCCATCCAGGTGTCCCTAATATTTTTAATCAAACAAAATCACCTTGTCCTTAGAGTCAAAGTACCATTATATGAACTATTACTATATTGCCTACCACTGTAAATATTTTTTCTATTAGTTGAATTTTAAATTGTTTACAGATAATAACTGTGAATTTCTGTCAAATGATATTGCTTTATCAATCCTATCTAACTGATTCCAAAAAGCATCCAAGAACTTGTACTTAGTTACTAGTCTTTCAGAAAAGACACAAAGTCCTGCCTAAAAATAATTTAAAACATTAGAAATAAAGTAGTCTTTGAATGGTTCTAAGTCTAAGGATAATAACGGATAATTATTATTTCATTCAACTACTATTATCCCAAGGAAGATGAAAGCTTCTACATGACTCCCTTTCCCAAATTTCCTGTCCCCCCACCTAGGAATCATTCATTCATCCAACAATTCTTTCCTGAGTTTCCATAGAAAGTTCCAGATTCTCTATGTGCAAAAATCCTATTACATCCTGGAGATACAGGAGCCAATTTTCAGTTAGGGTCATACTATATGTTTATAATCACAAATTAATAGAAGTTCTCTGAAAAGAAAGAGAACTTGATGAGAAGAACATTAATAGATGTGGGACATAAAAGCTTCTCTGAGAAACCAACATTTAAAACAAAATCTTTACTTAGGCAAAATGTGGGGGAAAGAATATTCCAGGCAAAAAAAAAAAGGACTAATAATTAGGGGCTAAGTCATCTAGACCTTCATATACAAAGGTGAGTATTTTTACATTTTATTCTAGGTCAGAATTCTCTGAAAGGTATTACATAAGGAATATAATAATCAGATTTTTTTTGTAAATGATTGAATAGGATGTAATGGGAATAATAGGCTATATATTTCCCATATACGGAAATGACATTTAGGAGGTGCTCATAGATATATTTGAGAAAAAAGCATCAGGAACTCAACTCAGATGATGGCAATAGAAACAACTACATAGTTTTGAAAACTACTTAACAGATACACTTGAAAGTTCTTGGTATTTGGAAATGAAGAGAAAGAGAGGAGGCTGCTATTTAGAAACACAGTTCTGAAACCCAGCTAGAAAACTTGAACTCTACACTTTGCTTTTTCCTGACAATTCACATTACCTCATGAATGCTTCCATTACTATGTCTCTTTTTCCTATGCATATTCCTGGAATGTCTGATATCTCTCCCCACATGGCATAAAGGAAAGTTATTAAGGGATTTCAAAATACGTAGGTCTGAATAGTTGTAAATATGTCCTGTATGTACCTTTGTATCTATCTCCTATTATTTCATATCTTGTAGGAATTACTAGACAAAATTATAAATAACTGAGTATTAAAAATATGTGTTGGAGAAACAGTGTAAAAGTGAGCTAAACTTCCCATCATGATGGGTCTTCAGAATCTGTGAGATCCAGTTTGCATGAGTTTCTAACTCCTGGGACTACCCATAGTGTGTCTGAGTAAACTGGGAGACGTTATGGAACCATGCTGGAGGATAGCTGTCAAAGGCAAAGATACCTCTCCCATCGTAGAGGCAAGCAGCAAATTAATCTTAATAACATTCTTGGCATTATAAGTGAGTATTTGCAATAGGTATGTGGATTTGTAATTACTTTGAAACACAGTGAACAAAGACATCTACTTAAACTCTGGCTATTGTATTCAAGAAAGCCGAGTGTCTATTCCCACCCTGCAGTAGCAGTTCTCTCCTTCTGATTTGGAACTGGAGCAGCTCCCTCATGTTTCTTTTTGGCTGACCATACATACTTGCTTTATAATCAGTCTTTCCCAGGGAGTCACAATTTGGCTCCCTAACATCTAGGCTCTGTTTAATTCTGCTTGTTTCTCCTGTCCATATATGTTGCTGCCAATTAATGTGGGGCATAATATGACATGCATATCTTTCTTAATATGGTAACATACTATGTGTTTTTGATAACTGATGAAGGAGAAATAAGTCAGCTCTGTTGCTTTTTACAGGCAAGTCATTAAGCAAACCACTAAATATGCATCCAATGGAACCATGAAAGGTTCTATGAAATAGAACATCTATCTGATTTTCTCTTAGTTATCGATGATGTAAAGCCATCTATAATGTTCTTTCCTGTCAGGTAAGAAGAAGAAAAAGATATAATAAGAACATTCATTTCCATATTTATTACAATGTAATAATTTAGAGGTAGTTACATTCTCTTGTGAGACCACTAGAGAGCTATTGAACTTTAAAAATTAGCAGTATGCTATAATAAATATTCAATTTCAATGTAAATGATTCCTCCATAGCCTGCCGTTTTAGAAATTTAGGAAGTCCAAAAAGTCATGACACAAGAAATAGTGTTAAAAGGTGATATGAAGGAATCAGCAGCCATTGAAGTAGTAGGACATTCATAGGAACTGAATTGTAGTATCATTAATAAAACGGATAGGTCAGATGTGACCATTTACTGCAAAAATGAGTCATTATAAAAATGGCATTATTAATATTAATTAAATATTGTGATTTTTAATTTTCAAATTTAAGACAATATTTTAGACTACAAAAATATTTATTTCATGTAAGTCATGGATTAATAATTCATATTAGGATTTACATGAAGAACCTAAACGTAGGAAGTCATGATCTTAAATATGTCTAATAGGGGCAAATGTTTTGTGTCTCCATTTTCAACAATATATCTACATCTTGATAATTTAGATCCATCTCACACTGAATTCTTACAAAAATAAAGTGAATTATAACGCATAATATTAAATAAGCGCAATCTTCAGTCACATTTCTTTAAATGAGTAGAAGTTTTGTATGAATAATGGAATTATTTTTTAAAGAAAAGGATGTTTATATTACATTATATGTTTACACATTTGAAAGATATCTAATCTCAGGAAAAACGTCATATGTATGTGCTCATGTACAGACACACATAATGTGTTGAGAAAACTTCCAGGAAATATGGCTGACTAAGCTGATACAGAAAAACACCCACTCTAAAGCACAAAAAATATTATTGTGTTTTTAATAGCTAAGCTCAAAAGGAGGAATATGATATCCCTGGTTAGTGAAGAGGCAATTCAAAACCAGAATGGTAAACAGTAACTCATGGCTAGTGGCTAATGAGAGTTTTAGAACAAGACATTAAGAATAGCAGTAAGCATAGAAGAGGGGTTAGTGCCCATGAAGTAGATTCTTAAGGAAAAAAAAAAAAAAAAAAAAAAGGACACACTCAGCAATGTCTACACCACAGAAAACACAGTAGGTCATATGACCTAAACAACTGAATGTATGATATTTATGAGACAACTCGAAATGTAATCATTGACTAGATATTTGAAATTAATAGATTATTATTAGAGTCCTATAATGATATCATGATTCTTTTTAGAAGAATTCTTCATTTTTAAGAAGTGTTAAAATATTTATTAATAAATTAAGATGAAGTATGGAAATTGTTTTAAAATACTGCAGAAGAGGGGGAGTGAGTGGCAGTATTTATGAGAAAACAATGGCCATGTGTTCGTAATTATTGAAGCTGCATGATAGACCTGTACTTTATAGTCTTCAGTCTATTTTTGTATATGTTTGAAATAGTTCATAATAAAAAGTTCAAAAGGAAATAAAATTATATATTTGGAGTGGTAAAATTGATTTGCATTAGTACTATACTACAGTAAAAATAGAAGGTGACTCTGAAGACATTATAATGCATTCAAAGAATAAAGGAGTAAAAGACATTGAGCACTTTTTAAAGATGAAATTGATCATTTAACCTCTTCACAGGAAGAAATTACATCCCACACATCTTACATATAATAGCCATCCAATAATTCATCCTAAATTTTTATTTTGTTTTGCCATATCAGAATATGAGACTTAAGTGACACATGAGTGAGATATAATCCAAGACAAATTCAATATGTATTGTCCACTTAATGATTTAGAAACACAGGCATACCGATAAAGATGGGTATTCATATAGTCTGAAAAATGTAATATTTATGTAATAATAAATTTTAAATATTTTCCACTCAGTCTTTAAGAAAAATCAATTAATGTAAAAATTCAGAATTGATATATGATCTATTACTTTGAGAAGAAATTAAGGAAACTACAATGAGCTAGAAGCAGCTCATTGTTAACCTTCTCTCAGAATTCTTAGGCTGCCTATAAGCCAAGTTTCAATCTCTTATGGCATCATTCATAAACCACTAACCAAAATAACTACAAATGAGTGAAATATAATGAAAACATGAGCAATGAGCCCAGCGCATTTGTAAAAAAGTAAATCATGTCAAGCAAACTTAATTACTTCCTCAATTGAAATACATAATTCATGGATGAAGTGAATGTAGTAAATGTGATAGATTTATATTTCATAGAGTTGATGTAGTGACTCAGAATTATGATTTGAAAAATAGACTTAATTGTCTTACATGAGCTGGCATTTCTTATTGAAAATGGAAACAGCAATTAAATCTGTTGATAGAACGGATAAAGTCTACAAATTAGTAATCAAACCTACTCATAAATCCCTCTTTTGTGAACTTTCAGTAAAAGAGGACACACTGAGCTTTGCCACACCTCCCACTTTCTCTAAAGACGGAAAGTGGGACCAGGGAATCAAGGAATTGTGTACCTTTCAGATGAAAGAGTAAAGTCAAGCTAGGTAGATCACCTGTACCCTTGCTTCTTCTTTCATGGACTCTTTCATCATGTAATTTGGAAATAGTCTCTTACCTCTGCTTTCCTTGTAACATAGAAAGGAAGAACTGACAATATCAATGCCATTAAATATTGGTGGCTAAGGGTGTTAATGTCTCACAGAAGTTTTGGTGATATTCATATTTTTTTTTAAAAATAGTCAAGAAATAAAAAGCATCTAAGTTGGAAAGAAAAAGGTAAAATTATCTCTAGACATTGTCATATATATAGAAAATCCGAAGGAGTACACACACATACGTACACATACACACACACAAATCAGAACCATTAAGTGATTCCAGCAAGATTATATGATACAAGGGGCACCTGGGTGGCTCAGTGGTTGGGAGTCAGCCTTTAGCTGACTGAGGTCATGATCCCGGGGTCCTGGGATCGAGTCCTGCAACAGGCTCCCCACGGGGAGCCTGCTTCTCCCTCTGCCTATGTTTCTGCTTCTCTCTCTGTGTCTCTCATGAATAAATAAATAAAATTTGTTTTTAAAAAAGTTTATGGGATACAAGATCAACATATAAAAATCAACTGTGTATCAACACACTAGTAATAAACAATTCAAAAATTAAATTAATTTTAAAATTCCACCTACAATAATATGAAAGCAAATAAAGTAGCTAGGAACAAACTTAACAAAAACTGTCCTGTCAGTAGCCCATTTCTAGGGCTATTTGCCTTATTGTTCCTTTTTAAAAATATTTTATTTATTTATTCATGAGAGACACAGAGAGAAAGGCAGAGACATAGGCAGAGGGAGAAGCAGGCTCCATGCTGGGAGCCCGATGTGGGACTCGATTTCGGGACCCCAGGATCATGCCCTGAGCTGAAGGCAGATGCTCAACCGCTGAGCTGGAGTCCCTGCCTTATTGTTCCTAATGTGAGTTAGCATATGCTTTATATTTGTTCACTCTGCCTGGGAAATAGGAAGAGCAAGTAGATCACAGATTTAGGTATTCATTTAGTCATTCATTCATTCATCCATTCATGCATTCACCTGGCCGGTAAAAACACTACCTTTCTAATACCCTGTCACATGATTTAAGAATAATAAATGGTCTAAGACCATAGAATATAAATTCTATGAAATCAGGGATTTTTATCTTCTGCTTTGTGTAGTGTCCCCATGCCTAGAAGAGCACCTTAGTAGGCATTCATTGAATATTTGTTAAATGAATAAAAATAGCCAATATACTCTGAGGACTAACAGGTAAAGCTCTGTTCTAAGTCACTTTTATCTTTTTAAGCCTTGCAGCAACCCTTTGATAAAGGCTCCATTATAATCCGCACCCCACACTTGAGGAGACTGCCCTACAGGAACGGAAGTGCTTTGGACACTATCCCACAGCTGGCAAGTCTGTGTTCTAACCAAGACATTCTGGCTCACAGGCATTCAGATATGATGCGGACAACCTAAGTGTTCACAGTGTAGTCAGTTATGGAAAACATAACCACATGCTACGCAACCAGAGGAAAGAAAATCAGATGCGTATCAATCATTGACTACCTCCTTCCCAATTCCAAAAGTGTTCTACGCAAATAAAAAATCTCTTGTAAAACTTAAGGGGAAAAGAGTGGCCACAAAAAGTATGAAAACCAGTAAATTAACTAGCCCTATGATACCTATGAACTCTGTTCACTCACTTTATTAAAAACCTGGATATTTAGTTAGGTAAAATTTCCTTCTTTCTCTACTTAGGAAAAAAATCCCTTTCTTCTCAAACCACGGAATTAAGATTCCTCTTATACTTATCTTTTAAAAAATATGCTCTTTTTTCACCATAATCTGGCTCATACAGGATAACAGATCTAGGAAAACAAAAAGTACTTCAAATATGTCAATGCTTCATTATCTAAAAAAAAACATAATTTGTTGTCATCAGAGCTTAAAATGTGTGAATACTTACATTTAAAGGAATTAAAATATTTATTTTAAATACTTTGTTTTAGACATGGAACTGAAACCTGCTGAGAAATGTTTGGGGACCCCCTTGATTTCAGTTTTATACATATCTCTAGCCTTATAAGCACATACAGTGCTTTCATAAGTACTGACTTGGGTGACTCCACTTTGATGACTATAGATTCATAAAATCACAAGACTGGAAGGGACCTTGAGAGGTCATTTACATCTCCACTCTTAGGCAGCACCCTACTTAACTGGCCCTGACAAATGTGCATCTATCCTATTTTTAAAGCCACGATGCAAAGGAGGTTCATATAAATTAATCACACACATAGCCCTAGAGGACAGAGAGCTCAGAATGGCACTCCTGATTTAACCAATCAAATTATTATTGATTGCATCAGCACTTCCATGGTTCCAACTGCTTTTTGCTTGTAAATCAGTAGCATCTTAAGGACTCGAGATTCTCGTGTACTTCTGAGGATGTAAGAAATCATTCCTCACTAGCATTTTTGCTAACCAGACCAAATGAGAAGCCAAAGCAACTGTACCATTAGAGAAAGAAAACTGGCAGTAAGTAAACCAGAATCCCTAATTCCAAATGATATCTTCAAGTAGAAATCCATGAAAGTCAAGATAAATATGGATATATATAAAATGCATTCCACTAAACGGAGGCAAATACTGATAAAGATTTTCCCCACTTTAACTTTATATGATCTTTCCCTGTGGCCTTGCTTCTATTGCACACATCATTCATTAGATTATGAAAACCATTAATGTCAAGAAGCAGAACAAAATGAATTCACTGAGGGGCCGCTATTAGCATATCAAGCAGCTATTTCTCACTAAATATTCCTGACAGCTCTCATTACATATGATGGATGAGCTTTATAAGTAGTAGTAGTTTCTGAGGAAAATAAAATCTTTAGGCGTACTACCACATGTGGCTGAATAACTAGCAATCATCTTTCAACAGTTTATATTTTTCCCTTTTTAATGGGAAAGTGTTATAAAATTCACAGGTAGGTTAAATGCCCGAGTCAAAATTCATTTAGAAACTGCAAGTCTAATTTATGACCTAAATATTATAAGTGTTTTTAGTTAAGATACATTGGAGCCAGTCATCCAAACACTCTACAAATATAGGAAATGATAATGAACTGAGAAAAGCAGTGGGAAACCAGAATTCTGGAAGTCAGTGGTACTGGAAGGACCTAAAACGAGCAGGGAAACTTAGAAGATTGGCCAGGGATACTTCTCCTTATGTTTTTGGGAAAGCTTTAAGAAAACACTGCAAACCTTTATCATAATATGAGGGTAAGGAAATAGCAATAATTACAACAATACTGCTTGCCTTCCTGCTCAAATAAGAAGGGAGCATTATTAAGACCCAAGGCCATACCAACGTAGGCCCAAAGCATTACATTCTCTAAATCACATTTCACAAATTGTACCGCAGATTGAATCCAGCCTGTAGAAGTGTTCTGTTTGGTTTACCCAGTGTATTTCTAAAAATCAAATTTTCAGCATTTAAAAAAACAAGGGATTTCAGAGAAATGTCAACATATCTGGTTACTTTTTCAAATCTGGCAGCAGTCGGTGGTAACATCAGCCTTAATTCCCCCTTTTATCACAAGCTCCTCCACTTGATAGCAGTGCTGGGTGGACAAGCAGACGGCCTGTTGTCTTTCATTATTAGAACAGTATTATTGTTTTACCGATGGCAGAGAAACAGAGTTCTCTATGAAAGGTGTCATTGACTCAGGTTGCCTTGTCTGGTCCTATTTTAAATGTATGAAAGGATTTAATATAATCTTTTAATATGTTAATTTCTTATTAACAATAAGAAATGGATGTTCTAAAGCAATATAAAATTGGTTTTTACCTTAATATCATCTATACACTATGTTATATATATTCACTGCAGTTGTATCATAGGGATTACAAAAAAGTACTAGCATGTACAACCTGTAAGCTACAGAGAAAGAAAACAAAATATCTCAGTTAATTATATATGCATTCCCAAACATTTGGTGTTAGTCATCGTGTAAGACGGAGAAAGCAACACACCTCTATCTCTGAAAGTCTTTTTAAAACCAAAGAATTGCCCCCAACTCTTACCTGTGTAACTTTAAAAGCACCTACTTATTATCCATAAAAACACTTACTTTTCAACCAAAGTTTAGGGCTGGTTAATTATCATTTTTATAATTTCAATACTATATTTCTAGGAAAGGAATATTTAAAGATGCATCTTTTTAAAATGTTTATCATTAGAATAATCTTGAATTACTTTCAGATAAATTAATATCTATCAGCTTTTAAAATATAGTTTATCAACACATAGAATTATCTTTATTCTTAGCTGAAATAAACTTACACCAAACAAAATAAAATAAAATAAAACTGGCTAACAAAATGCAATTTCATTTTTTTTTTATCTGCTTGTCCTACTTTTATTTTCCTTTTGGGGGAATGTATTTCTAGTGCCATAACAGAAACAGAAGCTCTAAAGGACATCTACTTAAGCATTTCAGTCAGCATCACTATCTTATATAATATAATGCCATCACTCGCACATAAAAATCTCAAATCTCCTTGTGTCTTGTTGACAAAAAGAGCCAGATGACAAAAATCCAGGTTTAGTCTTACAGAGAAAAAGAACATCTTGATAATATATAATACCAAATTGCACATAAACAACTTTCACCGGGAACAAGATTTTAGTTAGGTTTAGATTTATCAAGAGAATGAAGAACAATGGGGCTTACGAAGAAAATGGAATTATTTCAAACAACAATGTTTTGGTTGAAACAGCCCAAATATTACCCAGCCCAAGTACTACTACTGCTGGCAGTAGACAACTAGAATACTTCCAAGTGTCTTTTTTATGCTTCGACTGTGATAGGATATATATAGCCGCTTCATTTTAATAAATGTGCAGTGAGTATGAATCTTCATTGTATGAACTCAGTTATGCAAGAAATACTCTTTATATATAAATCTGAATTCTGGTCTAGCCAGGCTAGTGAAAAATTTAATAAGGGCGACAGAGGCTGAGTACAAAAATAGGAAAACCAGGTTTACCTTTAGTTACTAGGTTTACCTTCCTCATCTTCCACCTCGATCTGAAATCCAGCAGCACTTGATTTGATGTCACTTTACAAGTCTGGACTTCTTTACAGATGCTGAAAAACCAAACGCCCAGAGTCCAGCCTCACCTACTAAAAGGGAACGTTACTTTCAAGATACATGAATGTTACTCACTATCCCTCGGTTCAGAAAGACAGTGATCCTACAGGAAATGGAACAGTGATCCCAGAACGCCTTGATTATGAACCTCAGACACAGATGTTCAGATAAGAAGAAACATATTCACAAAGGGCTCACAGGTCCTGTTTGGGGATATTTCTCCTGAGAATCTCCAGGAAATAATATTATTTTTCTTAAAAAAAAAATCAGTAAAGAATCCGTTTCTTTGATGATTCCTCTCTAGATCCATTACATGGGGTTATTTGGCTTTACATAAATGAGGGAAGAAGTTATCTGTAAGCAAATCACAGTCAACTCTCTTCACCCACCATCTAATGGTCTAGAGACAGAAAGAAATAATGCATGGGTATTACATTAAGAAACTTACACTTTATTTCACAGATTCAGGTCTAAGTAATTAATTTGAATAAAGAGAAAAGCTTCTACTAAAAAAGTTGGGATCATAAAGGCAGGTGGAACAAACAACATCTTGGGGAAACATGAGATGATATAGAATGACAAATAACAACTAGAAAACCAGTGCTCCCCTTTCTCTCTCCTGTCACCCCCCCCCCCCAGGGATGCTCCTCCTGGAATGGGGTAGCTTTGCATCAGGCCCTTGGAAAGTGGGAGGGAATTAAATGTAGACGTAAGAGAAATATTTGATAAAAATAGTTATTTCACAGGGAGACATAATTAATTCATAAATAAATTCATGGTTTGAACATTACTTTTCCCATCATAGGCCTTAAATTTATTGATAATAATGATAGACAGAAGGACATATATTAAAAGTGAGATTCTGGAACTCTATTCAAATTTTCATAACAAGAAAGAGATCTTAGAAATTTCTTTTTCAATATTGGAAGATTATTTTTGAAATATTAACAATTGTTAATTCTGGGTCCTGGGTTCTTTCTTTTTCTTTTTTTTTTACTTTTTATTTTGAGATAATTTAAAATTCACAAGAAATTGCAGGCACCTGGGTGGCTCAGGAGTTGAGCGTCTGCCTTTGTCTCAGGGCATGATCCTGAAGACCCGGGATCGAGTCCCACATTGGGCTCCCTGCATGGAGCCTGCTTCTCCCTCTGCCTGTGTTTCTGCCTCTCTCTCTCTCTCTCTCTCTCAGTGTCTCTCATGAATAAATAAAATCTTTAAACTCTTAAAAAAAAAGATAAAAAGATTCACAAGAAATTGCAAAAATGGTACAGAGTCCCTGTTTCTCTTCACCCCACTTTCTTCAATGAAACTTCTTACATAACCATAGTACATTTTTAAAAACAGCAAAACTATTAATTAACCTGCAGATGTTGGATTTTACCAGTTTTACATGCCTACAGCTTGTAGGTAATTTTAACTTTTTTAAATTTTCTGACTTTTACAGCTTTTTCTAAAGTGGTTGTACGGACCATTCATGTGTGGAATTTAAGAAGGAAAACAAACAGCCAAGGATAAAAAGAGACAAACAAAAAAATGAAGGCTTTTAAAACTGGTAGTTACTAGAGGGTGGTACATGGGGGGGGGGGATAGGTGAAATAGTAAGGGGATGAGGAGTGACGTGATGAGCACTGAGAAATGTACAGAATTGTTGAATCACTGTATACCTAAAACTAGTATAACACAGTATGTTAATTATACTGGAATCAATAATAATAATAATGTAGTCAGATGGATATGTAAGAAGATAAATAGATACTATGTAAATAAATAATTATCATTTGCCTATTTTCTTTGCAGAAATGTCTTAACTGAGTTTTCCAAAGTTACAGCTTAGATCAAGAATAATCAGGTTTTAGGGACAATCATCTCCATCCTGATCACTTGTATATTTCCTTCCATATCACTAAGAAAATTTTACCGTAATTTCAGGGTTTCCAGAATGCTAACCATTCTATTGAAACACTGTAATGCACTATAAAGAATTTCCATGAGCTAATATCGAAGCAGTTGGAATTAATGTTATCATTTGTGCATCCAAAACTGAAATATCCACATTGTTTGTTTTGATGTTTTGATCAAGTCTGATTATATCCTGTCAAGTAAACGGTGTCTTATCTAAATAATAAACTGAGCCAGCATTATTTTACGATTTGACATTTTGAAGAATTGCCTTTGACTTTAGCTGTGATTTTCTTCTTCCACTTCCTTTTTTTCAGAAACTTTCTCATCAAATGAAATGCTTCATTATTCATTCAACAAGTGTTGAATGAATGACATGTGAATGACAGTGGAGGAGTTAAAAACATGATTGAGGTGTTATTCCTGCTGTCAAGGAGATAAAATGTGCACATAGATTACCGTAATGGAAGACAGAAAGTGTTAAGGGGCATGAGAGAAATTTAGGTAGAGTTCAGAGGAGGGGGAGTTGCTTCCAGTTAGGGAAGAGGAAACCCAGTGGGAGGTTGTGTTACATTAACTGGTAAAGCTCAAGCTCTTACACAGAATATACGTGTTCTGTTTTTTATTTGCTTTACTAAAACTTAGCTTTCTCTCTGGGCCTCGTTTTTTTCTCATCTGTTAGAAAGGAATAGTACTAGTATTTACCACTTAAGGTTGTTGTGTGTGCGGAAGCAAAAACTGCATGTAAGACCCTTAGAACGTGCCAGGCACTCACATTTTATCTCATTCGACAGTGTTATGCATAGTATTGGCTAAGAGAAAAAGGGGGCATTGAGATTGTCCATTGTGATAGAAGTTCTGAGCACACACTACGCCTGGATTATCCTGGCCAAACCTTTTTTTTTTTTTTTTTTTTTTTTTTTAATTTTTTTTTAATTTTTTATTTATTTACTTATGATAGTCACAGAGAGAGAGAGAGGCAGAGACACAGGCAGAGGGAGAAGCAGGCTCCATGCACCGGGAGCCTGATATGGGATTCGAACCCGGGTCTCCAGGATCGCGCCCTGGGCCAAAGGCAGGCGCCAAACCGCTGCGCCACCCAGGGATCCCATGGCCAAATCTTATGTAAAAATATTCCCTCCCCTTTTCCAATACTCACGACATATAAACAAGAAATTGAATTAAGATTTACTTTGTGTAATTAAATTTGGAATCTTCTCTGTTCTCTGGCCTTTGAAAAATTTTTCTATAAAAATATTTCAACCTATTTTTATGGTTTTCCTCAAAATGTTCGTGTCCCCTGAGTGTTTTTTTCATTGAGATTATATTTATAGGCAACCTTTGTTGGTTTGTACCAAGGGGATAAGAGTCTGAGGAGATAAAGTTTCCAGTTTTAGTTTATCTTGATTCTGATGATTCTAAAAAATTGCTATTTGTCATCTTTTCACTCTCCCTCACCCTTTATAGACGTGCACATGCCCACACCCGGGGTGGGATCACAGGTCACAGGTTGCAAACATGGCCATGCTGTCTCCTGCTCTGCTGTTTAAGTCTGTCCAAGCAGCAATCCACTGGACATTAGGGACTGGGCTGTCCCAGAAGGAGAGAAAAAGAATGACTCTCACTAATACAACTATGTTTTCTGCTCTTCCCCTTGAGAACTTGAATTGGTACTTACTGAGTGGAAGGAAAAAAAAAAGTCATGAGAATATGGCCCAGCGATAAATTTTGCTGGGCCTAGGGCAACAACTTCAGTTCAAGTGTGTTTTCCTCTTCACTCAGCTCCAAAAGCTCAGCCCCCAGAGCTCTGTCCAGCAAAGTTGCTACCAAAAAAAGTTATTTTTAGAAAGCTTTCAGAAAGAAATTAAAACATGATATTATTAAGGGTGTGGGTTTAGGGTGAGATAGGAGTGTCTATAAATGTTGCCTGGAAGTTTAAAAAGAGAGAGAGAGAGAGAGAACAGAAGAAAAAGTTTGATCACTTGCTCTCAGGGATAAATTTTTCCTTGCGTTAATGAAGTTAAAGGCAACCTAATGGACTATCTCCGTCTGAACAATTTCAAATTCCCTCAAAACCCTTCAACAATTTTAGAAGCACATGTTTCAGAATCCATTGCAAGTTTATTGAGCAATTTAATAATAAAAAGGAAACAAGGAAAATAAATCAACAGGAAGATTTTAGCCTAAAAACATGATCTCAACAGCATTATATCTGCAATATAACCACCCCTATGTGGTGGCTTGTTAGCAGCTGCAGTCACAAATCTTAGCATCTAGAATATTCAGAGGAGATGATGTATTGCTGGTAGCTATCTATACACAGATATATGATCTTTTAATCTATGAACTGTGTTCACTCCTTGCAACTGATGACTTAAAAGCGTCCTCTGTAGACAATTCTTGTATGCATAACATTCACTATACCTTACGTACTGATTCCCCTCTTTATCTGAGAGACTCTTACAGCACTGATGGTGTTCCCTCAGCTTCCAGATGCTGAGCCCTGTTACCTGTATACAGTCACCCTTCTTCCTGTTCTCAAAGCTAATGCCGAGTCCTGACAAGAGAAATAAACCAAATATAGGCCTGGATCCCAAAAGTCACCCCCATGAGGTCTCCTATACCAGTTTGTCAACTTTAAGAAAAAAAACTGTCCCAGATCTCCTAATTGGTTTCCTGCTTTGCCCTTGGGTGTCAAAGTCCTTTCTTATCCTTCTGGAGTTTTCCTACTTCTATCAGTTGACTTTAGTTCTATTTCTTATCCCTAGTGCAATTTCCATAATATGTGTGGTTCTATGGAAATAGCGTGGAAGAAGGCCAACATAACCTTTGGCATCAGACATACCCAGGTCAGAATCCAGCCGACACTGGACATTTGAATTTTAGCAAATTTCTAAATCTCTCCAACCCTTATTTTCTCATAAAGCTGCTGTTATGATTAAATTCATCAATATAATGTATTTTCATGCACTTAACCTGGTACTAAAAAGTCCCATGTGGTGACAAAGAGGTATCAGTTCCTCTCTCTAGCTCCTTCTGATGAAAGCATGTCTCTTAGATAGCTGGATGGCTAGGGCATGACCACACATGGATAAGGATCCCCGGCACTGAAGGCACAATTTCCTCTCCCCTTACTATGTTTGTCAAGGACCAACATAGTACGATACTACTTAAAGTAGTAAGGACAGATTTTAATTAGTAATATACTATTGCAATAGGGAAAAGTTTCCAGTGTGAACTGAACTCAACTTTGATTTGTACAGAGGGGACAAAAGCCATTTAAAGGCAGAATGTGGAAACAGGGAGGGGCTCAGTAGAGTCAGAAAAGTGAAAAATCACAAAAAATAGAACGAAGGGGATGATGGTCCAAGTGAAACCCATCTGAGTTTGTTACCTAGCACTTATGGAAGTTAGGTTCTTACAATGCATGGAGACTGAGAGGTAGGGGCCCCATCTCTTAGGTATTAGCTGGAACAGTCAATTCATTAGGCAGCCTTGAGTTTTCTCAAGCAGGCTCCTTAAGCAAGGTTGGGGTCATCCTATGAATGCCGTCTTGCCCTATAGAAACTGTGTAAGTGTTTCATGCAAGTCTTTAAAGGTCAGGGCTGAGGCCTAGTCAAGAAAGGGTTCAGAGGAGCCCCAGCTAGAGTTTGGACAAAGGGAGAATTTTTGTCACCTGCAACACTCTTCTCTTTTGCCTCTCATCTGTTAAAATACACTTCCTCGGCCTGGTTCTCACTCCTATCTAGCCATTCTAACCTGGAAAACACCCAGGGAATGTTGAAATCTCTGAACAGGGTTTCCTCATCAGCCTATGCCTCACCTCTTTTCTCCAGCAGTTGACTTTGTTTTCTTAAAACCTCTCCCACGCTATCATGTATCTCTGGTCTGAGGCCTAAATTCCTGTCTCCCTGTGTCACTACAAATGCCTCATCAGACCCTTTAGTCATGAAACAGGGAAACTGTTCAACCTTTATTTGCTCAAGTATCCCTGGGACAGCCAAGTGTCCCTACCAGTGACCCTCTAGCAATTAGTACAACTACAAATTATGTTCCAAAACATTATATACTTTTAAATTCTCAATGAATCATATGTTTCTATCTTAATTTGTGGCCTCAATAAATAATGTTTGCTTGCCAGAAATATGTCTTAAAGTTTAAAATCCAATATTCCTGAAAGAAAATAGATTTTAAAATATATACAGATACAGATGTAGGTATCTATGGGTACAGATATAGTGCAACTCTCTGAATTAGAATTTGTGTCCTTTATTTTTTAAAAAGTGTGCACGAAACCACATCGTGTATTTAGTAATAATTTTCTCTATCTTGAAACTTCAGCTTAAACTGGAATTTCAAACTATATATACATATAAATACATATGCAGATGTACATAGCCTATGCATGAGTCAATGAATATATATTTTCTAATGCTTTTGGGGTCAAAAGAATGCATTTCACTACCAAAGGCTGCTCAGAATTTCTCTTCAGTTTTAGGTAAATCTGGTCATAAGTGATTTCACCTGGATCTTATTGAAAGACTTCTCTCCAGCTCGTCCCTGTAGGGCATTCTCATATCCAGCTCCTCGGGTAACAATGTATAAGCCCCAACCTCATCGAGGGTGCCATTATAATCCTTTTTAGCTCCATAGCAACTCTCTCCTGTGAGCCTAAGATACCAGATAACTATCATTTACTAAGCTATTAAAATAAAGGCTTTTCAGCTTCCTCAGGTGCAGAATTGGAAAGAAGCCTAGAAGCCTGGAAGGCTTACCTGTCTGGCTTAGTCCCGCGATCTATCAATTAAATGCAGAGTGGTTTATGTCACCAGTGCTCAATGGAATCTAATTTCTCATTCTAGCTTCTTAATGCTGTAGTCTCTATCTTCTGGTTTCTTGCTATTAAGTCTATTTGTTGCTGGTTTCCTGTTTCTTCCTCTTGAGTAGTACTATAATTAATGGATGCTATTGTTTCTCAGACTCTCTTGGTTGCCACTTATTCATTTTTACTGTGTATACTAAAGATAAGAAAGTTTTTAAAATGTCATTAAATTGCTGCAACTCTATACTATTGCAGACAGCTATAAGCAGGTTACAAAGTATAATCGTACCCAGTAGAAAGAATCATTATGGTAACTAAAGGTAAAAAAAAAAAAAAAAAAAAGTCTTTTGAATTAATTAACTTTGCAGGCTTCATATTCATGAATTTCAAAGATTAAAAAAAAAAAAACCTCCATCGTCCGCACAAATATTATTTAGACAAAGTGTTGCCAAGTGGAGGATGTGAGAGAAAAGCATGCATAGGTTCTGTAAATAATAAAATAGCTCCCTGAGTGAGTCTGCTAATGGTTTTCTTCTTCTTGGTCCTTAGCTTCTTTAAAAAATAGACACCATGATAAGACCAGTTTAACTAAGGATGTTTTTATGGAAACACTTCTCCATAAAATCTCATAAATCTATATAGCTTTCAAGAGCATGCTAAGTGTAACCATAACCACTATCTATTGTCTGGACAACAAAGCATTGGTGGCTAGGTCAGAACGGGATGATATATAGCAAGAATAAAATCACCTTGGATGACAAGTATATTTTAAATAAGGCTCCTTTACCGTCAAATTAATAAAACAAACCTATTTTCATGAAGATCCTTCATAGATAACCACTTCTGCTAAATAAATAAACATTGAAAATGGTTAGAAACTTCAAAATGATAAAAAGAAGAGGCATTCTGGCCATCACTGGTACAGTTAAGTGATAATCCATCAAAAAAAAAAAAAAAAAAAAGGAAGCCGGTAAAATGTTTCTCTCAATTCATTCTTCTGTTTAAATCTTATTACCATCATGATTAAAAAGCATATTTTAAAGCATTTGAGTAAAGTTTCAGTCTCTTTTGCTAAGGAATGCTTTCTTTCTGAATAGAACCTCAGAATAAGTCCTGTCAGACTATCTCTGAACTAAGGGATGATAAAAGGTTTTAGCTGGAGAAGAATACAAGTCTAAATGTGCTAATGGCAGAGGATTTATTTCTCCTATTCAGCATCCCTTTATCCTAACATCTTAGGAGAACTAACTACATATTATAATTCTGAAAAATGTAGTTGGTTAAATAAGAAACTCTGAGACCTCAATTAAGATCTTTGTACCAATCATGTAGAGAGCATTTTTTAAACATATTAAACACCAGAGAATGGAAAGCTTTTGCAATATCTCAGTATGGGGATTTTTTTTTTTTGGTGTTGTTTTTATTTTATTCTTTTTTTGAAAGGAAAATATATCAAAGTATGTGCAAGCAATATTTCACAATCCAGAGGTAGAAGTAATCTTAGGGAACAGTCTGTTTCTATAGTTAAGAACCCTACATTTGGAATTCATTTTCACACCTGACTTAGCCCACAATGATTGTCACCATACATCACCTGTCCCAGTTACAAAACATAAACAGTAAAAACATCTTCCCTCATAGAGATGTCAAAAAAGATTTGTGTAAAGAAAATACACAAATAAGTAACTCAAACTACCTTCCATACAAATACAAACTACTGTTATTAGTGGTTACAAGGCACCTGGAGTTAGTAAAACAGCAAAGTTTGAAGACACAGTCATCCTAAGATTTACTTCACTTTGTTTATGGTGGCAAACAAAACTACTTTTGTTAGATATGACACAGTTTACCTCCTAGAAGCCAAGAGCAAAGGCCACACCTCTCTTTAGGCAAGATCAAATTCTTTACTGCACAGATAGACTATCTCTTGGCCTTTGTCCAAGACTCTCTTACACAATCTCCATCCCCCTGGGACATCTATATTTAATATAGTATAGATATGCCGAACAGAGCAATATCTTTAAAAATAAACCTAAAAAATAAAATAAATAATAAATAATAAAAATAAAAATAAACCTAATATTTGGTGGAGCCAGTTTGAAGGAGGGATAGTTTAAAGAAATAATTGATTCATTGTATAAAGCCACTCTCTTATCACCATTTGTACTTTATGATAAACTTTCACAGAACTATCTAGCATAGAAAGTAGCTGACAATTAGATAAACCCTGTTATTTCTCAGCCCATCAATATTACATCCTGGGGGAGGCTTCAATTCAATTTACCAATACTTTTGACCATCAACATCGGTATTATAACCTTATCAACAATGTCGGTTTTAGCAACCTATCACAGTATGGCAATAAAAATAAGAATCAAACATCCTAACTACATACTAAATACTACAGTCATTGACAACTAGTCCCGTCCATCATTATACCATATAATGAAAATATCTCTCAGAGCAATGGCATTCAGGTTTCATTTTATCAAGATCCAAAAGCAGCAGCAGTCTTAGCAACATACATATGTTTCACCATTTCAGGCATCCGGAATCCTTAAGAGATCGTATCATCTCTTGCTCTGAGCCTTTCTCATGAATGTAATATTGACTCCTGTCATTGAATAATCCATCTATTTATTCTTTTACTTTCAACTACTATTCCTCCATCCCACTTATCATTTAGGTTTACCCAAACTTTTTTACCTCCATGAGATGAAGGAAGAATAGGGAAAGAAAGACCAGACCTTTCTTTTCCTAGCAGGAGGGGCAATTAAAGGCCATTAAAGGCCATTACAGGCCATCAAAAAAGGAAGTACAGAAAAAAGAGGCCATATGTGAATGTGTACACTCCCTACTTCCCACGATCAACCACCAGAGTACATATTTGAGATAGAGACAGAATTTGGTAGAGGCTCTCACAGATATTTGGCATATCTGAAAACACGGCTTCACCAAGCATCTGAAAGATCATTGGCTTCCTGGAGTAGACCAAGGCCATACCCAGGATGCTGTTCATGAGAAGGAAGAAGGGTCATGACAACTCAGAGAAGTGCCTAAAGGCAAGCTCAGAAATCCCCATAAGAGTACATGAGGTATAAGATGGATTCCCACATTATTTTGCTTTTCTCCTATTACTAATGAAATTGACCATCTTTTCAGTAGGTTCATTGACTAACTGGTGACATCTTTTGAGAATTTCCTATTTATAAACATTATCTACTTTTAATTGAGCTGTTCACCTTCTTTTCATTGATTTGTAATAGTTTCTTATGCATTCTACATGTCAATTTTGTATATATTACAGCTATCTTCTCCAATTCGTTTTAGATCCATGAACATATTTATTTATATGGTATATTTTGTTATAAGAAGTTTTAATTTTGATGTGACTGATTTTATAATTTATTTCCTATATGATTTCTTCTTTGTGTGTTTTGCTTCAGAAGTTCATCTCTACCTAATATTCACTAAATATTTGTTCATGTTTTCTAATTCTTTTGCTATTTTTCATATTAAGATCTTTAGTATTAAAGGGTTTTTCTGTAGTTTCTTTCCATATTTTTTTAGAGTAAGACCTAATTTAATTTTCTGTGTGGAAAACTAATTGCCCCAATACAATTTATTGAATAATTCATCCTTTACCCACTGATTTATGATGCCTCATCCACCACTTGAATACTCTCCTTTTTGCTATTAAAATCATCATGATTCATCTTGTTTTTATGTGTTAATGTTGAATAACAGTAATATAATTTCACTGATATTGAATAATGTTTGCTTTCCTGATATAAATGCTACTTAGATATGATCTACAAATATGAGTTTTTATGTGTGTAATTGCTACATTCAATTGGATACTATTTAGTTAGAATTTTGTATCTAGATTCTTGTATAAGATTGGTCTATAGGATCCTTTTTTTTTCTTTTTTACTATCCTTATTCTATCTTGTTTTCATATAAAAAAGTTATTCTGGCATCCAAAAATATTAACTAATTTTTTTTAAAAAAAGAAAGATAAAAATCTTGGATGTTTTCATGTATTTCAGAATTAAATGCTTCAAAGGATGCCTCTTTATCCTATACCTATTTCATTAAGTAAATGTCAGTCCCCCACCCCTGTAATCTATGCTATGGTTATGACAAACAAAATAAGAGGTTACTAGTGTCATTAATGTGATAGAATGCAAAATGCTATATTTGCTTCACACTATTTGGTATGATTAAATGACACCATCTTATAAAACTTACATTATAAGTTTTTGCAGTCATACCAACCAATTTATAGTATTATTTTTTCCCTATTCATATATAACACAAATATTTCAAACAACTTTATACCAATCATGATTATCAGTGCCTCTAAATGATTTAGCTACACTATAAAACTTTATTTTTTATTTAATTTAATTTAGTTAACATATACTATATTATTAGTTTCAAGGGTAGAATTTAGTGATTCATCCGTTGCATGTAACACCCAGTGCTCATTACATCAACTGTCCTCCTTAATGCCCACCAGCCGATTACCCAACCCCTCCACCTCCAGTAGCCCTCAGTTTGTTTCCTATAGTTAAGAGTCTCTTATACTTTGCTTTCTTCTCTGTTTTTATCTTATTTTATTTTTTCCTTCCCCTCCCCTATGCTCATCTGTTTTGAGAAAAATTTATCATGCATATTTCCCATACAATCAAAATAAATTACAAAGAGCACAAACTTGACCTAATTACTTCTAAAGAGTACTAAAGAGTCTAAACCAGAGTACATGTTTTTCTCATCTATAGAGACACAAAGAGAAGGATTTCTCCTAATACTAGAGAAAACTCTTGATGTAAACAAATGTTGATAATAGAAATGTTTCAACAGAAGAAATATTTTGCACTTCTAAAATATATATCATCAAATATTCATTAGCAAATATGCTTCCTTTCATTAGCAAATATGCTTCTTCACAAGATCTATAACCAGAGGTGTGAGATATGCAAAGGGACACAGTTTATACAGTATGAGGTATAGGTGTGACAGTACGGAGTTTGGGTAAATTGCTTTATTATTAGGTCCAAGCTCTGCCTCATTGTGTCTTTATAGTTTCAGCATTAAACCTAAATACTATCCTGCAAGGTCTCTTAGGAGACAGATAGCAAGACTTGCTATCATTCCTTCTGTTGTTTTGTTTTGTTTTGTTTTGTTTTTTGTTATTACACTATTAAAACTATACCCTGCCATTGAATTAGAGAAAGTAAAATATGGAGAAGACCTTTAAACTTCATCAAGTCCAAAATCTGAGACGCGAGAAGGATGCATCTAAATGATAATAGAAAGCATATAGATTATGTTCAAAGACTCCTTTAGAAGACTTCATACTCTCCCAAAGAGCTCCATTTGCCTGAAAGATAAAAGAGAAGTAGAAAAAAAGAACACCAGTGGGCCAGTGTTATCTAAAATATGGCATTTCATCACAGGAAGGAGTGATTCAATTAGTTGACCACCCTATATATTTTCTACAACATTTGACAATCTTAGAAAATGTCATAGGTCTGAAAGAAGTCTGAGTCATTATTATCTTCAAACATTGCACTAGAAAGGCAGCTGTGATTGTCATGGCATCTAACACAGTACTCTGAAGAGCAGCACTTTGGTCAGCTCTTCCACATTGATTATTGGATATCTCTGTTAACACTAATACAACTTAATGAGCTTAATGAGTTAAAGTGGGAAAGAAGACAGATACGGGTAAACCACAAGAAAATTAGGTGAGAAGGCTTTTATCCACTGTTATTCACTAATCATTTTGAAGCTTTTTTACTAAACCAGAGGGAATATTAAGTCCTTTGAAGTGTATTGAATAATAGGATGATCAACAATATATGATGTAATAAAATCTAAGTGATACATTTCATATCACCAAAGTATAAAATCAGTCAATGCCACAGTAAGACCAAATCCATCCAACTTACTGAGCTGGTTTTTAAGACATAAAGAATGTAAAAGTGGTGAATTGACCAAAGATACTATGCCTAATCATTGCATATCATTTTTATATCACAGCATAGTCTTTGAATAGCCATTTACCACTGGAAAATACAAAGAAATATAATCCTTGTTTGTACAGAATAGAAGCTGATAATCTAATTGTAGATATAAAGACCATCCATTTAATAAATGTGATTTATAATTGCCAGATGACCATCATACAGAAGAAGTGTTGCAGAAGTCCAGGGACATGCCAATATCACAATGAGTTGATATAATAAGGAAAGATTTTTGTGATGACAGATGAAAAAAATGAGTAGGCTTCAGAGGAATGTAGCATAGTCTAAGAAAAATGTGAGAAAAGGCTCAAGGTGGTGTAAAAAATGTGAAGTGAAATGGCTAGCCTAAGTTTCTCAGAAAAATACTGAATTGAGGGTAGCAACAAGGATAGAAAAGAGCCAAGGGTAAGCAAGGGAGTAAGATAGAGGCAATATTCCTATCTTGAGACATTCCACTGTGGATAGCTAATGGTCATTATCTGGTGGGTCATTGGGTGTGGGTCAGTAGTGTTTGCCCCATAGAGAAAGCCCCTGAAGGAGGAGAAACTAGAATTACTAGACCAAAGTTTGGACCACAAATCTGCCTGTGTCTCTGATTCTTTTACTGCTTTAGTCTGATTTCAAGAAATCAGAAGATGAAAAACACTTAGGAACTCCCATTTCTATCTTTGAAACGGATAATGATAGTTTCTGGACAGATTATACGACACTTTCACAGACCACATCTATGAACCAAAAGCTCTATTCAGATGCCTTACAGAAATAGTCATTCAGTCTGAAGTTTCATTTGTCTGTGAGTGTCAGCAAATAGTATTGGTCAATAAAAATAGTAAGAGATAGTAACATAGGGAATAAACAATAACAACAAAAAAAAGCTAAGCAATCTATCTAGATCATTGATGTATTCATTAAGGTTAGGCATAGAAAGAGACTCTTGACACAAACCAAGAAAATAGAAACCAAATGAAAGTCTTGAAACAAAAATCATGAGACTCAGAATTTCCATGACAAAGTGATGAGTTGCCATGTCATTTTTGTATAGTATCTATGCTCAGAAGAGGAATAGAACTGAGACTGGACAATATAAAGCAGAAAGCTCATGTTGGGAATTATCAGAAAGTTGAATTGAGACGATAGGTCAAGTTAGATTTCAGAAGACTGCTAGGAAATTCTGCATCAGAATGCTTTATGTACCAAATAGGCTACCTGACAACTTTATGTGCTTGTATCTGCCCATCACCCGTAGCGGACGACATTGCTGTTCTTCACACTCCTTGGGGATTCCGAACTTAAAATTCCCTCTGACTGGAATACTCCTCCCACAGATATTCACATGACCCACTCCTGAACTTCCTTCAGGGATCTTTAAAATGTCAACTTCTCAGTGAAGGCTTCCCTGACAACCTGTTTACAATTTTAACCTCACCTTCAAATGCCAGCACTGCTTAATTCCCTTCCTTGACCTGTAACACTGATCACTCTAGTATATGTGAAAACATTTTTGCAGATGTCTTTGTTTATTTTCTATGCCCCTCACTCATTTATGTGCTTCACAAATGCAAAAATTGTTGGGTTTTTGTTCCACCATTGAATCATCAGAATCTAAAAGAGCGTTTGTTGATATACAAACCATGCCTGGGTGTGATTGTACATGTGTTTATAAGCATTAACCAAACCAAATTAGTGGCCTGAGTAAAGGCAAAGAAATGCTTGAAGGCATCAAAGAAAGCCAATAATCCAGCTGATAAGAGTATAAGGTATAGAGAAATAGATACATGATGATAACTTATTTAAGTCCATAAAAAGGCCATGAGTTTTGTGAATCATATGTTCATATCTATACATAATATTGAAAAGTTGGGATTATATATCAATTAGAATAAAGGGAAAGTCATATAGCCAAAGATTAAAACCTAAAAATGGGGTGCCTAGGTGGTTCAGTTGGTTAAGGGTCTGACCCTTGATTTTGGCTTAGGTCATAATCCTTGGGGTCATGATCTTAGGGTCATGAGATCCAGCCCTGCATCAGGCTCCCTGATTACTAAGGAGTCTGCTGGAGATTCTCTCTCTCCCTCTCCCTCGGCCCCTCTCCCCACTCACACATGCGTGCACACTCTCTCTCAAATAAATAAATCTTAAAAAAAAAAAAAATAAAGCATGAAAAATATTACAGGTTGGTCATAGTTGGCCCAAATTAAATCAAACAAGGACTATATGACTAAACTATAGAAAATGGAAAGTGATATATACTAGCATTATATATTAAAATACAAGAGGAAAGATCTCTTTGCTCTTCATATACATAGACATATAGATATAGAAGATATATATAAATATATAGATAAATAGATAGACATGGATGTAGTTAAAAGCAAATGAACATAAAGGAGGAGAAAATATTGTGTCCTAAAAAATGTAAATAAAACCTAAGAGCTCAAAAATAACTCTAGAGTTACAGTCTATCAACTTTCTTACAGTATTGTGAGTCATCAGGAACTATTACAGCTACTTTGAGACACATTACTTATAAAATAGCTCGATTTCATAACTCTCCTTGAAATTTCTGATCTTTCTCATGTTTTCTAAAAGTTATAGTGTAAAACTGAAAATATATAACAAAAATTTCAGTATAATCTGAAAATATAATAAGCAGAGAGCCTAATGGGAATGTCACGTAGGTGAGCTGAACAAGTGTATGTATGAAAAATAAATTTGGATTTAGTAAAACTATAAAAGGACTCTGTCTGTTTGAGAGTTTGACTTAGAATAAAGCACCAGTTAATGAGGATGCCATTAGAAGTCCAAAATGTTAATTTAATGAAAACCTCTAATTATATCTGTTTGATTTTCCCATTAACAATATCAACATTTAGCAGTTGTTCTCATTAGACATTAAAAGAATATCAAAGAAATTAGAATAAAGGGCAAATAGAATTAGGGTATATAAAGACTAGCTGAAATTGGGAATGAAAATTTGCAAGTTACACTAAACTTATCAGAAAACCAAAAAATTCTGAAAGAAAAATGTAAAAATGTATCCAAAATTTGCATCATAATTTCTACACATGCTGTATGTAATCTAAGCAATGAGACAGATCTGCCGTTCTTCACCATGGGTATTTTATCCAAAATCTATTGAGGGTGTCACATTATTATTTACACTGGAGATGGGAAGAAACCATATATAAAGCCCCAAACTATCACCAAAAGACCTTCTTCGATCCTTCTCTATTTCTGTTATAAATTTGACCACTACTGTGACCAATCCCAAACCTTTCTATTAAGTCCTGTTTTTTTTTTTAAATGATTTAAAGATTGTTTTTTACTTATATTTTCTACTTCCGTACTGGTTTTATTTTTAATGATTATTACATACATTTTACAAATAGCTTTTATTAGTGAATTTTAAATGGTACTGCAATGACTATCCTTGTCTGTTCATCATTTTGCTTAAATGTGGTGCATCTTAAATGTTTCATGAGATGTGTACTAGACTTACTAGTGTTCCTTACTATCCACAGCCCAAATTCTTGCTAAAGCACAAGACCTATACAGACAAATTATTACAGGATATGAATTCACTTTCCCAGCCCAGGGAAATTGAAGTATATGAGCTTCTGACTGCAGTTATCAATCTACCGATCTACTGGCTTGCCAACTCTCCTGACATAGCAGAAGAACATGAGCTCAGACAATTAGATTTGCTTTCTCAGAAAAAAAAAAAAATGTTTTAAAGATATCAACTCTCTCATTCATTCTCCATCTATTCTCAGTATCATTTCAAATATTTTTCTTATTTTCTTAAATATAATAATTTTTGGTAGTGTAAAGCCCTGGTGTGCTTATTTTAGTATCTGGGTCATCTGCATTTGTTTCCATTGACTGTTTTCCTCCTTGGATTTTAAATGGCATGCTGAACACTGAATACGAAAAATGTTGAGGCTCTGATGATGTTATCTTCATCCAGTGGGGTTCATCCGTGGGGGTTCACCTGCTCCTTCAACAACCAGATAGGATGGAGGTTATCATCTGCTTCCCACCAGGGACTGAGCTGACCTGAGGCTGGGCTGCGGTTCTGGGATGGTCTGTCAACCTCTCCATTGCACATTCCAGGGTGTATCTCTTCACAGGGTGGTAACCAAGGAGAGTGGGACCAGTGTCCACAGAGCCTCTCCTCCGGATACCAATCACTACCCTGAGGCTGTGAGATCTCTACTCTGCCTTTTATTCTATCAGAGGGATGTTGAACTGAGCCTGTACCTCGCTCTCTTATTACAGGGCATTCTGGACCCTTAAATCTCAAAATTTTGTCTCTCAAAGCCTTATGAGACTATCAAAAGTTCTACCAGTTTCTGTGTCTCTGAATAATACCAACTAGTACTCCATTCTGAGAATCAAAAATGCACTGATGGAGATAAAGAAAGGTTGCAGAATATTTTCTCACCTCTTTGTGTAGAATCTGGTTTACCAGGATTTTGTTCCCTCGAGACCTAGTTGCTGCAAAGATTGTCCATTGCGTGCAAACATGTCTTTCTCATCTGATTTCCCAAGTTTTCCCCAGTGAGAAAACTGGTCTCTCTCAGGAATATGTACTAAGAAAAAGCAAACTAAGAGCAAGCAAGCAATAAAAGAATTAAGTTGATTAGCAATGGGTATGAAGGCTATAAGTTCACATAAGAAGAAAACCTTTGAGACAAAGATTAATACAATAAGCCAAGGTTATAAGAAAAAGAAATAATACAGTAAAATTATATAAATCCTATAGCAGCATCCACTGAATTTAGTTCTCCTGGAAAGTTAAGATATTCCACAAGAAAGAGTTTTGTAATACAAAAACCACCATGAGAAACTAAGTGAAAGAAAGCCACACAAGTTTTTAAACAGAAATCATCCGAGCCTGCAATATACTCATGTGCTTTATGACCCTCTTAGATCTTTTATACAACGGTATCCCAAAGGATTTGACCAAGGAAATCCTTTCCCTATAGAATTCTGAAAACTTGGACACATAGTGGTGCTCGACAAAATCCAATAGCATTGGGAAAACTAAGTCTTAATACATAAAAAGAACCAAAACAATATAGAATAAATTCTAAAAAATGAGCGACCATTAGCAAGGAGCGTGATCTTACACTGTTAAGGTCCTACAAACACCTTACATGCAGATATGTAGGCCTAACCTACTCTTTCTATTCTTGGCCCTCCCTAACTGCCACACCTACCTACTGCTCCATAAAAATATTTATGGTTACCACCCCCACCAAAATATAAACATAATTAATAGAAAGATATAAAGCCAAAAATAAAGTGTCCAACTAGTATCTTTTACTTGACAAAAGTTTCTTTCCATTAAAAAATACCCACCGCATTTATGTATTGAATGTATGCTGAGAAATGCTTTGTTTCAGTGGACAAAACTCATGGGCATTCTTCTGCACCAAAAAAAAAAAAAAAAAAAAAAAATAGTTTTACCACCAAGTGGTGATCTTGATTATCATAGATTCCACCGATTAAATTAACATAAACACTGGGCTGGTAACTATCACTGCCTATAAAAGAAAAAAAAATAATGTATCTCCATATTCTCTTTTGATGTGAGAATGCTTCTATTATTTTGCATTCATTTAATATATTAATATTATTGTGAGCTTTTATGTTGGGCACATGTGAGCTACTCTATAAAAATCAAATTTAAAAATACCTTTTGTGAGCAGCTAACAATACAGAACTCCAAGAATGAAATATCTTACAAAGAAAAATGAGGAAATGAAAATCTATATTATTCACTTTCATTTGTGTTATACTGAAGAAAAACCAAGGTAATTAATTGAATTCTCCTTGGAGCAACTTTTGAGATGGCATATTGACCCAATATTCATTTTCTTATTGCAAGCCAATGAAGTGCTATTATCAGGGCTTCTGCAAATGCATAAACCGTCTTTATCTTTCATGTATTAAATAGAGCTTGAAGGAAAGTGGTGGATTTTAAGAATGTAAATGGAGGAGCAAAGGAAAACACCATAGACAAAGTATTTTAGAATAAATAGGTTAGGCATCAAGCAGGTGGCCTAGGGACGTCCATTGTGCCAGGTATGAGACAGAAGATGGTATAGAACTGTGACAAAGGAGAAAACAAATGCTATATCTGTGTGCATTCAAATTTATTGCTTATACAGTGTGTGGGCAAAGCAAAATCCAGCAAAGTCTAGATGCAGCATCCAGGTGACCATTTTTTGACCTCTGGTTTAGACACTACCAGCCCCTTTAAGCAGGAAGAAGCAGCAGCTAGAAAAAATAAGTTATATGATAAGAAGTAGCATCCCTTCATTGCGCTCTGTGGGCCAGGATTGTTCTAAACGCTCAACAGATAGTGTGCTAACATATTTTAACATGTAATATCTTAACAGATAATATCTTAACAACATAAGAAAGAGATACTATCAATAGCTCCACTTTACAGATGAGGACTCTAGGAAAATTTGTGATTCATCATTTTCATGTACTGAGTCTGGTCTCTCCAAAATAACATTTGTTGAAGCCTGGCTCTATATTGCAAGTACTCTGCTAAGCATTACTTCATTTCACTCCTTATAAGAACCCTTTGCGGTGGACTGTATTTGAAAAAAACTGCAGCTTCAAAAGCTTAATTACTAGCCCAAACAGCAAAGTGAGTAGGTTATAGGGGTGATTATTCTACTACCATTAAAAATCTAGATTTTGTGGCTCCACTGGCTTTTTGATACTTACTGATGGATAACAGTACTGGTTCAGAAGGATACAAGCACACAGTCATGCCACTTGAGACGCCTGGTTTTTATCTGTAGCCTTGGAGGGCGGCTAGGAAGCAACCTCATCCCCTGTAGACTTGCACTAAGTGACAAGGATGTCCCAGGGCTGTAGCTGCCATTCATAATCTGATGTTTCTTAAGAGTAGACTGGCTACCGTTTCATCATCTGCTCTTTCTAGAACTAGTCATTTCTTTGAAATGCACACTATTTTAATAGGATAGTCTTTGCCATGAAGAAAATTTACTTCTGGAAACGGACTTCTTTCAAAAGAAAATTGCAGACACCCTCAGAAATGATTAAGTGTAAAAAACGCATTTCGTGTGTCTTTATGTAATTACACTTTTTCAGTCCAGTGCAATCTCTATAAATAAATTTCTATTGTCACGACAATGTGAAAATAATAAGTGTTTCATTAGACATTTCAAAACTAAGCTTCTGTTTAATTTAAACCTAAAATGTGTTTCTTTCCAAAAATAGCTCTCTAGCCTTCTGTCTAAAAATCCCAGAAGATTCTTTCACTGAATGCCCCTCTGAAGTTAACCTTAACTCTTGTGTCTGACTCAATTTTTACTGTTTTTTCTCTCTTTATATCCTACCTGCGCTAATATCTGGCTGTTTTCCTCTCCTGTTCCTGCTTTTCTCCTGCCCACCTTTTAGCACTTAAATCGACAAAGCTTTATTCAATATCTAGGCCCTGGGGTGCTTACCAGTGTCACTGTGTACCCCTCACAGCTGGCTGAAGCAAAAAGGTTTATCTGCGAATAGAGATTTCTGACAATTACCTTAACAGAACCATGGGATTTCTAACTACCTTAGACTGCTAAATTGACATGCAAAAAAAAAAAAAAAAAAATCCGTCTCCAACCACAAAGGAAAATCTTTTCTGAGAACTATGATCAAGTGTGACATCTTTAACCCATCTCATGGAGAGAACCATTGCATCTCTATATCACAGGCCTCTAAGACTCTTGATCAAGAATTAGGATTAAATTGCCTGAAAAAGAGATTTTTTGCAAAAATTCCAGAAATCCAACGTTACCAGTTCCATGTGCCTCTCCCCTCCACATTTCCCAGTGATGAGTTCAAAATACTAGACCCTGCAGCCCACCATCTTCTCACAGTCCAGCAGGTTTTTGTTTTTAGGACTTTCTTCTCCATTGCTTTAACTGTTAGCATAAAATACAGAATAAAACTCATTGTGTGTGTGTGTGTGCGTGTGTGTGTGTAACTCCATTTCCTTGCTTTAATTCTTTAATTAAAATTGAAATTCAACTCTTTTCAGGGCTCCTGAACGGCTTAGCCAGTTAAGTGTCCTACTCTTGATTATAGCTCAGCTCATGATCTCGAGCTCCCACTGGGGGTGGAACCTGCTTAAGATTTTCTCTCTCCCTCCACCTCTCTTTCTGCTCTTCCCTCTGCCTCTCAATAAATAAATTAAAATAAAATAAAATAAAATAAAATTCAACACTTTTCCAGTAAGACCATCTCTTTCCATATGCTCAATCCTCTGGGTAGAAGTCACTCATTCTCCGATATCCTAGGCTATGTTGACAGTCCTTAAGCTTCCTACTAAATGTTTCAAACTATAAGTTCCTGATATTTGTACAAACATTGAACAATTATGTTAATTATAATGATAATAGTAAATATACGGTGATGACAGTTAGTTATGTGCCTTTTTCTACTCTGTCTTCTTCTGACCTCATGGTTATGCTTCCTTATTTACTCCGTACTTGGGTCCCTGGCTCATTACCGTTCTTTCCTGCTTATCTCCATGTTTATGACCCACCAAATAACTTAGCTGCACATATCTCTGACCTCTTAAATGCCAACAAAATTTGCTCATACTCTTTGTGAGCATACTTTCTCCATGACCTCCCCCTGGCCTTATGATTGGATGGACAGGGTGAGGTACCATATACAAAGTACAAGTGAGCATTTGTGGTGATTACAGCTATAAATTTTCTAGATATCTCAGGCTGCTAAGGTGAAACATAAATAATTCAACCCAAAGCTCCAGCCAAATTAGACATAAATATTTCAAGAGCTGTTTCTCTTGAATGGATCAACTCAAACTTTTAAAATTCAATTTATGAATCCCCAATCACCATCTTTCCACATCTCTCATGCACTAACTCCTGCATTTGTATTCTTTAACTTTATCATGGCTACTTAGGGCTCTGACCCTTTCCTTCTATTCTGTAATATCAGTCTTGAATTATCTTTATCTTGTTCGATATCAAGCATACAATCCATGGCATTTCATGAAAATCTCTATCATGAGAATCATCTATTAACCAACTCACATTTACCTTCTTATATCTGGAGATTTGGCTCCAGATATAACTCCTCTGGAAAAACTTCACTGAATCGCCCCTTTAAACTGGTAGAGCTTCCCGTTTTGCTGTCCGTTGCACTATTATGCACATCTACCAGAATAATTACCATACTTTATTGGCCTTGTTTGCAAGCTACTTTGGTCTATGAGACTATAAACTCTTAGACAGTAAAGCTCATGCTTTATTTCTGAAACTCAATGCCTAGCACAGACATGAGTGCCAAGTATGCACTTAGTAATTGTCTCCTAGATTAATCCAGATTAATCCTTGATTTCACTTGTCCCTGTGACAAATGTTTGGTTGGACTCATTCAGTTTATTATTATTATTTTATTTTTTGAAGATTTTATTTATTTATTTGAGAGACAGAGTGGCAGAGAGAGGGAGAAGCGGTCTCCTCGCTGAGCAGAGAGCCTGACATGGGGCTCAGTACCAAGACCCTGAGAGCATGACCTGAGCCAAAGGCAGACACTTAACCAACGGAGCCACCCAGGTGCCCCTAGACTTTATTATTTTTTGAAAGTTTTAGTTTCACAGAAAAATAGAGGAGAAACTACAAAGAGTTCCCTCAAACCCCTCACCCTCTCATCAGTTCCTCCTATTACTAACTTTTGCAACAGCATAGTACGTTTGTTATAATTCATGAGCCAATATTGGTGGAGGATTATTAGCTGAAGTCCACAATTTACTTTAGAAATCACTCTTTGTGTTGTAGAGTTCTACAGGCTTTGACACATGTATAATGACAAGTATGCACAATTATATCACAGAATTGCTTCCCAGCCCCAAAAATGCCTTCTGCTCCACCTGTTTACCCCTTCTTCCCTCCCCCCACAAACTGCTGGCAACCACAGTCTTTCTACTGTTTCCAGAGTTTTGCCTTTCCAGAATGTAATCTAAATGAAATTATATGGTATAATTTGGCTTTTCTGAATGGCTTCTTTCAGTTTAAATAATGCATTTAAGCTTTCTCGTGTCTTTCTATGTCCTGATAGCTCATTTCTTCTAATCACTGACTAATACTCCTTTGTATAGATGTACCACAGTTTGTTTATCCATTCATCTATTAAAGGACATTTTGAAAAAAAAAAAGGGAAAAAAGAGGATATTTTGGTTGCTTCCAAGTTTTGACAATTATAAATAAAGCTGTTAGAAATCTTCATATACAGGTTTTCGTGTGAACATTTTTTTTTTAGCTCATTTGAGTAATGAGTAAAAAAAAAACTTCATAGTTGGATCTTAAGATTATGAAAGAAATCTGGTTTTGTAGGAAACTATCAAACCATCTTTCAAAGTGGCTTTTTTGCTTTTCCACCAGCAATGGCCAAGAGTCCTTGTTTCATTCACTTTTCAGGATACATTGACCCATCCTTAAATATATGCCCATATATTACTTTTTTGTAGACTGGTCTTACAGTCACTTTTCATCGCTGCTTCTCCTCTGATCTTTACACTTACGGTTAAAAAAATCCAAATCACTTCCCACATGGCAGTGTAACAGTACCCCTGCTACCCGGATGATGCAGGTCTCAGTTTCCTCTTTGGATGCTGAAGCAATGTATCTAAAACAATGCCGATAAGTTTTTGAAAACCTTAATTTCTTTAATTAATTCATAAGTATATAAATTAATGTATAATGAGATTTTCTGTTTTTCTTCATGCACAAGGGCATAGAAGGCTCTGAGTATAGAGTCGGGTTATGTGTCTTCTCTGTTATTTCTACATGACAGACCACAGGTCTATCAGGACACTAACAGAATCAGAATTAAAAGCTGGATCACATTTCAATGATGAATAGTGCTACTGCTCTGAAGAAAAATATGACTGGAGAAAGTATACTTGGAAAAGAATGGCGAGAACTTGTAAACAGGCTTTATGCATTGTGCCCCCTTGCATAGATTAAGCATATCTAGCTCTAAGGGTAACTAAGGGAGTGCAGAAAACAGAATGTTAGCTGTGTGTCAGGAGGACTGGCTCTATCCCTGGTCTGCTGGTAATCATCTGTGTGACCCTGGGCAAAGTCTCTACCTGTAAAATGAGAGGTTTTTTGTTTTTTGTTTTGTTTTGTTTTTTTCTAATTTATTTTTTTATTGGTGTTCAATTTACCAACATACAGAATAACCCCCAGTGCCCGTCACCCATTCACTCCCACCCCCCGCCCTCCTCCCTTTCTACCACCCCTAGTTCCTTTCCCAGAGTTAGCAGTCTTTACGTTCTGTCTCCCTTTCTGATATCTCCCACACATTTCTTCTCCCTTCCCTTATATTCCCTTTCACTATTATTTATATTCCCCAAATGAATGAGAACATATAATGTTTGTCCTTCTCCGACTGACTTACTTCACTCAGCATAATACCCTCCAGTTCCATCCACGTCGAAGCAAATGGTGGGTATTTGTCATTTCTAAAGCTGAGTAATATTCCCTTGTATACAAAAACCACATCTTCTTTATCCATCATCTTTCGTTGGACACTGAGGCTCCTTCCACAGTTTGGCTATTGTGGCCATTGCGACTATAAACATCGGGGTGCAGGTGTCCCGGCGTTTCACTGCATCTGTATCTTTGGGGTAAATCCCCAACAGTGCAATTGCTGGGTCGTAGGGCAGGTCTATTTTTAACTCTTTGAGGAACCTCCACACAGTTTTCCAGAGTGGCTGCACCAGTTCACATTCCCACCAACAGTGTAAGAGGGTTCCCTTTTGTCCGCATCCTCTCCAACATTTGTGGTTTCCTGCCTTGTTAATTTTCCCCATTCTCACTGGTGTGAGGTGGGATCTAATTGTGGTTTTGATTTGTATTTCCCTGATGGCAAGTGATGCGGAGCATTTTCTCATGTGTGTGTTGGCCATGTCTATGTCTTCCTCTGTGAGATTTCTCTTCATTCTTTTGCCCATTTCATGATTGGATTGTTTGTTTCTTTGGTGTTGAGTTTAATAAGTTCTTTATAGATCTTGGAAACTAGCCCTTTATCTGATACGTCATTTGCAAATATCTTCTCCCATTCTGTAGGTTGTCTTTTAGTTTTGTTGACTGTATCCTTTGCTGTGCAAAAGCTTCTTATCTTGATGAAGTCCCAAAAATGAGAGGTTTTCATCCAGCTTTCAATAATTCTATTCATTTCCTACTATGTGTGTCCTGGATGTCTGGGCTATAGCAAGACCCAGATGGTCAAAGTCCCTACTTCAATATGCTTACCTTCCAGGGGTGAGAGCGGCAATGGCAAGAAGCAATAAACAAACAAACTAGCACATATCAAATAGCAATAAATGATGCAAAGCAATAAAGTTAAGTGATGCAATGATGAGGGCCTCCCTAGGGGATAATAGGAAACTAACCCGTCCATCAATCTGTCTGAGGACATGACATCTAAGCTGAGTCCTGAGTGGCCAGAAAGAGCCAGCTAGCCTCATAACTATCTTTGGGGGAAAAAAAAAAATTCTACCAAGAGAAACAATTGGTACAAAGATATTGGTACAGAGACTGCTGTTGCTTCAAGGTCATGCCCAGCTCTCAGCTTTTGATTTCATTATTGTGTAATCACAACCATTGAAGGGGTGACATTTTACCAGTGAGGGTACACAAGAAAATTAATATTGTTCCTTGGAAGGTCTGTGAATGGCAAGCACGGTTTTGTAAGGCTCCGTCCGCCCACATTTAACAATCTGTAAATGTGATTTATCCCATCATCCATCCTTACCTCTTCTTCATGCAACAGCACACGTTAAAAGTCCATCACTAGACAATTTAACACTTTGAATTATTTTCTATTCCAAGGATCATTTAGCATTTGTTTTTGAACTCACTTAAAGATGATTTAGGCAAAGTATTCTTTTAAAGTCATCGGTATTACACAAATCAAAATATGACTCAAATGCCAGGAAAATAAATTCTTATCTAATTTGCCTAGCTAAGGAGACTTAATGAACATTAATCAGTTTTGATGTTAAATTAGCAGAGCTAACATTCTTGGTGAGTTTTATATATTCATTAAGTTTTCCATATTTATTATATCCAACTTGATTCTTAGGTGATTATTATACTCATTATTAGATTCAACGTAATAATCTCTTCAATTTATGTAGCCCATTGCATTCTTCAGATAACTCACAACATGACAATTACATATAATCTCCATTTTAGACCTGAGGAAATCAATGCTGAGGGAGATTAAAGAATTTATGTAATGTCCACAGTTGATTATCAGGAAATCAAAACTTGAAAGCCAGGTCTTCCTTTCTTCTTTCCTTCCCACTACCCATGGGTCATGTGGAAACTACTGGCTGTTTGGTCATGAATAAACCCAATCTCTGCCTTCAAAGAACTCACAATTCAATACAGGAGACAGAACAAGACAAATTTCATCTCAATGTCAACAAGGCTGCATTAGAAGTAGATATCCGAGCCCCCATGGGAGCTTCTTCACGCAAGAGCCCACTTAACTAATTAGCTAATTGCATGGATGACATATTCCTCCACGAAACCAGAAAGCTGCTTTCAATATCAATTTAGAGAACATGAGTTGGACTAACTTGTTCCAGTCTCCTTCACATTTAGCATGCATAGAAATAACAGTTTCTTTGAAAAGGAATGAAAGGTAGTAAGTAGTGCCTAAATAAATCGAAGTCCTAAATGTATTAACAAAGTAGCAGAATCAACAGCATAACGATTCAGTTGGTTCTTGGTTCTCTTACAAACCTCCTGGCAATTTTAATTGACAAAGCTGATTAAACTTGCTAAGTTTCCTCATCTGGAAACCAAGGATAATGTCTATTTACTGGGCTATTGTTAAGACTTTCATGTATTAATATTTGTATTGTTTTCAGCATAGCTCCTGGTACATCTTAAGTGATCAATTAAATGATAGGAAGAATAGCATTCCTGTCCAGCAGAATTAGATGTTAATTCAGTTCTTTTTAACATCATAAATAAACCTGCTACCCAAAATTTTTCAAAGTAATAAAGCTTATATGACATAGTCACATTTGCAGCAGCATTTGATTGTGATTATTAAAGACAAGATAATCTAAAGTCTACTTCCTTCCCTCCTTTGTTAAGGATATTTTCTTTAGTTAAGATTACTTTTTTTTTTATCTTTGATGATCACAATACCCTAAGGATCCTTAAATGACAAAGTCCAAACTAATCAGTACTATAGGCCAATCATTTTACTATCATCAGCCTATCTAAGGTTCTTAACTACCCTGGAACTCAACCTCAGAACAACTCAAGAGCAAATGCAATCATTCTAAAAAAAAAAAAAAAAAATGCAATCATTCTGATTCTTAGCCTTCACTATATTATTCTCTTTCATGAATTCTATAGAGATCTCCTCAGGCTGTATTTGGTCTGAGGTAAACAGAAGCTGTATGGAGAGTTGTAGACATCAAGTACAGTAGAGAACAAGTAGATACTAATGTCCATAAACTGAGTTGTTCCTGGCCATTAGTTGCATTATTATAACTACTTAGAGTTAAAATGATACCAGATAGGTCCCTTTGGGAATGCCTTATTCAGCGAAGTGAAGGTCTCCACTAAACACATGGAACCATCTAAGTCCCTTATTTTTAAGGTAGTAAAGTAGCCAGAACATCCATCAAAATAACTCACCTGTCAGTCCCAATTCCATAGTACCGGGGATCGCAGCATGTGAGAAGGGTGAGGGAAAGGGGAAGTACAAGTCTGAACACTTTGCAATGACCATCTGGCTATTTTAAGCCCCTGTCTGTGATGCATTTGCATAAAACTCAGCTGAAGTTAAGCAAAAGCCAACAGAAAATCATCTGCACTAACAAAAATGAAAGACTCTCACTGGGATGTTTTTAAAGCTTCCAAGAACAACCTGAGCCAAAACGAACGCAGTCAGTATTTCAGTTTAGTAAAGATGGTACTGGTTTGTTAATAACCGTTGCCTTTCCTCCTGACAGCTGTTTAAAAGCACCAAGTTCGGATCTTGCAACCGTTAAGATTTGATAGTGGTGGATTCTTTGTATTATTTGGAGTCATAAGCGCCCCCTTCTAGAGATGACAAGAAAATGGGAATCATAATGAGAAATCAACATTACTTCCCAATCCCCTGGTATGTTAAATATTTGCTCCCAAATAGCGCCTTCAAATGCCTGCTTTGCTTTTGGGCTTCCCACCTGCCAGAGTCTTGTCAAGCGCAGTCCCGAAGCACTTGCTGTTCATCTGCTCTATGTGCTCCCTACAGACTTCTTTAGCTGAAGTACAGTTTGCACACTTTGGAAGAACTCCAGCAGGACCAAACCTGTGCAGGAGGAATTGAGGACCACCCTCCCCAGAAAGTCACAGGCTTCATTTCTTTGGCAGCCCCTGCAAAAAGTGCTGCCAAAGAACAAGGGCACACTACCTATAAATCTTATATCTTCACGTGGGTCAACTTCCAATCGATTGCAAGCAATATTTATCTGGTTAAGCAGATTGGGGCAGCACCTTATCCATTTATATGTCTATGTGTATCTGTTCTTATCCCTCTCTATGTGCAATATATATAATAAGACCATACACCAAAAAAAAGGACCAGAAAAAAGAACTGGCGATTTTCTTTTAAATTATGGGAATCTTTAATGTCTTAAGATATTCTTAAAGGTAACTACTGCAGAGTATCATCACTTAGAGAAAATCCTTTATTGATGCTTTGCCTCATAATTGCATTTGTGTTTTTTATAACTATTTTACTAAAAACTTTGAGAAAGCTAAAACATCTGAAGCGCTTTTTCCATTTGTTTAGCTATTAAACTTCCTCCCATGCAATATATGTTTATTTAAAGTATCTCTAACTACACATTTACAATGTGTTTGTTAAATTAGTTAAGAGATTGTAATTGGGCATTGGGGATTAGTTGCACTATTCCCAAATCTCTTTACTAAAAATACATGAGAACAGTGAGCAGTTTATTTATAACCTTGTTACTTTGCACCATTAGTGATGCCATTGTTTTCCTTCTTCATATTTTAAATATGTCAAACTCAAAATTCAATTCATAGCCCCGTTTGCTCATGTTTTATAAAGTAGCCTACAATGATTTTAAGTTAAATACAGTGCATCCACCTGCTAAATTTGGAACAGAAAAAGATGGGAGAGTTCCCAGAAAAGCTGCATTAAAATTGCAAATAGAATTTGTAATTTTTCTATTCATTGCCCATGGAAAGAATTTACAATAGTATTCTTCTTCCATGTAAAATACACAATATTATACTATCTTGCTTAATTATGGGGAATTAAAATTAAAAACCAAGAATATTTCCAATGGGAATAATATTCTCCATCACTATTCCTTTAACAATGAATCTGTATCACTTCTATGTGTATTAAGACAGATGTGGATAATAGTATCTTGTCACGACGTTATCTGAAAGAATTTTCGTGATGCCTGTGTGTCCGGGAATCGGCTTGGCATCTGATAATCATTAACACACAATAAAGAAGTCTGACACATTCAGTCCTGCTTCTCTTATGCCTGAAGTGTGAGTTGAGCCCAAAGAACAACTGGCTTCATGCTAGGCTATCACAGCAGAAGGAAGCACGCTAAAGCATCTCACTTCCAAAGGAATATTCCTCTGTAGCCCACACATTCAGATTAGCCCTTGAAAAGCACCAGTCCCCTTGTTTTTCTCTGAATCTGCATCTTCATAAAGCAATTATCCCAATAACCTGTGTTGACTTAGGCAAACCTGCATCAGCCTCGTCTGGGAGATACAGATTGAGGCATGACCGACGACACATTTGATCATAGCTTTAGCCTCACTCCCCGATACTAAAACACAGACTTACTAACTACTGTCCAACATGACCTAGACAGTCCTCTCAGCGTGACTAAACTGTAGGCAGTTTTCTTTCTGACTATAGGGTCCTGACTGCCTTTTTTTTTTTTTTTTTTTTGAGTGTTTAGCTTAAAAAACCTGTAACTGTAAGCTCTTCCTCTGCCCCAAACGGTCTTTCTCAAGATCCTGGATGCCATCTCTTGAAATGTAATCATTGAAGATAGGAACTTTATCTCTCAGATTCTGTGGCAGGGTAGGATCCTAACTTCAATAAGCAACAATTAGTCAATGCAGATGGCCTAATCACATTGATTAGCCTACCCTTAAAGTCCTGCAGGATTTTTCTATTTGCTCAGCCCAGAATTTAAAATTCCTCCCATCATTGGTTTTAGCAGAGTTGAGTTGAAAATCTCTCTCCCCTATTGCAACGGTCTCTCTGCTCTACTGAAATATTCTTCAATAAAATCTCCCTAGACTGTTTAACTGACTTGATGCAATTTTTTTCTTTTACAGTACTCAGTTGTTTTTTTTTTCCTCAACAAGAGTGAGACAGATGCTCAAGCCTAATTACTAGCTACTAGTCATTTGCATGTGCATGAATGGCTTTAAAAAAAAAAGAACTTTTATTTTACAAAATAAAAATGTTCTGACTACTGTTGAAACTCTTTTTTGTAGAAGATGAATTTTAAAGATTGCAAGGTACCTCTTTTTTTCTATGGCTTTAAGATGAATAAGTCAGCTCAGTACTGTTCTAGCCTCTTTAGCTTGAATACATCTACATAGACAATAATCCCAACATTTCTTTTTGACATATTGAGTCTGAGTCCTACTTGCTTCCAAGATTTTCTTTCACCCCACCTCCCCCCTTCAGCCTCGAGACACTATTCTATCCCTCAATTCTTAATGAATAATTCTGATTGATGCTCACTGAGGATGAGGGTACCAGTGAGAAAGAAATCTGAATGAAGATATGAGAAAATAATTTGTCCATTATCTCTTTAATGATTCCCTAGTGGTGTCAATTCCCTCCAGTCCTGTAAAACCAGGCGGCAAAGATAAAAGTATATTCCTGCTGATGAAGTCTACTGTGATGTGAAGAATGAATCTCATTGTGGCTGACGGCAAAAGGTTAACAAGAAAATGATTAAGTCACATACAAAAGCTTCTTCCTCTTCCTGGGCCTTCAAAGTCTTCAACATACAAGTAAAAGACTGTGCCAGGAAGGAAGAAGCCATTTATGACTTTCCTGCAGAAATGCTAATATTTTGCCTTAATTTACTAATGTCATGTTCTCTTTTATTGTTATGAATTTGTGAAGTCAACTAAATCAGGAGCAGAAATGTGTAACTAAGGTAACTGCTTTCATAAATCAAGGAAATGAAAATTAAAATAATCAGAAATGTGCTAAAAGTATAGTCACATATGCACATATGCACAAAACTTTGAGTTAGTATTAGTCCCTAAGAGTTCGTGATGTCATTCGAAGACCTGCACTTGAATAATGAATGATGAGGGTATCACATGCATTCCTCAGTTGTTTATATCATGTTGTGTATATGTGCACATATGCACGGTCCACATGAAGCCACAGAGCCGAATTAGTCAATGCCATGAAATCTAAAAGAGCCAGTATGGATTCAGGTTTACTTTTATAGGACGGGAGAAACTCCACATGAGTCAGATTGTTCTGTATTAGTGCATACACACTTAAATAGTATACAGAAAAATAGTTATTTATGTACCTTTCAGGGGAAAGTATTTAAGTATTTATGTACCTTTCAGGGGAAAGTATTTAATTAATTTTTAAGAGTAATTAATTCATTGACAAAAATCAGACATGTTAGCATATAAAGAGCCTAAAAAATCTCAAATACCACCAGACCTAGGTATGACTATCACATAAGTGGGTGAAGGTGTGTGACTCAAAAAGAAGCATCATTCAGTAAGGAACAGTATTCCAGTTATAAACTGGAAGAACATATATCTCTCCCAGGACATTCAAAGCCATTTTTAGAACCATCTCCTGGGGACGCTTGGGTGGCTCAGGGGTTTAGTGCCTGCCTTCGGCCCAGGTCATGGTTCTGGGGTTCTGGGATTGAGTCCCACATTGGGCTCCCTGCATGGAGCCTGCTTCTCCCTCTGCCTGTGTCTCTGCCTCTATCTCTGTGTCTCTCATAAATAAATAAATAAATAAATAAATAAATAAATAAATAAATAAATCTATCTTGAAAAAAAAAAAAGAACTATTTCCTGGCCTTCACAAGTCTGCTGCCTAGATATGTTACCTTTTCTCCAAGTATATAACTCCTGAAATATTATGACCCAGTTTTTTCATATGAAATGTAATATTTATATAACTGACCCCAACTTAGGATATAGAAGTCTGTCCTAGTTGTAATAGTCACAAGTCAGGTCAATGAGTTGTATGTGAAGTGGTGATTAGTTAGCAAACAGAAATATAAACACATAGACCAATGGGGAACCTGAGTGGTTCAGTCAGTTAAGCATCTGACTCTTGATTTTGGCTCGGGTCATGATCTCAGGGTTGTGAGATGGAGCCCCATGTCGGGCTCTGCTTGGAGCCTGCTTAAGATTCCCAATCTCTCTCTCTCTCTCTCTCTCTCTCTCAATCTCTCTCTCTCTCTAGCAAGACACAAACCAAACATAAAACCAAACCAAACCAACACAGAGCATTATTTTGATAAGTCTCCCTTTGTCCCTTCGGTCACTCTCCCATTCTTGATGCACATACCTGTGCATACACCCTAATGCCAATGTACCCATCTTCCCCTATTACTTCTTCTTTTTTAAAAAAGATTTTACTTATTTATTCATGAGAGGCACAGAGACAGGCAGAGACACAGGCAGAGGGAGAAGCAGGCTCCTCACCAGGAGCCCGATGCAGGACTCGATCCCAGGACCCCGGGATCACACCTGAGCCAAAGGCAGATGCTCAACCGCTGAGCCATCCAGGCGCCCCTTTTCCTATTACTTCTGAATTCTTTCATTTGGATGTGCTTTTTTTTGGCATATAATTACCACATAATCTCTTGACAAATTCATGATGGATATTTTAGAAATAGATTTTACTTCCAGGTCCTGTCGTTTGAAATGTTTGATAGTAGATGATTGGTTTGATCTTTAGTATGTTGCAGAAACTTTCGCCCAAGTTCAAATCATTATTTGCAAAAGTGCTCTAAGCATTGGGACTTCCAAATGGAAAGGAAGCAAGCCTAATGAGTCCTTTTGGGGTTTACAGAAGCAATCAAAACCTTGGAAGGAACAAGAGGCAGTAAACTGATTGATAGTCCCTGCGTACTGCAGCATACAACAGGCCCTTGAGGGGCTCACGAGTGTGCATCCTTTCGGATCTGCAGGAGGCTTTCAACAACTTTTAAATTATATCTCATGCGCCCTAGCAAGCAGCGTGGGAATAGTAATTAATAAATAGCAATGATACTATGTAAATCGCATTTATATAAAAGTCGATATCTTGCAGTACTTCTGAAAATAAAGACTGATTTAGTCACTACTTAAGTCTAATTACAGAGCCGATTTTGTTCTCACTAAAACTAGCTTTCATTCTGCTAGACAACGTTTGATATATTTTGCCACATGCCAACCTCTATCTCCCAAAGCGGCTAGGCCAGACCCTCCCCCAAAGCTCTCCTCAACAGGAATTAAATTAAAAGTCTCAATGAAAAGCAGCTACTGTTTTCACAATGGGTCTTGCTCAGCGCAGGACCCTGGGTCCTGGGGCCCAGATTCATGGCCATCCCACCTGGCAGGGCCGGAGACACACCCTGAACCACCAGATGTGCAGCAGAGCTAACCTCCCCGCCCGGGACCTCTGCAGGCCCTGCCTCCTGGTTTCCACTCCCCAAGTGCAACAGATTTCCCAATTTTGCTGCCCAAGACACAGGAAAAGCAGCAAGACAAGATGGCAATGCAAGAAGGAGCTAATAAAAGAACCAAATGACTCACCAGCAATCTGGCAAGCAGTGAGCAGGCCCGTGGCGCCTCTAGTTCACAACTCAGAAGACGAAAAGGCTTTATCTTTCCCTAAACGGAAAAGGCCCCAATGAGGGGTCTGGCCCTGAAAGCTCCAGACCTCATGGCAAAATGAGCCTGACCTTTTCCTGGAATGTAAAGGAGAGAGGGAGGGGGCTCTTGTGTGTTTTACCCGACTGTATTCCTTCCACTCTTCCACATGCATATATACATCCCCTAAAACTGTGTATTTCTCTTCTTTTAGTACAATTTATTATGCCGCTGGTCCCAGGTATATAATGTCTACAAATACTACCCTGTTTACTAATAGCATAATAATTTTATAATTTAAAATAAGAAATATTCATCTTTTGTATTTTTATGCTAACACACGTAAGAAAAAAAATAGATTATCACTTTCATTTTCTCATTGTTTGGGGATGTGACATTTGGTAGCAGCTCTTCAGAATTTACTCTCCGTGGAAGCAGTATGGATTGTTGCCAGGGCGAGGCGATGGAAAAGAGAGAGCCCTTTCCCTGAAATTATTCAGTAAAGGATTGGATACAGTTTTAAAGTTTCTTTATCTCTAAGAGTCCCCTATAAGTATAAAAACACACACACACACACACGCACAAAACAAACAAACAAACAAACAAACAAACAAACAAAAAACAGACACAGTACAAAATCCTACAACTATCCAGGAAAGGTTATATGGACCAGAGTAAACTTGAACCAGTCACCACAGAATTTACAAACTCAGACTGAAAATAACTGTGTGAATTTAAACGTTTTTATCAACTGAATTATAGACTTGCGTGAGACGAGTCAAGTGCTTTCCATTTCTCATTTAATCATGACAAACTATTTCCTACCCATCAAAAATGACTTCTAGTATTTGATGCATGTCTATGTTAAAGACATTAGAGGAAAGCCTTAAATCACAAATGATCTTATAAATCTGAACCTCACACATGCACCTTATTAAAAGACAAAGGATTTCCTTCCTTCCCTTTTTTCTTTCAGAAAATATCTACTGACCTTCTGAGGTGCCAGACACTGCTCCGAGCACTTGAAAGATGTTGGTGAACAAAATAGTCGTTCTTGCTCGTGTGGAGCTTACGACCTAGTCCGTAAGCAGACACTGCCTGAGTCCCTGCTCTGTGACCTTGAGCGCGTCATTAACCTCTCAGAGCTTCATTCAGTTCCCTCATCTGCAAAAAGGGAATGTTAGTAGAATCTACCTCATAATATTACATGAGTTCATATGTATCAAGTATCTTGCAAAAAGTAAGTCCTGTATAAACATTAGTTTTATTTTTAATATTAGTTTTATTAGTTTTAATATCATTTTTGTCTAACTTGTGCCAATGTAAATGTACAAGATGAAAATAACAAGTTGAACCATACGAAATCACTGCTTTTGTAGGCAATGATGTATATATAGTTCAACGTGTAATTTAAGAGGGGATCCCTGGGTGGCTCAGCGGTTTAGCACCTGCCTTGGGCCCAGGGCATGATCCTGGACACCCAGGATCGAGTCCCACGTCGGGCTCCCTACATGGGGCCTGCTTCTCCCTCTGCCTATGTCTCTGCCTCTCTCTGTGTGTCTCTTGTGAATAAATAAAAAAAAATCTTAAAAAGAAAAACCTTATACCTTAAGAGAATGGTTCTATCTGGCTACTCATTAGAGATACTAAAGGAGCTTTTAAAACTACCAGTGTCAGGGCTCACTGTCTCCCTAACCCCAGATCTATTAAGTTACACTTTGTGGGTGAGAACCTGGGTATCATTTTTTTTTTTTTTATCAGATAACTCTAATGGCTGGCCCGAGATGAGGATCACAGTCTGTTTTTTAAATCCTTTATTTCATAGCAAGTAGTGAGAAAATCAGGGCATGATGTCAAGGAAAGCAGAGGGAAGGAGGAATGAGTGGTCAATGCTGCTAAATGCTGCAGAAAAGCCATATAAAAAGAGAGTCACCCTACAACACTTAGAGAGGCATATTCACGTTGTTCCCCACTGGAAAGCATAACTACTCTGCTTTTGCTCCTGTCCCTTATGATACTCATAAGTGGTCCAGAGTACAGGATTTTGTCAATTGTGAGAAAATGTTCATGAGAAATAAAATGGAAACGCTTTTGACTCAACTTCTCCTGTCACTGCGGCAAAGCGCAAATCCACAGACTCAAACTTTAAAGAAAAACTTTGTAAGAGAAAATAAAACTCATTTCGTTTTTTATTAAGAAGTCTCTGCGTATCACATTCGAAAGTATAAAATAAGTAGACAGCGTATTTTCAGATTTCTGCTGTTCCGCCACAAAAATACCTGTAAGACTTTTCATAGGGCAAGAACATGAGCATCTACCAAGCCATGACGTTGTGGCTCTCTACTTCAGAGTGTCCTGAGTTACTTAATGGGGCTTTGTTTTTTGCGGAATCATGGGTTATTCTAAGAAAATCTTTAGAATGTAAACTGTTCATAATCAACAATATAGAATCTTGATCTGGGCCGTATACTGGGAACCTGGAAAAAGATCCTCAAGATATGCCATAAAGCCTCAGTCATCTACTCCCCCTTGTACTCTTCACATTTGTAACACAAGGATAGAATTTTTAAAAGGAACTTTCGAAAATCTATGAGTGAAAGAAAAGTTCATTTTTTTAATTTATTATTTTAAAGATTTTATTTATTTGAGAGAGAGGGAGGGAGAGCATGAGCAGGGGTGGGGGAGAGGGAGAAGCAGGCCCCGATGGGGGAGCCCGATGGGGGGACTCCACCCCAGGACCCTGGGGTCATGACCTGAGCCAAAGGCAGACACTGAACCGACTGAATCACTCAGATGCCCTAAAAGAAAGTTTAGAGGCAACAGAATTTGTACAATAAAGATGCAAATTAAATCTTGACAGATGTGAATAACGGGCCATATCTAAGAGGACAAAACAGTTGCTCTCTGGACTGAAAGTGTAGCCTCAAGGTGATAGCACCTTGTGCATATCGTAGTCTCAGGTACCATGTTCACACGACATGTTACAGGACAATACCCCACAGTAGTTTGAACTTGTAAGCTTATCTATTTCTCCAGAACAATGCATTCCAATTCGTCCTTACGCCTTAGGTCATCTAGCAGTGTGCCTAATACACTGATAAACTCTTGCAGATCTAAACAGATAGGTAACTGAACAGAGGACACTTTAAACAGCCTGATGAGATGGCATGAGTGTATCAGAGAACCTATGAAATGGACGTGGTGAAAGGGGGATGAAAGCCACCTTCAAATATTTGAGAGACTGACACTTAGAGGAGGACACAGAACCATTCTTTATGATTTCGAGATAGTAGAACTAGTTAACGTGTAGTGTTTACCAGGACATAAATAAGAACCTTATACCAAGAGAAGTGGGAAAAAATCCTAAAAATCAAAGTTATGGCCATGTATTGTTTTGAGTTTCCTAGCAATGATGTTTTTCAAATACATATCGGGGGCCACTTATTAAAGAAGGGAATTGCTAATCACTCATTTTTTTCAATAACACGCTCTGCTCTGTTGTGGGTAGAGTGCTGAGCTCTAAGGACACAGAGCCTATGGCACAGTTCTGTCCTCAAGTAATACACCATTTGATGGGAGATAGAAACTAGTACGTAGGCAGTAAGAATCCTCTTGTGACAAATTTTGCCACAGTGCGCCATACTGAGAAAACACAGGAAAGATGACCTCCTCTTGGGAGGCTGGGGGCAAATGCCTTCCCCTGACTCTACAATTTTGGAAAACTGGGGAAATAATCTTTAATTTCCTTGAAACCCTGGTTTGTCTAATTGCACACACCACACCACTTTGAGTATGACTGGCAGGAAAAGTTAGACTACTTACTCGCGTACCTAGTTGAAGGTGTGAAGAGGCTTTGGGCCTATATGATAAGCCTTCAAAATCTACTTCCGTCAGCCCCTCCTATGCTGTGCCAGCATTACAGTTTTATTATATATGCACATATATGACAAATTTGGCTATTGCTATTGTTTTTAATGATGTTGACTGGCATGTGACAGTAATCTGAGGATACGGTAAGTCTGCTTTCCTTTTCTAACACAGTGTTATCTCTGAAAACAACAAAAATTATAACTTGGCAATTATCTTAAAGGTGGACCCGGCCCTAGGTGGTTTTGGGATTGGATGTTTGTTGCATCTCTCTGGGCTGGGAGGAGCTGTGACGTGCAGTGGGGTAGTGTCTAATGGAGGCTACTTCCAGTCATTGGGAAAATCCTACATGTTGCTAGTTCGAGTTTTTTGACCCTACAAGGTTTGCACTAGAGAATCATGGCAGCCTTTCTCCGTGGATTGGGGGAGGAAAGGGAAGGACAACTGTACCCACAATACAGATGCATTATAATGGGCTTAGGGTTACCCTGGGGGGGGGGGGTGGAGGTGGAAGGGGAGAGCCCATGCTCTGCTCTGTACCTGTGGCTCTTGATCTGTCAGCTCCAAAGTCTTGAAAGACACAAGGTCAAGATGTTGTGTCCCTGGGCTTTTAATGTGTAGCTTATTCATCACCGTTCTTGCCTCTAGCTCCTGTCTCTACTTCAGGACTTGGGGCTCTGCTTCGGGGCAGTCCTTCTGCTACTCTTGTCTAGCTTCAACCTAACAAAACAATGTGTCTTGGATTAAAAAAAAAAAAACATGGGAAATGCAAAGCAATATTTTCTCTGTCTTTTGTATAATTCTAAGCTAACACAACATATTTTACCAAAAATACAAACTGAGAATTAAAATTTAAAAAACTAGGGCTTTTCTGTGTATACATTTCACAGATAAGTGAATGAATAAATGAACACAACAGAGAGACAGTTGCGGTCAAATAGAAATTTTCTAAATTTAAGAAGAAATCCTTTATAAAAGGTTATACAATCTACCAAGGTAGCATATGCTGAAAACAGATTTCTATCTGAATTTGATTATATAAAATATTAAAATAAAAATACTGTCCCTTCTATAATCTAAAGTTCATTTATTTCTAGGGTGGCTCAGTCAGGTAAACATCTGCCTTCAGCGCAGGTCATGATCCCGGGGTCCTGGGATGGAGCCTTGCGTCAGGCTCCCTGCTCAGTGGGGAGGCTGCTTCTCCCTCTCCCTCTGCTGCACATAGCTCCCTGATCTCTATCACTTTCAAAATTGTAATAAATATTTTAGGACACTGGATCCAATAGGTACTCTAATACAGTAATTAACTGAACTATCAGCTCTGTCTCCTCCACAGCACTGTAACATGAGAAATCTGGCAATTCTTTTTTTTAAATAAGATTTTATTTATTTATTCATGAAAGACACAAAGAGAGAGGCAGAGACACAGACAGAGGGAGAAGTAGCCCCTCTTAGGGAGCCCGATGCAGGACTCAATCCCAGGACCCCGGGGTCACGCCCTGAGCTGAAGGCAGACACTCAACCACTGAGCTACCCAGGCATCCGGAAATCTGGCAAATCTTCAAAGCATCCAGAACAATCTTGGGGACAGGACAGGAACACTCAATAAAGTTGTGTTAAATTATCGATTCATTCAGACCTCTTTTAAATTGGGGCTTCACGTTCAATGGAAAATATGGAAACTGTTATAAGCTCGGCTCTCAATGGTACATAGTAATTTTAACTATTGTCATTTTATTTTTTCAGATCTGTTTTCTGACTCAGCATCGACCTGCTTTTTATAAGCAATTACTATGTATCTGGGGGCAATGTAGCCACCGCTGCAGAAGAGGGGAAGAAAAAAACCAACAGAACATCATCAAGAACCCAGAAAAATGTTAGAAGACTTATGTATGAAAAAGATCAAACATATTCCCACTATGCTGCAAAAAAATTTAAAAAGGCAGAAAAAAACGAAATCTGCAGCTCTTAGAATGATAGAGTGATAGTAAAAGCAGAGATGCAATAAGAAATGAGAGAATTGACAAAAAAAGAGGCTCTGAATATATTAAACTGAAGATGAATAATTAAAAGTACTAGAAGGACAAATCACACTTCATAATAACTAATCAGAATTTAAAAATTAATAATTATCTGTGAGCTTTATAATTAGACTAGATATATTATAGAACTCCAGCTCAGTATCTCTGTGCCTCTTGTTAATGCCCAATTATAATGTAAAATAAGTAAATAATAGGGTATTAAATATACAACATGATGTATATGTACATAATAAATGGAGATATATATGTCAACTATTTTGAATTACCACCTAATGAATATTCTAGAGTATGCAAGTGATTAAGAAAAAGCCAAATTTGCTTTCATAGATTAACAATGCCTCTAGGATGTTATGTGATAAAAAAAAAAAAAACTAGCTATTCAGTGTCACTCATAATGATAAAGGAAAGGAGAATTTATAGGATCGCATGAGTATTGAAAACAAGCGAAAATACAATATTGAAATATATTAACAAAAATATTAGTAAAGCAATATCCATTTGCAAAATGCTCTAGAATATATACCTCGGGCCTACTCAACACAAACAAGAATTTTTAATCATCTAATTAAATTGGAACATAAAGTTTGGCAAATAAGAAGTAAAGACTAAAAAATACATACCCAAGAAAAATTCTAAATTATCAGAATTTTCTTTCTACGTGGACTCATAAATGTCAATAGTTTATCTGCCACATTTATAATCTCTTCGTTGTACACAAACAACCCCATGCCATGTATAAAGAACCCAATTCAGGATTGTTGGTCCATTCATTTTATCTATCTTTTCTCTAATATTGAAACACATTACAGATTATAAATTAAAGATTATATTGTATTATATAATATTTAATATTTTTATGATAGTAAAACATAATATATTCATGTCTTTCTTCTAAAATTATCCAAAGATATAAAAAGATGAGTCTGGACAATCTAATCATAAAATGATGGCGTTTTTAGTTCGGTTTTTCAGAATTGTTGGTCTGAATCTTTAAAATTAGTCTGAAATCATCAAGAGCCAAAAAACCCCGAAGTCAACTGAGATTACCACTCTCCCAAGGTATTTGTTCTTGTTGCTGTTGTCAACATCTCAAACATGTAACGAATTTTAGGCCTTCAGGGTGAGTGTGGGCTGCTGAGCATTAATTAACTAATAAAAGAAAAGTTCTTAAGTTAGGGTCTTTCTAAATTATTTCTTACTTTTAAACCAGATTATTATTTAAAATAATTTTCTATATCCCTGCAAAGATAGGTAGATAGGTGACAGAAATAATATGCACACTCACCCACACACGCAGATACCATGCACATAATAAAAGAGGGCTCCCAGTATACGGAAAGATAGGTCTGTACTCATGAATTGGAATATAATCACTACTTTAATATGTAAGACAATGATTTTAGTATATGTACAATAAGACCTAGTATAAAAGAATATTTCCTCCAAATTTTGTAGTTTAGTCTTATATAATTATAATCAGGCTTAACTAGGGAGTGTTGGGTGCTCAGTGTACATCCAACAAAATTAGAATAACTGGGTTAACCTACAAAACATGCACTAAATCTTTTCCTTTCGGGGCACGTGAGTAGCTCAGTGGTTGAGCGTCTGCTTTTGGCTCAGGTCGCGACCCCGGGGTCCTGGGATCGAGTCCCCCATCGGGCTCCCTGCGGGGAGCCTGCTTCTCCCTCTGCCTGTGTCTCTGCCTCTCTCTCTCTCTGTGTGTCTCTCCTGAATAAATAACTAGATTATTTAAAAAAATAAAAATAAACCTTTCTCTTTGGACACTCTTACATTCATTTGTTATTCACCTCTTCAGCATGGATTAATACCTTTGGATTAATATTTAATTTAGAAGTGTCCTTTCACTCTGATTTATCCTCTATCCGCTCCATGATACTGATCTCAGTTTATAACAGCAATCCATCCCCCTCCGGGTGTGATCTATTAGGGTCCCAGGATTTCCTGGCATATGTACAAATCGTTGGGTTCACCAACTCACAACTAACTTAACTTACTTTGTGAGATCCAATTGACCCAATAAAGCAAAATTACACTAACCTCCCTATGTCGTCCTCTTCCAAAATATCATATTCATCTACTCCCCATATGGAGCAGAACAAAAGAGGTGGGAGGAGAAGACTCTGTTGTTTGCCTTTGAGAAGGTTCTTTGACGTTTTCTGTGACCAGATCATGGGCCTCTCACAGAGTCAAATGTGGAGAGTTCTAAGCTATATAAATGTCACATATCAAACAGGAAAACATACATTCTCTATCTTTATCGTACCAATTCTCAAAATCATGGTGGTTATAACCTGTCTCAAGACAACAGGCAACTAGACCTTCCTTTTGATTGTCACTTTTTTTTTCTTAATTTAATGTGGAAGAAATGTATTGTGCAATCCAGAATCTGCAATCCAGAATCAATCAGGGTTAGTTGACCTTTAATGATGACACACTGCCAGATGCCTGCCAGAAAATGAGAGAGAGCACAAATTTAACAAGCAGTCTATTTTACGAGTTGGGCGCCCACAGAGCTTACTTCAACTCTAACTTAAGCCCCCAAAATTCTTCAAATATGTTTCAAATCCCACAGACTTCAAATGGAAATAGTCTCTTTGAACAAAGTTGGAGAAATATGTATATCTTACTGTTAAGTTCACAAGTGATTTTATATAGATATAAATCACATATAATCACAGCAACCTTGTGAGGTACTCAGAACAGGAATTTCCATTTTAAAAACTAAAAAGATGGAATTCAAAGAAGTTAACTAGGTAGACCAAGATAATGATAGATAGATAGATGATAGATAGATAGATGATAGATAGATAGATAGATAGATAATAGATATACACATATACAGAGAGATATAGAGATATTTTAATCATCAATATTTGTTTCTTCTCTGTACTAGCTTTGCTGTTGTTGAGCTTACGTTCTGCGGGAGGAGTCAACGATTTCACTAATTACTTGATCAAATATTTCATGATGCTTCTGAAAATCGTGATGAAGGGGAAAGCCCAGGAGCTGTAAGCAAAGCTAGGGTGGGGGTGGGTGATGGTGGCAGGACTCTAGTAGGAAGTCTTCTTATGTAAATGACTTCTGAGCTGACTGATAAAAAGCAGGGATTATATGGATGAAGGGAACCCAGGCGAGGAAACAGTTGGTGCTGACACCCTGAGATGGGAAGGAGCCGGATATGACAATATGAGAGAACAGAACACAATCGGCACAATGGGGCTACGTCATAGCAGCAAGAAGGCAGGACAGATAACACAGGGCTTTGTAGACTACCCTGAGGACTGTGATCTTAATTCTAATGCCAGGAGGATGTCATGAACAGTTGTAAGCAGTGATATTTTCATGTTAAATTTGAATTTTAAAAGCCTCACTGTGCTTACAATGCGGGGTGCAAGGAGATCTCTTAAGGGTCTACTGCAGTAATTTAGACAAGAGAATAGTTTGAGTTTGATTGATAACATAGAAGAGAATGGGATGCTTTGATGCAGAAAAGGCAAAATTTAAAAAGAAACTAATCATTTCGGACGAAGGAGATATCAGAATGACCTTAAAGTTACATGTTTGTGTAGCATGAATAGTGGCAGGACTAGTCATTGGAGATTTTAAGTATTATACAAGGACAAGGATTGGAAGCAAGAGTTTAAATTAGGGCATGTTGAAGCTGGTTGCTTCTGTGACCTCCAGGATACAGAGTGAACAGGGCTGGAGTCATAGGAGTTTGGGCTGGAAACATAAAGGTGAGGGTCATCAGCGTGTAGACGGTATATGAACCTGCTTGTTCATCTGTGGGGAGAATATAAAGCACCAATATTTAAAAGCCAGTCACAAGATAAAGACAGCAAAGCAAGCTCAGTAGGAGCAGCCAACAGAGGCTAGAGGAAATACAGAAGAGTATTTATAGCATCGCAAACCAAGGGAAGAAATTGTTTGGGAAGAGGGAAATGCTCAACATCTATTATGGAATGCCAAAGAGGCTATTGGAATAATCTCTTTATATTCAATTCACGTTCTGCCAAAGGAGGAAAAAGGAAACACGCGCGCGCGCACGCACACACACACACACACACACACACACACACAGAGTTCACATAAGAGGAATACAGATAGAATCAGAGTGGATGCCTACCCACACCAACTATATCTATACAATGTCTTTAAAACTATGAAATGCTATTTTGCATCTACATTAGCAAAAGGCAAATGATGGAAAGGCTGCGAGAAAAACGAATAAATTCATTGACATTTATTGTTAAAAATAATCGGTATGACGGTTTTAAAAGACAATTTAAGGACGCCTGGGTGGCTCAGTGGTTGAGCATCTGCCTTTGGCCCAGGCTGTGATCCTGGAGTCCTGGGATTGAGTCCTGCATCAGGCGCCCTGCATGGAGCCTGCTTCTCCCTCTGCCTGTGTCTCTGCCTCTCTCTCTGTGTCTTTCATGAATAAATAAATAAAATCTTTAAAAAGATAAAAAAATAAAAGACAATTTAACAATACATAAGCCTGGAAGTGTGTTGAGGCTCGTTGGCACAAGTGTCCTACTGCTACGTGGAAAGAATTTAGGGATCCCCAAATGGTAATGACAAGAAATAGCTTTGTCAGAGACTAACAAACAGAATGTTAACAACATAGAAATAATGGATGTGGTGCTGATATCTTCATTTTTCAGAGGAGCAGTCCGAGACACGGAAAGGGTAGGCCCCTTCCTTAAGGGTGCGTGCTGGTAAGTGTAGAAGAGCAGGGACTGAAGAGGGGCAATCTGCCCCGAAAACCTCTGTTCTCTGCATGATTTGGCCAAGCCGTTGGGAACATTGTCCCTTCTGTGCCTTGCTTTTAGTTGCCTACCTTCTGTTTCCCTCTTGTAGCCCCATAGCAGACCCATTTTCCCCTCGCGGTGTGTGGAATACAGTAAGCGTCAGATAGTTTTGTGGAGTAAGCAAATGAATGGATTCCTGAATCTTAAAATAAATAAAGGACCTAATAGCTTACAATTTGAGGTCCCCATGTCTGCCTGGAAACCTTCTCCTACACGGCCAGCCACTACTCCTGCACCACCACCGCATCTTCCACAAGCTCACCAGCTCGTTTTCTTCCCATCATTCAGTTCTCTAAAAACCTCATATTCACTTGACTCTGAACAGTCATTGGGCGTTTTTTTGTATATGAGATGCTGTGCTAGATCCAACGGAGAAATGGATTAATTCTATTCAATCCTGTATTGGGAGAGCTCGCATTCTTCCAGAGGAGGCAAACTTGTAAACATCCCACTGGTGTGTGTGGATGCGTTAGTTGTACTGTTATCTAGAACTGTGTAATAGGATCAGTATCACAATACAATCATGCACAGGGTACATGCGGGCCAAGAAAGGAGGATTGCTTGGCCCAATTTGGGCTCTGGCAAGGTGGAGATGGTGCCTGAACGGAATCTTGAAACCCCACTATGTATTATCCAAGTGAACGTTAGAAGAGGCAGACACATCCCACGTTAGGGGAAACGGCACCGCATATGGGAAGGATGTGAGTGTGCATATCCGTCTGTGTGAATGTGTGTGTATCTTGAGGAAGGCAGAGCGAGCCATGGAGGCTGGGATGTTCTAGGAATTACTTGGAAAAGAGCCTTCAATTTTCTATGATGTTACCTAAATGTACAATCCTAGGTGCTGCCTCCTCACCTCCTAATAAATACATTAATCCAGTCATTGTTCAGAACTCAAGATATCAGAAAATATCAGACTTGAAATGCATGTTAATTTCAAGAGGATTAACCCCATGCACAATTACGGGAAAAGCCTGATTTGATGACCTCCATTTCATAACATGCACCTGTACTTACTCTAAAACTGTTTTCCTTCTTCCCAGAAGCCAAGTGTTTCCATGTCAGTCCCTGCTTAAATATGTTTAACCCACATCCCCACTAAGTTGTTCATTGGCCTAATCAGCTAATCTCTTGAAATAATTTGAACAGTGGTATTATCTCTTTAAAATGGCATATTTCATTTCCGATGGACAATTTCAATGCTTCAACTAAAAAATGTTAATCCTACACATGAGTTTAACCCTTTAGACTAAAATACTTTCATGTGTAACCTCAGTTGATACTTGGAGCATTGTGATAAAAGCAAGGTAGCCATCATTATGCTATTTTTTTAAAAGATTTCATTTATTTGTTCATGAGAGACACAGGCAGAGGGAGAAGCAGGCTCCATGCAGGGAGCCCGACATGGGACTCAATCCCTGGTCTCCAGGATCGTGCCCTGGGCCAAAGGCAGTTGCTAAACGGCTGCGCCACCCAGGGATCCCCATTATGCCATTTTTTTGAGATGAAGATAATGAATTTCAACTTATTCCTTGGTATAATCAATATCAAAGCCCGTTTTATTTGTGTCTTAGTGGGACATTTTACCCCTGCCACCTTCTATCTAAGGACAGGATCAATGACTCTGCCACTGGGGCAAGCTACAGATATTTATACTTGAGATTCTACTGGTTACTTCTTCACATTGTGCCAAATAGGCAGCCTCCTTCTCTGGCTACGCTGATTGAACGCTGTGTTCACTACCTCTGTCTCAGGGTGGCATGCACAAAAGTTGACACATAAATGTCTTGTTAACCATCATCTTGTTTAGAAAGAATTATACATTTGTTCTTTGACAATTTTACTCTTAAACCTCAAACCCATTTGCAAAGACACAGTATGACTTATGACTGTACCAAGGACCTTATTATTTTTGCTTATGGACTAAAGTCATGGTAATATTTTCGCAGGTCTTTCCCCTTAAACCATTTTACCCTTGCCTTTCACTCACAGTGATGGAAAGAAAATTTTGACAGGTAGATAGAACCCTGTGAGGCAAAACCATGGAAAATGTCAAGGAGTACTCACTAGTGAGTCAACTAGAAAAGAGACAGAGGCAAGGCTCCCAGTGGCAATAAGTGGACACTGCAATGTGCCCAGAGAGACTATCTCACAGTCCCTTTCACCCCTAGGCAACTCCAGCAACTGTGATTTCATTTAAAATGGCTTATTCTCATTATTTATCTGTAAACAAAATCAAGTTCATGACCCTTGCCATGCCATCCTCCCAACCACCTCTTTATTCTCCATTTCAGCTAATCACATTAGCCTTGCCAACCCAAGCCAGAAAACTGAGTCATCATGGCACGCTCTCCTATTTGCTTTGGCTACATCTTCTTCAAATATGTTTCTCAACTTCTTTCTATAGTTGTTATCCCAGTTCAGGACTTTAACATTCCTATTGGGATTGATGTAACAGCCTGAAATTGGGTGTCTGAGTCACACGCCCCTCACCACCCTACCTCCACCCTGAAACCTCAATTATCTTTGACAATACAGATCTTTTCATGCACTTCCTCCTTTAAAAGCTTTCGATGGCTCCTGGTATGGATAAGTCTTAAACTCCTTTGAAGTTTTTATGATCTGGCCCCAACCACATCTCTAAAAGCATACCTGCCAGTATCAAATGTACACACTCTCATGCTGGAGAAAGAATCTGTAACCTAAGCATGAGTCTACACAAGCTCTACTGAGACAGAATTAACTGGTAAGTGAATTGCTGAGGTTTCAGGAATGTAATTTATATTTCCTTCTTGATGAGATTTAGCCCATCTTAGGCTGTGGTTAAGAGATATATTAATTTAGGGATCCTAGTAGATGCAGTCATAGTGGTCTTCCCTTTAGCAAATGAGTTGGCTAAGGAGACGATTAAGCATGCACACTCCCCAAGCATTTTGGAGTATGGGACACTATGCCTCCAGGACATACTTGCTGAAACTCTGAAACTCATGACAGTCTGGCAAACGCTAGTATGCTCCGTATTCGCAGTGAGATTCAAATAATCTCTCGGAAAATAAGGTTTGATGAGGGAAAATAAGTGAAATTGAGAGAGCGGAAGGAAATCTGACATCCTGGGGTAAATGTGTGCTGGATCGGGGGAGGGTGCAGTAGGTGGAGAAGGAGATGGGGGACCTGACTCCACGTCTATGAACACGGAGAGAGGACTTAGGCACCTAAAGTCAAATTTCACCCACGTCTTGCACACCTCCTTCCTTAGAAGACAAATCTGAAATATGGTAAATACTGATGAAACATTATTTAGAATTGAAGAATATATAGTAAAAAATAAGTATAGATTGTATATATACTTATATGTATAGAAGTTAAAGTCAAGCATTGGCCTTTCCTCCTTGGTTAGATAGCAATCTCTTGACGCTATAAAAAAAAAATGGATACATTAAAGCATGGACACAAACACACCATAGTCCCAAAATATTCTTACCATCTAATAAGATCATAGCAGCTTTTATAAGAATTAGCCATCAATAGTTACATGGAAATACAAATTCATTGTGTGAAACATCAATCAAATTTATCAGTCCTGCTCTTTGTGAAAGCTTCGCTTATTCATGCCAATATCACTTACATCAATAAATATGCCTTTCAAAGTGAGCATTTTCAAAGTAAGCAGGTCAGAGGAATTAGGGCAGATATTTGAGCACTGCTGAAACCATCCTCGCAGCGTTCTAAGTTTTATCATTTCCAAGTTAACTCCAGACAGAAAAAAAAAAAAAAAAAAAAAGCACATTGTGCAGTCAGTTTCTTGAAAATAGACTGACAGTAAAAACTAAACTAAGTTTGAAACATGCAATTTAATTTAGGGGTCAGTGGGAACGGGCTTGGGTTTAATGTTAAAACAGAATAAATCAAAGGACCAAGCATTATTATTGCTGGGAACAGTTCAACAACAACGAAAAACTCTACCTTCAAGGAACTGGAGTAAATTCTGGCAATTTCAGGTTTTACATTTCAGAAATAACCCAGCCCTCATTATTTTCTACTTCGCTGCTTCTAAGCTGGAAGAATTTGGGTCAGAGTTGAGAATGAGTTAGTCATGGTAACTGTCAACAAATAAATCTCTGCCCCATATTTCATTCTTCATGAAAAATAAATGAGTGTGGGGCAGGAAAATTGACAATCTTATAGAGACAAGAATCTGTTAGCACCTGTATTTGCATTTTAAAATTACTTTTGAAGAAACGATAATGGACTTTCTACATTCTTCCCAAAACACTAAAGATGGCATTACATAGCGGCCCATATTTGCTTTCCCATGTCCCTAATAACTGTAGCTATATGTGTATTTTCTTCTTGGCTCCAGCGTAGGTGAAATCAGCCCTGAGGGCAGCAAACAAGCTCTAATAGAAAATGATTCCAATTAAGCACCACCCTGAAAATGACTTTTTAATCTTTGCATTGTCTTCCGTCGTCAAAAAAATTTTTTTTGTTTGTTTAAAACAGCCAGAAAGTACTGTTAAGGACAAGGATTTTATGTTTGTATCACTCTTGGCCTCACAGTCAAAGTAGGTGTCTGAAATAACGCTTCATTTTCCGCTCCTACGGATTCTCCTTTGCATGGTTTATGAAAATTTCCCTGATTTGGTCAAAGTCACATTTACGTACAACAGAAAAAAAAAATCTTTGGAAGAGTAAAAAAAAAAGAAAATGTTCTGCAGCAACTTCAGGACACAAAGACAAAAGGAAGGAACTCTGTCTTAGGCAGTGCTGTGAACTTCAGGACCTAAAACACGTCTAATTTGTCTCAAGTTCAGTATGAGGTTCTGCTCCTGGTGGGGAAGAAAGAGACTCCGGGCTCTCAGCTTTGTGTGAAATTTGAAAATGGGTTTTTTCAATCCTGCTCATGATGCCTTCTATGCTTCAGTTGGGCTGCCTCTCCTTTCACCTCAGACTGCCTAGGAAAGCTTGTTGGGCAGTCCAGACTGTCGCTGTCCCTGGTACTTCAAAGTCTGGGGGAGGACCATACTCTCAGCAGTCTCTCTGGGTTTCCCTGGTCCCAGTAAAATACAGATTATTTTCAAAGTGGATTCCTGAGGTTTCTGGGTATGAACCTATGATGTCGTGAGGTTTCCCACATCATTTCTCTACTACCTGGGATCCAATCCTACATCCCTCTTTTCTATCTCTAGAGTGGGTGGCCGGGAAACAGAAAGCTATGCCCCAAGAAAGAGACTGCATTTAGGGGCAGTTAGCGTTTTGGCCCCAGCATTTTCTACTGAAACTTTCAGAAAGCTAACTCAAAATCAAAACAGCAGTTTATTTGCTGGTGCACCAAGGAGAAAAGGGGATGCTGGAAGCAGGCTTTAAAGACTAATGGATCCATTACTACCAACCCTCCCTCTCTATCCACCCTTACAGCTCAGCTCACCTTGCCTGTTTCTCTTTATATGCTACTCATAGTCTCCCCTCATCCACACAGGCCTCATTTAGGTAGTGGTAAGCATGCTTCCCAGCTGGGTGCAGCCACCGCAGCAGGTCATGTGACTTTTTACCAACACACGAATGCATTCCGCAGAGACTTACTGAGTTCCTACTATGTGCCAGTCACTGCTGTAGATGCTAGCAAGGGAGTCTAGCAAGCAAGCAAACAAAAAAGAGTCTGTTCATGAAACTGATAAGAAAATTAGTTTAAAAATGAAGACTCAATATGTCAGATGGTGATGAGAACTATGGGGAAATCAGGAGGGAGAGGGGTGGATAATAAGGAGTGGGTGCTATTTCATTTTGGAAGATCAGGGAGTCTCACAGGAAGGAGAAATTTGTGGGGCCCCTAGGAGCTCAGTAGGCTACGTGTCCAACTCCTGATTTCAGCTCAGGTGATGCTCAGTCTCATGGTCATCTGATAGAGCCCTGTGTCGGACTCCAGGCTCAGCGGGAAGTCTGCTTGAGATTCTCTCTCCCTCCTTATGCCCCTCCCCTGCCCATGTGCATTCTTTCTTTCTTGAAAAAAAAATTAAAGAAAGGAGAAATGTGAGCAGACTTAAAGGAGTTCAGAGAAGGAACAGTGTGACTGTACAAAGAACCATTGAGAAGTGAAAGGAGATGGGGTTAGGGGATTTCAGAGAGAGCATGGTTCACAGTTTGCAGAGCACGAGGAGGCCATACACTGTTGTGTACTACACAGGTTTTATATTTGTTCTTTGGTCACAGAGTTAGAATCTAATTTTAGAAGAGGAAGAATAGGAGACTTTTCTGAAAGATAAAAACTGTAGCAATAATAACAAAATATGTGTCTATATTAGGGGACAGAGGTTACACTGGTTCAAACAGTGCCCTTTCCAAAATTCATGTCTAACCAGAATGTAAGAATGTGATTTTAAGGTCTTCATAGACATATTAATTAACACGAAGGCATACTGGACTAGGGTGAGCCTTAAATCCAATGACTGGTGTCCTTATAAGAAGGCCATGTGAGAACACAGAGGAACGCAGGGAAGAAAGCCACATGACAACATAGAGGAGGATCAGAGCAATGCGTCTACAAGCCAAGGAATGCCAAGGATTGCCAGCAACCACCAGAAACTAGGAAGAGGAAAGGAAAAATATCCCCTCGCCACTCCGAAGGGAACATGACTGTTCTGACATCATAATTGCAGACTTCTTCTAGTCCCTTGGAATCTGAGAAAAAACCATTTCTGTTGCTTTAAGCCACCCAGCCCGTTATACTTTGTTAGAGCAGCCCTAGGAACCCAATACAGGGGACCTCTTGTCTTACATCAGGTGATCACATTTCAGGTTTCCTCTTCATGCCAGTTGGCAGATAATACCAGTCAACCTCCAGGAAGGCTTTCCTCAAAATGTCCTGCCACTTCATTGGGAAGAGAGCGCTGGCGCTGTCTGACTGAACAACCTGGTCTGGGGTTTACCTTTCATGTATCCACCCGCTGTTGCCGCAGATTTCAAGTAATTACTGCGGTGCGGCCCGGACATGACAACCTCCCAGCTACTTTCCCTCAAGCAGGCAGGCATAGCCACCTAGTCCCCTTGCATCTTGCCTAGGTCCTTCAGTAGGGCTATTCATTAGCAAAAAGAAGTTTTCTCTGTTCCCAAGAACAAAGAATGCTCCTCAGCCCTGTGTTTCAGTAGGCAAGACTTCGCTCTCCACAGGTTGGGATGGTCTTGCCCTCAGGTGCACCTGACTTGCGCAGTCTTCATACTAGCTCTTCTTCTATGCCAATAGCTCAACTATGGTGTCTAATTCATCAGCTGCGGTGAGGACAGGAAATGGGAAATCTTCCATTTCAGCAAGCTGCTTCCCTTTCCTCTGATTATGGGGGGCTGCTATACCACAAGGAACTAGTCAGATCACCTTTGGAAGGATTTTTTCATAGGAGAACTCAAAGTGTGTTTTACCAAGTCCCATTTTGGCAGAAGGAGACGAAGGTAGTAATTCTAACTTTGCTACAACTGTGTGAAGAGCTCGGGGAAGATTGTCAGTGAACCCCTCCACAGGGTCCATAATCCCGATATGGTATTCCACAAAACATGAGGGAAGGGTCCCAATCCCTGCTTCCCAGAGACCCATAGGAACTCAGGAGCACAGCTAAAGTAAGCAGGCTCTGAGAAGAGAAAGCCAAGAGATTGGGGCAGAAGGTCCCAAAAAGGTCAAGACCCCGATTTACTAATTGAATTTCACCACTGGGGACTCTAATCTTCCTCAGCTGAGGCCAAATGAACTTCTAAGGACTAAGAGCATACCCAAGTGTTCCAATATTCTTCACACTTAGCTGTGAGTTAGGCCTTTTGCTCCGGTGAACACCAGATGGGAAGGGAAGTAAGAATGCAGACTCTGAAACTAAAATAGTGCAGTCATGGAGAGCCTGGGTGGCTCAGTCGGTTAGGCATCTGCCTTATTAGGCTCAGGTCATGATCTCAGTGTCCTAGGATCGAGCCCTACATTGGGCTCCCTGCTCTGCAGGGAGCCTGCTTTCCCCTCTCCCTCTGCCTGCCACTCTGCCTACTTGTGCGCTAGCATGCATGCTCGCTCTCTCTCTCCCTCTCTCTGCCAAATAAATAAATAAATAAATAAATAAATAAATAAATAAATAAATAAATAATCTTTAAAAATAAAATGGTGTAGTCACATTTAGGCCTGTGCTGAATGTCAGTCCGGTGCAGAAAAGCATGCAATAGCCTAAATGAAAAGCTAAAATAAGACACTAACAGCCACTTGGTGTGGGTCACTCAGATATAACAAACTCTTTTTGTTTTTGTTTTTTTGTAGTTTCCAGATTTTCTAAGGGGAGCTTAGGAAAAATTAACACATCATTTCCATTTTGTTCTCAAGAACCTGCAAATGATCTCAAATGAGTCACTAACAGAGCAAATGTGGCACATTTTGTATCCAGAGGCTAACTCAAGTTTAACAGGTAAAAATCTTCTTGAAATATGTAGGCCCCATCTGCCATTTTTAAAAAGAAAGAGGAGAGTTCACCTCAAGAAGTATGTGACATCAGTGATTTTTCTGAACAGACAGGAAGAGGAAAGGGAAAGCCCAATCCTCTTTTCCTGGGTAGTTGTGGAATGAAGACAAGAAAGTCGGTAAGAAATAGATAAGAAGACATGTAGATCTAGATCGCCCACCCTCTGCAATGGAGTCATGGAGAGGGGACTGTGTTAGATAGGTTGACAAGAAAACATCAGCTAGAGGGTGATTGTCCTGCTTTCCACTAGGAACTAGAGGGAAAGCCAGTTGCACAGAGCATAACAAAACAACCGAGGGCAGCTACAAGGTTAGGGAGATAAAAGTCCTGACCAGCCCTGCCTCAGTCTTCCTAGAGTCCCATTTGGCACAAAAGGTATTGGCAGGCTCACGTGGGGAAGGTTGTAGCAATGAGGGGTAACCATTTATCTACAATCTGTGGGGTACACCCAAGGATAGGGAGCAAAAGGAAGCTACAACCCAACATCAGAGGGGTCTGTGGAGCCAAGTCAGCAGGAAGGACTCCTGAGCAACCTGAAAAATAACTACACAGGCAAGAGCTCCCAGCTACCATCCGAGGATGCTAGCAGGACACTCCGCCACCAGCTAAGGACATCACTGCAGGGATCAGAGGGACCAGAAAAGCAAGCAAGGTCTTGCAGATATAACTATTGAGATGCGTGCTCCCTTCCCTGCTTCTAGATCACATAGCTTCCTGAGAGACACACATCACCTCTGAGAGAAGCAGGGAGGTGGAGAAAGCCTGTAAGACTAAATATTCAAAAGAGACAAATACCCGAAGAGAGTGAATTTATGAGTCTGAATCTATCAGATGGATTGAATTTAGTCTCCTGGGTTTGTTTGCTTGCTTGCTTGCTTTTCTTTCTTCTTGTCGCACAGAGAGATCACCTCAGATGCAGGAAACAAAGAAGCCACATTGAGATTGGACATCGGAGTGTGCCTCCAGTCAGGGGAAGTCATGATACATGATAACACAAGAGCAAAGGACCAACACTGCTTGTATTACGACAAGGTTTCTTGAAGTCTTCAAGAAAACTCTGTCGCAGTGACCATTTGCAGATTGAATCCCATACTTTCAGGAAACAAAACCAAAACTAAAGATGAGACCAAGAAGGTGAAGGCTTAAATTCAACTTCCAGTTGACAGAAGGATAAGGAACTGTCTCGAGATTTATTTCTAAATGTTACCCTTAATTGCTGCATGATTAAAACCATGTTAAAAAAACATTTTCTATAAAGTTAGCTGTTTACAATGAGGAATTGTCAGGTAGGACTCAAATGGGCAGGTCGATGTTCTCAAAGGTCTCTCCCTCCAGAAGGTAGTTGCTAAATATAGTGTCAGCTTTAACAGTTGGTCTGACCTAAGGAAAGAGATCCCCTGAGCTTGAGAGGAGCGTGAGCTAAACTGTTCGGAAGGCTCAGCAACAATTTTTTTTTCAAATTTTAAAGAATTATTTTCACAAATGGCAATTGGTGGTAGGTGTAAACACTGATCACGGAACATTAGGTGAAGTGGATGCGCTTTCTATATGTAAAATCATTTTGATTTTAAGCAAATGATTTATGTACCAAGGATTACAACTAATGCACACCTTACAAGGACACCCCTATATAAATCGCTTGATAATCCGCAGGATGCAATCGGCTATTCATTCTGTGAATAGAACATAATGGAAAAGCATGGAAGCTTATTTTATGGGATCTGCAAGTAATTTCTGCTACATGGGTACTTTGCTATTCCATATTTTCCCCCTGGGGCAATTCAAATCATCGTGCTAAAATTATAAATTTCAAGTTAAATGGTAATATTTAAAACAATGTAGAAATGTGAGATACAAGTGGAATAAGTTTTATGGAAGAGAAATATGCTTCTTATTGGATATGCCTAGCAATGTAAGCCACTCAAGGCTCCTAGACATTATTTTCTCAAAGTAAATTAGGAACTCCTGGCATGACTATAAAACTTTTCATGTTCTGGAATGTGCCCTGTCCTTGTTGAGAACCCATAACCTAATTTCACACTAATTAAATGCAAGACAAGCACATGTAGATATAATTCTGTTTGTCTTAAAGGATAACATTTCCTTTTTACCATGTGTACATGTGTATGTAAATTTTAAATTTAAAAACCTTTTCCCAAACCTATTAAGCCCATGGCTCATTTTCAGGCATGACTAATAGGACTTTCTTAAAATCATAGATTTTTAAACTTTAAACCCTAATTAAACTGCTATCCAGATTTTGCAAATAAATTAATAAATACAAAAGTTAAAGTGCATTAAAACAGATTATAGAGATTTTATTTATAAAGCAGCCTTACCCTTTAGAATTTTCACTTTTCAAACAGAAGTTATTCTCAGGCATTGCTTTGTGTCTGTACTGAGCTAATTTCAGAAACAATCAGCTGTTTGCAGTCCCTTCGTGTGCCTACAAATATCTGTAAGTGTGAAAATGTCATAAACAAAAGAAAAAGTTCCCGTATTAAGCCCACACCTTACTGTGAAATGAATTAGATTGGAAGATGAAAATCACAATTTCCATTAAGTATTTTCTGCAGTCAGGTTATTGAAGCATTTATTGTTTTTGAAGCAGCAAATTTCAGATAACCAAAAGAGACCCAAACTCTGAAATTATCAGGGTTTCTTTGTTGTCAGTTCTGTCTTTGTTTGAAGCCAATAAAGGTCCATCAGCCTGCTTCTCTATTGAGAAGCAAGACAAAGAAAGAGAAGAAAAAAGCTCCTACTTTTAGAAAGGAACTCCCTTCCTTGATGACACTGAAAATTAAAATAACCGACGGAGCAAAATTAGTATATGTTTATTTTTCTCCTCTTGTCTGAGCCTATCACATTTGCTAATGCTGAAAGGTAGTGTGAGGTCAGTTAGTTGTCCTGAGCAAGGGAAGTTTGAGAACACAGGAAATCTGTGATATTACTTTCTGATTTCCTAATTGACCTTTATGTGAAAATTATTAGAAAAAAAAAATCATTCTCATCTTTTTGGTCACAGTAGATGAAACTGAAGATTTAGTACCTGTAATAAGTGAACTGAGCATTACTATTAAAAATGAAGAGAGGAAAAAAAAAAAACAAGAAAAGAGATTAGCTAGAATTAAATAAATAAAAAGCTCATTTTAACAAATGAGTCTTCCAGCAGGGAAGAACTCAGTGTCAAGTTATCAACAAGAAAAAGAAAACAAAACTTCCTGAAACTTCTAGAAGTACAAAATTCAAATGCTTTTCATGTGTCAGGTCCCATTAAGTTGCTGAATGGCAATGTACAGAAAGGAGCCATGATGCCAGGGAGACAGATAGCCACCTATTTTGTGTTCCCTGGCCTCTGCAGTGAATCACATTTTTTGAGGAAACTCAAACCCTAGAGAGTGTTAGGGAAAATGTATGTGCATTTTATAGAAAGGATGTAACTCTACTACATTCTCTCTTCTTGCTTCAAATGTTAAATAAAAAAAAATATTGGAAAAATTCAATCTGGGGTTTATATAAACTCTATTCTTTAGGGGAAAGGAGGCAAAAAATTATATTTGCTATGAAAGTATCCCTCTGAAGGACAGAGATGACATGACAACTCCCTAGTCAAAGCTCTTGTTACAAGCCTGGGAGCTGGTATCAGAGGCTCTTGATTCCGATACAGCGTCCTCCTCATTGCTGTGTGACTTGGGGAAGGTTACCAAAGTTCTCTGAATTGGACTTTCTGCTTCTTCGTGATTTTTTTTTTTCTTAAATAGCACTTTCCTTTTAGAGTTGTTTTATAGACTGAATGTTTGGTACCAATCCCCCCCACTCCCCCACCCCGACCCCCACCCCAACCCCCGTGGCCACCTGCCAGCATTCACGTGTTAAAATAAAGAGGTAGGGCCTTTGGGAGGTGATTATATCATGAGGGTGGAGCCCTCACGAATGAGATTAGCGCCCTTATGAGAAATCCCAGAGAGCTCTCTCACCCGCTGCCATGTGGAGACAACAATGAGAAGCCTGTCCTCTATGACCCAGAAAGTGAGCTCTCACCAGACACCGGATCTGCTGGCTCCTTGACCTTGGACTCCCAGCCTCCAGAACTAGATAAAGTCTGCTGTCTATCATCTCCCCCGTCTACGGCATTCTGTGATAGCGAGTCAACCAGTCTAGGGCAAGTTGTTGTACACATGATATTGTCTTGCTCATATAAAATGTGTTGCACAGTATTTAGCATATGTGTGCACTTCTATTATTGTGATAAATAATTTGGAAAAGGATAACAGACAATAATCATTGTGTGATCGATCATTGTTGGTACAATGGCTTATATCAAAGGTCACGATACATTTTATTTCATAAATATATCTGTTCCACGTTTCTGTTATAACTCCCTCAGGACACAGTAACAAGAGCAGCAATGACCATAAGGAGAACAGCTAGTGCTTACTGGTATCAGCTCTATGACAAGGCCTGTTCCGAGAATTTTAGAAGTTTAAGATACAATCTGTAACCACTACCTTATGAGGTAGATACTGTCATAGTCTCCATTTAACTAAAGAAACTGGGCCACAGAGACACGCATTAATTTAGTCAGGGTCACCCAGCTGATGTGTCGGAAAGTGGATACAACCCCAGGGAGGCTGTTTCCAGACCCCAGGCTCTTTTCTGCTTCCAAATTGAATCGTAAGTAGTGTCTATTGACAACAGGATAGAGGAATGTGTTTGCCGCAAGGACTGGTATAAATATATACAATCCTATGTCCAATATTCCAATTATTACACAGCTATCACTGAGGATGTAACCATACAGCTCCCACCGACACTGGTGACAATTATGCAACTGAATCACTATGTACTTTTTAAGCAGTTTGCTCCATAGTGTTATATGAATTTGTTTTAATCTACGTATAATCCAAGAAAGAGGCAGCAATGTGCAATGATATGCAGTAATCCAGTTATTTTTAAGCTCTGTTGTTCACTAAAGAGTATAATTATTTCTTAATCACAGCAAGAGTCATGTTGACATTACATTTACTTCTTAAATTTCACTCTAGCATTAAACATCTCAGAAGACGACACTCAAGTGCTTAGTGATTACAGCACGCAATGCAATTCTAAGCCAAGTGTCCATACTCACCTACACACATGCCTACTGATAAACTCATATATTTATAAATAATATGTTTACAAGAATGCAGTCTGTTTTACCTACCCATAGAGTCAGTAGAGTTCAACACTCATGGATCAAAACTCCTGTCTAGAATAATTCTCCTTATGCAATTTCTCAGGTGAAACCCACCTACCTGTTAAGGTAGCACAGACATTTCACGGGAGCAGAATTTGAGCTCATTCTGTCAATCTCGTCCTTCAAAGTTTCCTGAAAATATTTTTTGTGATTTATGAGCTAATGTAATATCTTAAATTGTTTATAAAATTACAAGGCGATATTGATATTACAAGGTTTAGGTGAGACAGGATGGGTAAGAGTGTTAGCTTCTATTTTTTTTTATAAATTTATTTTTTATTGGTGTTCAATTTGCCAACATATAGAATAACACCCAGTGCTCATCCCGTCAATTGTCCCCCTCAGTGCCCATCACCCAGTCACCCCCACCCCCGCTCACCTCCCTTTCGACCACTCCTAGTTCGTTTCCCAGAGTTAGGAGTCTTTTATGTTCTGTCTCCCTTTCTGATAATGAGTGGAAAATATCAGAAAGGAAGATTCCTAGCTTCTAGTGCTTCTTAGTTTGATTTGGGTAATTTATTTTTCATCTGTAAAATGGGGATAATTAAAATCTAACTTAAAAAAGGACTAGTATAGGGATAAAAGGAAATGGTGTATATAAAAAATACTGAAAGTCACATACAAATACTCAACAATTGTAAGCTGCTGATATTGCTAATTTTTATAGTTTTTTGACTATATATTTAGAGCAACATTATTAGGCTGCAAGCGAATGTGTCATATTTTCTCAAAGAACTCCAAGTGCAGCAGGTAGAAAAATTTTATTTATACTGGATATCCTGCTTTACACTCTCTCCGTTCTTTGGCTAAAAAAAGAAATCCATTTTTCTCCTAAAGATTCATCTGCAGAATCTGTTTCCTTTAGGCTCTTAGGGAATGGTCACCTACAAGGAGCTTTTACCCAAAAGACCTTATGATGGAAGTGGGATATGAAATAACTCCTATCTGTAAGGTCGTGATTACTAAATGGGGCAGCTCATGTTTCCGTGCCTGTTGAATTTCTGTTGCACAGCCTAAGCCTTTGAAATTAATGTTTTGTATTTTTCATTATTCTCAAATTATAATAGGATTCACATTCTGTTTTATAACCTACTGTCTCTCTATCTGCTGAATAGCTGAGATACTGTTGTCTGGAAAAAAACAGTTTTATTTGGTACCACCACCTATGTGACCTGAGTTGAGATCAATGCAGGATCCTCAGATTTCAAATCCCAAATATTAAAGGAATGAGCCTCAGAAGCCATGTGTAAATCTGAATGCTAAATGTCACAATGGAGTTCTAGGCATTCTTAATTTAATTTAATTTAATTTAATTTAATTTAATTGTATCTTACCTACGCCATCTAACTTTAGTTCAGGCACTCAGATTCTTCCCACCACGTGTTACCACTGAGTTGAGGGGACAATAGCAGAATATGGAGATAAACAGATCTACTCCTGTAAGTAATAATTGGAGAATGATTACAAAACGATGTAACTAAGAACACAAATGAGCAGAGTATTAATGATGTATCTGACTAAATTTGGCCACAGGAATGATCAGATGAGACTAATTTCAAAAGCTTCGCTGGGGGAAAAAATGCATTTTTGAAGTTAAAAAGGCAACTGCAAGAAAAGTGGTAGAGGCAGGCACACCATCATGCAAAGCAGAACTGTAAGCTTGGATAGGGCAAAATCCAACCAGAGAGTGGCCGGACACAAACTTGATAAAATACACATGAACGAAGACAAGCCCTTGAAATGAACTTTGAACTTGTAGTTTTCCATGGAAAGATCGGAAAACAGCCTTGTCTCTAGTCAGTGCTTATTGAAAATGCAAAGGTTTTTCAAGAGCTGATGCAGGTTTCTGAACCGTGTTTTTTTTTTTTTTTTCTTGCTTGCTTTTTTTTTTTTTTTTTTTTTTTTTTTTTCTGAACGATTGCTATAGTATCTCCAAATGACTCATGGCATTAGCTCTCTTGGGCTATCCAGTTAAAAAGCAATCAGCAAACCATGTAGCTGCAATTATTCCCCCCACCCCTGCTGCTGGCCCAGCCCCCAGAGAAGCCATTTCTGGATACTATTTATTACCTGAATGATTTTACAATGTTGATGAAATTGTTTTGTCAATGCTTGCAAACTTCGGTGCTATCAACTAAGGGTTCAGCAGAAAAGGGATTGATTGTATGTTCTTTTATGTGCTAAAGCAGCAGGCACCCACAGAATGAAGCTTCATTGATGAGAAATCATAATCATCCCCTGACTCTCAGGAGTCACCCATAGACCCGTTGCCTGCACTAGAAGAGCAAATGAACAAACCTCAGTTTCATTAGGCTTTTGCAGGGCAGTGGTAAGATGTATCAGGACTTACCTGCAAACACCCGAATCATTCTTAGATCAATTGTAAAACCCATGCTCCTCAGCTTTCTTGGGTAAAGTTTCAATTTGCCCAGGAGAGAAATGGATTTCTTTCAGATGGAGCCAGTCCCAGGTGAACCGACAGGTATTAACTAAATGACCCAATTTTGGGAACCTGGGAGACCGACGGATCTCAGGACTAGAAGTGAAACTGGCACTTACGACTTTTATCAGAGATCTATCTTTTGTGCCAGTGTGATGTGTATTTCATTCAGAAAAATATCTGTGCAGCGATGGCAACATAGATTACTCAAAAATGACAATGCTTCAAGGAGATGGGTTTAACTTAGAATCGAGGAGGACGGCCAAAGGACTGGTTGAGGATGACTAAGTCACAGTCGAGATACGAATTGCAAGTGACTGTAGAGGGACACGTGGAATTGTGTACAGCACGATGGGTCCCCATCCACGTGTGGCAGATGCACGTATGTTTGTGCGCACACATGCATGCTCCTAGCTCCCCCTCGATGAGAAAGTAATGGGGCCCGTTGGCAAGTATTTTTATTCCCCCTCGAGTTTTCTTCTTCTTCCAGATTCTGCAGAACCACATTTTTAGATTCACTGCTGTTCCCATAACACACCGTTTACTCTTAGACTACTTGTTTCCTTATTTTTAGGACTCATTTCTATTTGCAGAAGTCTTCTGTCATTCTATTTGCTAAAGCTCGTTTTGCACACAGACTTCCTCAATGGATCGCACGCAGGCTTTGCTTATCCCCAAGGACCTTATGATACGTGAGCGGTCTGCCCTTCTTAATGAAGCACTGGACCCTTCAGACCCCTCTCATTCTGAGCACTGACTCCTCATGGCTCTCCTGTCACAATCACAATCCTCTTCAGATATCTCATTGGCGAGATAATTAGATCCCACCCAGCTGCGCAGGTACAAACCTGCTTGTGGTCCACCCTGAAAAGCCAATCTTCCCTCCCTCCTCCTCATCCCAATGGCCCTTCTTGGATTACTTTAGTAAACACCTGTGCACCACCATCCCCATCGAGAAACTCGGTGCCATCCAAGTTTAATGACTTTAGACAGGCCAAGATGTGGGCTGACACAGGGTAGTTTTCATTTTCAAAATATTAAGAGTTTCAATCTTAACAATCAAATATTTAGGAGGAAATAGGTAATAACCAATTATTTCGCCCACAAAAAACAAAAAGGCAGCTTAGAATGAAAGAAGATAAAGGTGGCCAAGAAGAAAAATAAATAATATATACACATTAGTACAAGACCCATAGATTCATAGGGCTGCCTTTCCTTACGTATTATCATAAATCAGATGTGTTGGTCATATACTATGAGACAGAGTTGGAAGAAAACGCTATATATAACATAACATACACATTACATAATATATTGCAAAATCTGGTTGGTCGAAGTAGTTGGTTCTAGAGAATATTTTATCAAAGTTGAATGGAACCTGAACTGTAACTGCCTGTAAGGTGTAAGGGAGGGGACAATGGAAAGCAAGTTGATTTTCACCATAAAAATGTGAGATGCAGGATGTAAGATGGAGTTAACAGAAGAGTCCACTTAAGACAGATCCATCATCCAATGGAACCACCTTTTTTAGTTAGAAAATATTCAGCTTTAATCTATTATTACTAAATTCAGACCACAGGTATAGTGACATATCTTTAATTTTTTTTTTTTAATTTGTGGTTGTTGCAGTGCTTAAACTTTTTGAATAGCAGAGCCAATATCCGTCGTTACAGTTACTCATTATTTTTATGGCCAAAGCTAGGAAAATTAACATATGCTATCAGATCACAAAAAAAGATAGAGTTGTATCTATCCTTTAGACTGTATTTTCGTTCATGAATGCAAAAGGCCCGAGGCAACAGATTTTTCTGTTTGATTAACTCCCCAGAGAAAATGGAAGCCTGAAAATCTTTCTTTGCACTTGTGTCGAAAGCTGGGCATTTAAAATGAAGAACATAATTTACTATAAAAGGATTACGGAAATTATTCATTAAAAGAATAAGATAAAGTATATTTAGAAATGTCTCTTCTTTCAGCTGAAAGTTTTTGCCTAATTTATTCAACTATATTTCTGAAAACAAAGTATTATTATATTCTTCTGTCCCTTCTTTAAGGAAACATGTGCATTAATGTCTATTATTTGCAGTTATCCCTTTAGTTTTGAAAGCATAATGGAATGCATCCTGACCTGAATTAAATGGTTTATATGCAAATGCATTTATTCACATCTCTTCATCCTCATCGTGTCTTGCCTTCGGAGTTATCTTATGGCAGCATTTAAATATGGAAAGCTACATTGCACAATTTCAACTTGACAAAGAAGGCACGGCATTTGGGGTAGACTCACCAAGGAAAATGCGGTATGGAATCAAGAATAAAAGCAGATAGAAAGAAAATGAGAATAACCATCTGGCAATAGAAAAATTAGATTTTACTTCTGAATCCATTTCTGATGATTTTTTTTATTTTTCTGTGGGTTACTGCTGAACATTGATATAATTTAATGCATAGAGGAGAAAAGCTGCAAGTATAAGGAACCCCTTATACACCTTGTGTCAATATTCAACAATTTTCAAGCATTTCACTCAGCCTTATCACTCAATCCTTCTCTCTCTCTGTCTCATTTCTCTCTTCCCCCTATGTATGCACAAATACTACCATACTATATATGATTTCTTCTGAGCTTTTGAAAGTATGTTGGAGACACCATGCCCCTTTACTTCTAAATTCCTGTTTACATTTCATAAGAACAAGACCATTTTCTTGCAGGCTAGGTGGCTCAGCGGTTTAGTGCCACCTCCAGCCCAGGGGGTGATCCTGGAATCCTGGAGACCCGGGATCAAGTCCCACATCGGGCTCCCTGTGTGGAGCCTGCTTCTCCCTCTGCCTGTGTCTCTGCATCTCTCTCTGTATCTCTCACAAATAAATAAATAAAATCTTTTTTAAAAAAGACCATTTTTGGGGATCCCTGGGTGGCGCAGTGGATTAGCGCCTGCCTTTGGCCCAGGGCGCGATCCTGGAGACCCAGGATCGAATCCCATGTCAGACTCCTGGTGCATGGAGCCTGCTTCTCCCTCTGCCTGTGTCTCTGCCTCTCTCTCTGTCTCTCTCTGTGACTATCATAAATAAATAAAATTAAAAAAAAAAAGACCATTTTCTTAACCCACAGTTCAATAAGCAAAGCAGTCAAATACATTAGTTCCATACCATTATCTAATGCATAGTCCATAATCAAATTTCTCTAACTGGCCCAATAATGCCTTTTATAGCTGCACAGGTTACTTCAGATCTCATATATAGCTGTCATGCCTCTTAAGTGTCCTGTAGTCTGGAAGAGTTGCTCAATCTTTCATTGTCTTTTCTTAACCTTGATGTTTTTGAAAAGTTGAGGCACTTATTTGGTAGAATAACCCTCCATTTAGGTTCTCTAGTGTCTCCTTACAATGATATTCAAGTTATATAGTTTGGGATTAGTCTATACTTCTCTGCAGCAGCCCTGAAATCAGCATTTACTCCAAAGAGGCCTAGTTCTTTTAGGTGGAGATTCGTATTTAAAAACTAAGACATGGACATTAAGTACAATTAAGTGACACATGGACACATTCATGAGTTTTTATTGATACTTCCAATTTCCATTGTTCTTGATATATTTATCAATTTGCTTAGGCCTAGAGTTGTAAAAAATTGAAAGATGCCTTTCAGAATTGCTGACCCCATATCATTCAATTAAGCAAACTTTTTTTTTTTTTTTTTTTTTTTAAGCAAGTATTTTTCTAGGTTACAAATTTACAAATACACGGGGCACCTGGCTGGCTCAGTTGGCTAAGCATGGGACTCTTGATCTCAGATCAGGGTCTTGATCTCAGGGTCGAAAATTTAAGCCCTGGCATTGGGCTCCCTGCTGGGCATTGAGCCTACTTTCTAAAAAAAAAATTACGAATACATAAATCTTCAATGTATAACTCAATTAGTTGTTACCTGTAAAAACACCCATGCGACCCACATTCTCATCAAAATATAGGTAAATTTCCATCTTCAAGAAAGTTCCTGCGATGGTCAACTTTATGTGTAGATTTTATTGGATCATAGGGTGTCCAAATATTTGGCTAAATATTATTTCTGGAGAGTATTTTTGGATGAAATCAGCTTTTGAATCAGAGGACTCAGTAAATCAGTTTGCCCTCCCCCATAAGGATGGGCATCACCTAATCCATTGAAGGCTTGAATAGAATAAGAAGGAGAAAAAGGAAGAATTCAACCCTTCTTGCCTGATAGCTTGAGCTAAGACATCAATTTTCTGCTACCCTCAAATGTTCCTTGTTCTCAAAGCCCTCTGATCCAGACTGGAGTCTACATCATTAGTTCCCCCGGTTCTTGGGCCTTTGGACTCAGACTGAATTATACCACCAGTTTCCCTGGGACTCCAGAGGGCAGACATTGGGACTTCTTAGACTCTATAACTGCAGGAATCAATTCCTTATAATAAATTTCTTCTATTGGTTCTGTCTCCCTAAAGAACCCTACACTATAGTTCTCCTTTCCCTCCCCTGTGCCAGTAGCAAGCACTCTTCCTATTCTTTTTTACCATAAATTGTGTTACTTGCTTTCATTTATAAAAATGGATTCGTGGCTGGCTTCTTTCACTTACCATCATGTCACCAAGATTCATGATTGTTGTTGTTTAGCCAGTGGTACATTCTTTTTCATTGCTGAGTAATATTCTGTTTTGTAAACATAGCAAAACTAATGAATATAAGATAATCTGATGGCTTTTTGACAAATCCATTAATTCTCTAGTAACCACCATTATTTCTAAAAATTATTAGTAAATCTATTTTTTTCTATCTTCAGAATAGTAGAAGACTTAGGGAAGAAACACATAAAAATTCTTAGGGGAAATATTCCTAATACAAATTCAAGATAATCTTTCAGTGGTAAATGGGTCTTAAATATGTGATGACCAAGGGAAAATTATGCCTATGTCATTTGCTACAGTTTAGTATGGAAAGAATTGTATTCACAAGCAAAAGACGTAAATTCATCCCCAAACCAGTGCCTGCTAGCCGTGTGAGTAAGAAAGTCATTTCATCTTCCCAAGCCTAAATTGCACTATGTGTAAATAATAGAAATTCCATCACACATAAATATGAAGATCAAATGAGTTTAATAAACTGTAGCAAGCTGTGCAAATTTAAATTATGTTTGCTGAAAATATAGCGATCACAGCAATTTTATGAATTGAGCCACATCCATTATTTTGCATTCATTTTTCTTTTTTTCAGCTACACTGAGGTATAATTCACAAATAAAAATTGTAAATGTTTACAGTGAACAACATTTTTTTATTTATACATCCATTGTGAAATGATTACCACTGTCAAGCTAACTAACATATCCTTCACCTCACATGGTTACCTTTGTTTTGGGTGATGAGAACATGTAAGATCTCTCTTAGCGAATTTCAAGTACACAGTATGGTATTAGTAACTATATTCATCACGCTTCATACTAGATCACCAGAACTTATTCATCTTGCAGAACTGAAAATTTGCATCCTTTGGCCAACATCAAAGGAGTCATCTTCTTCCTACCTCTCTAACCCAAGCAACTATCATTCTACTTTGCTTCTATGAGCTGGACTTTGTGAGATTCCATCTGTAAGTGAGATTATGCACGTTTGTCTTTCTGTACCTGGCTTGTTTCATTTAGCACCACGTCCCCAGGTTCATCCATGTTGTCGCAAATGACAAAATTTTGTTCTAAGATTGAATAATATTGCCTTGTAGAACATCTACCACATTTTCTTCGTCCATTCATCTGTCAGTGGAAACTGAGGTTGCTTCTGTATCTTGGTTATTGTGAATAATGCTGCAAGAAACAGCAAAGTGCAGATATCTCTTAAAGATACTGATTTCATTTCCTTTGGATAGACTTCAGAAGTGAGATGACTGAATCATATGGTTGTTCTATTTTTAATTTCTGAGGAGCCTCCACGTGTTTTCCATAATGGTCATACCAGTTTACATTCCCACCAACAGAGTAGAAGTGTCCTATTTTTTCCACATCCTTGCCAACACTTCTAATCTGCTGTCATTTTGTTAGCAGACATTCTAGCAGGTATGAAGTGCTGGCTCATTGTCTTTGGTTTGCCATTTCCCTGATGACTCTTTAGATTTTGTGGTATCTGTTGTAATATCTTTCTTTTCATTTCCATTTTGATTATTTCTTTAACTTTTGTCTCTTAGTTTAGCTAATAAATGTTTTTCATTTCTGTTTTTTTCTTTTCAAAAAGCCAGCTCACTCATCTTTTCTGCTGTTTTTCTAGCCTCTATTTCATTTATTTTTGCTTTGATCTTCATTATTTCCTTCCTTCTGCTAGATTTGGGCTCAGTTTCTTTTCTTTTTCTAATTCTTTGAAGTATAAAGTTGGATGTTTATTTGAGCTCTTTTTTTCCAGGTCAATGGATAACTTCAAGATATTCAAAGTGTACAACATGATGATTTGCTGCAAGTACACATTGTGAACATTAATGAGTCCTATCGAGTTAATTAATACATCCATTGCCTCAACATATATACTTAATTTTTTTATGAGAACATTTAAGTTTGTCTCTCAGTAAATTTCAATTACATAATACAGTGTTATCAACAATACTCACCATATTTCACATTAGATCCTTAGACCTTATTCATTTTACTATGAAGAGTTTGTATCCTTTTACCAACTTCTCCTTATTTCTCCTACCTCCTAGCCTCTGGCAACTACTTTCCTACTCTGTTTCTATGAGTTTGACTTTTTTTTTTTAGATCTCAAATATAAGTGAGATCATGAACCATTTGTCTTTCTGCATCTGGCTTATTTAATTTGGCAAAACATGTCCTCCAGGTGCATCCATGTTGTGAATGGCAGGACTTCCCTCTCGTTATAGCAGAATGATATTACACTGTGTATAAATAATTATATTTTCTTTTTCCGTTTATCTGTCAATGGATATTTAGGTTGTTTCCCTGTCTCAGCTATTGCAGATATGCTACAATAAACACGGGGATACAGATAACTCTTTAAGAATGATTCCATTTCCTTTGGCTACACACCCAGCACTGGAACTGCTGGATCATATGGTGGTTCCATTTCTAATTTTTTGAGGAATCTCCCTCCGTACTGTCTTCCATTCTGACTGCCCCAATTTACTTTCCCACCAACAGTGAACAAGGGCTCCTTTTTCTCCACAGCCTTGCCAACACTTGAGATCTCTTACTTATCTTTTTTGATGACAATAATTCTAACAAGCATGAGGTAATATCTCATTGTGGCTTTGATTTGCATTTTCCTGATGATTACTGATGTTGAACACCCCTTAGTGTACCTCTTGGCCATTTGTATATCTTCCTTGGAAAATGTCTATTCAGTTCCTTTGCCCATTTTTAAATTGGATTCATTGATTTGTTGTTGTTGGTGGTGGTGTTATTGAATTGCATGAATTCTTTATATATTTTGGACATTAATTTCTTATCAGATATATGATTGCAAATATTTTATCCCATTCCACAGGTCACATTTTTATTTTGTTGATGATTCCTTTTGCTGTCCAGAAGCTTTTTAGTATGACATAGTCCTGCTTGTTTATCTTTGCTTGTCTTTGCTTTTAGTAACAAACCCAAAATGTCATTTCCAAGGCCAACGTCAAGGAGTTTACCACCTATGTTTCTTTCTAGGAGTGTTAAGGTCTCAGGTCTATGTTCAAATCTTTAATCCATTTTGTGTTGATTTTGTGTACAGTGTAAGATATGGGTCCAGTTTTACCATTACCATTTATTGAAGAGACTATTCTTTCCCCATTGTACATTCTTGGCTCCTTTGTTATAAATTTACTGCCATATATGTACGGGTTTATTTATTTCTTAGATCTCTATTTTGCTCACTGATACATGTGTTTGTTTTTATGTCCCCCAAATCTATCATGCGTTTTGCTTAATGTTTCAGAGTATACTGACTCAATCAGAATTGTAATCTTTAGTGCCAAAATGTCACCCAGAATTTTGAAGTCAGGCCTAACGATGTCTTTCAACATAGCAGCAACATTGTTTATGCTTCTTTTGTATTTTTTTCTTTTATATTTATTTTAGTCACCATATTCATCCTCTAGCTCATCTGATATGTTAAACAGATTCTTACCAAGTCAATTCCAGGGGTTATACAATGGTATTCAGTTATAATTTATATCTAAAGCACTTTGAATGTACTATGTTTTTTTTTAATTTATTTTTTATTGGTGTTCAATTTACTAACATACAGAATAACCCCCAGTGCCCGTCACCCATTCACTCCCACCCCCCGCCCTTCTCCCCTTCCACCACCCCCAGTTCGTTTCCCAGAGTTAGGAGTCTTTACGTTCTGTCTCCCTTTCTGATATCTCCCACACATTTCTTCTCCCTTCCCTTATATTCCCCTTCACTATTATTTATATTCCCCAAATGAATGAGAACATATAATGTTTGTCCTTCACCGACTGACTTACTTCACTCAGCATAATACCCTCCAGTTCCATCCATGTTGAAGCGAATGGTGGGTATTTGTCATTTCTAATAGCTGAGTAATATTCCATTGTATACATAAACCACATCTTCTTTATCCATTCATCTTTCGTTGGACACCGAGGCTCCTTCCACAGTTTGGCTATCGTGGCCATTGCTGCTATAAACATCGGGGTGCAGGTGTCCCGGTGTTTCATTGCATCTGTATCTTTGGGGTAAATCCCCAACAGTGCAATTGCTGGGTCGTAGGGCAGGTCTATTTTTAACTCTTTGAGGAACTTCCACACAGTTTTCCAGAGTGGCTGCACCAGTTCACATTCCCACCAACAGTGTAAGAGGGTTCCCTTTTCTCCGCATCCTCTCCAACATTTGTGGTTTCCTGCCTTGTTAATTTTCCCCATTCTCACTGGTGTGAGGTGGGATCTCATTGTGGTTTTGATTTGTATTTCCCTGATGGCAAGTGACACAGAGCATTTTCTCATATGCATGTTGGCCATGTCTATGTCTTCCTCTGTGAGATTTCTGTTCATGTCTTTTGCCCATTTCATGATTGGATTGTTTGTTTCTTTGGTGTTGAGTTTAAAAAGTTCTTTATAGATCTTGGAAACTAGCCCTTTATCTGATATGTCATTTGCAAATATCTTCTCCCATTCTGTAGGTTGTCTTTGAGTTTTGTTGACTGTATCCTTTGCTGTGCAAAAGCTTCTTATCTTGATGAAGTCCCAATAGTTCATTTTTGCTTTTGTTTCTTTTGCCTTCGTGGATGTATCTTGCAAGAAGTTACTATGGCCGAGTTCAAAAAGGGTGTTGCCTGTGTTCTTCTCTAGGATTTTGATGGAATCTTGTCTCACATTTAGATCTTTCATCCATTTTGAGTTTATCTTTGTGTCTGGTGAAAGAGAGTGGTCTAGTTTCATTCTTCTGCATGTGGATGTCCAATTTTCCCAGCACCATTTATTGAAGAGACTGTCTTTCTTCCAATGGATAGTCTTTCCTCCTTTATCGAATATTAGTTGGCCATAAAGTTCAGGGTCCACTTCTGGATTCTCTATTCTGTTCCACTGATCTATGCGTCTGTTTTTGTGCCAGTACCACACTGTCTTGATGAACACAGCTTTGTAGTACAACCTGAAATCTGGCATTGTGATGCCCCCAGATATGGTTTTCTTTTTTAAAATTCCCCTGGCTATTCGGGGTCTTTTCTGATTCCACACAAATCTTAAAATAATTTGTTCTAACTCTCTGAAGAAAGTCCATGGTATTTTGATAGGGATTGCATTAAACGTGTATATTGACCTGGGTAACATTGACATTTTCACAATATTAATTCTGCCAATCCATGAGCATGGAATATTTTTCCATCTCTTTGTGTCTTCCTCAATTTCTTTCAGAAGTGTTCTATAGTTTTGAGGGTATAGATCCTTTACCTCTTTGGTGAGGTTTATTCCTAGGTATCTTATGCTTTTGGGTGCAATTGTAAATGGGATTGACCCCTTAATTTCTCTTTCTTCAGTCTCATTGTTAGTGTATAGAAATGCCACTGACTTCTGGGCATTGATTTTGTATCCTGCCACGCTACCGAATTGCTGTATGAGTTCTAGCAATCTTGGGGTGGAGACTTTTGGGTTTTCTATGTAGAGTATCATGTCATCGGCGAAGAGGGAGAGTTTGACTTCTTCTTTGCCAATTTGAATGCCTTTAATGTCTTTTTGTTGTCTGATTGCTGAGGCTAGGACTTCCAGTACTATGTTGAACAGCAGTGGTGAGAGTGGACATCCCTGTCTTGTTCCTGATCTTAGGGGAAAGGCTCCCAGTGCTTCCCCATTGAGAATGATATTTGCTGTGGGCTTTTCACAGATGGCTTTTAAGATGTCGAGGAATGTTCCCTCTATCCCTACACTCTGAAGAGTTTTGATCAGGAATGGATGCTGTATTTTGTCAAATGCTTTCTCTGCATCTAATGAGAGGATCATATGGTTCTTGGTTTTTCTCTTGCTGATATGATGAATCACATTGATTGTTTTACGGGTGTTGAACCACCCTTGTGTCCCAGGGATAAATCCTACTTGGTCATGGTGAATAATTTTCTTAATGTACTGTTGGATCCTATTGGCCAGTATCTTGTTGAGAATTTTTGCATCCATGTTCATCAGGGATATTGGTCTGTAATTCTCCTTTTTGGTGGGGTCTTTGGTTTTGGGATTAAGGTGATGCTGGCCTCATAGAACGAATTTGGAAGTACTCCATCTCTTTCTATCTTTCCAAACAGCTTTAGGAGAATAGGTATGGTTTCTTCTTTAAACGTTTGATAAAATTCCCCAGGGAAGCCATCTGGCCCTGGACTCTTGTGTCTTGGGAGGTTTTTGATGACTGCTTCAATTTCCTCCCTGGTTATTGGCCTGTTAAGGTTTTCTATTTCTTCCTGTTCCAGTTTTGGTAGTTTGTGGCTTTCCAGGAATGCGTCCATTTCTCCTAGATTGCCTAATTTATTGGCGTAGAGCTGTTCATAATATGTTTTTAAAATCGTTTGTATTTCCTTGGTGTTGGTAGTGATCTCTCCTTTCTCATTCATGATTTTATTAATTTGAGTCTTCTCTCTCTTCTTTTTAATAAGGCTGGCTAATGGTTTATCTATCTTATTAATTCTTTCAAAGAACCAACTCCTGGTTCTGTTGATCTGTTCCACAGTTCTTCTGGTCTCGATTTCGTTGAGTTCTGCTCGAATCTTTATTAACTCCCTTCTTCTCTTGGGTGTAGGATCTACTTGCTGTTTTTTCTCTAGCTCCTTTAGGTGTAAGGTTAGCTTTTGTATTTGAGTTCTTTCCAGTTTTTGAATGGATGCTTGTATTGTGATGTATTTCCCCCTTAGGATTGCTTTTGCTGCATCCCAAAGATTTTGGACGGTTGTATCTTCATTCTCATTAGTTTCCATGAATGTTTTTAATTCTTCCTTAATTTCCTGGTTGACCCTTTCATCTTTTAGCAGGATGGTCCTTAACCTCCACGTGTTTGAGGTCCTTCCAAACTTCTTGTTGTGATTTAGTTCTAATTTCAAGGCATTATGGTCTGAGAATATGCAGGGGACGATCCCAATCTTTTGGTATCAGTTCAGACCCGATTTGTGACCCAATATGTGGTCTATTCTGGAGAAAGTTCCATGTGCACTTGAGAAGAATGTGTATTCAGTTGAGTTTGGATGTAAAGTTCTGTAGATATCTGTGAAATCCATCTGGTCCAGTGTATCATTTAAAGCTCTCGTTTCTTTGGAGATGTTGTGCTTAGAAGACCTATTGAGTATAGAAAGAGCTAGATTGAAGTCACCAAGTATAAGTGTATTATTATCTAAGTATTTCTTCACTTTGGTTATTAATTGATTGATATATTTGGCAGCTCCCACATTCGGGGCATATATATTGAGGATTGTTAAGTCCTCTTGTTGAATAGATCCTTTAAGTATGAGATAGTGTCCCTCTTCATCTCTCACTACAGTCTTTAGGGTAAATTTTAGTTTATCTGATATAAGGATGGCTACCCCTGCTTTCTTTTGAGGACCATTCGAATGGTAAATGGTTCTCCAACCTTTTATTTTCAGGCTGTAGGTGTCCTTCTGTCTAAAATGAGTCTCTTGTAGACAGCAAATAGATGGGTCCTGCTTTTTTATACAGTCTGAAACCCTGCGCCTTTTGATGGGGTCATTAAGCCCGTTCACATTCAGAGTTACTATTGAGAGATATGAATTTAGTGTCATCATGATAACTATTCAGTCCTTGTTTTTGTGGAATGTTCCACTGAACTTCTTCTTAAAGGGGAATTTTAAGAGTCCCCCTTAAAATTTCTTGCAGAGCTGGTTTGGAGGTCACATATTCTTTCAGTTCCTGCCTGTCTTGGAAGCTCTTTATCTCTCCTTCCATTTTGAATGAGAGCCTTGCTGGATAAAGCATTCTTGGTTGCATGTTCTTCTCATTTAGGACCCTGAATATATCCTGCCAGCCCTTTCTGGCCTGCCAGGTCTCTGTGGAGAGGTCTGCTGTTACCCTAATACTCCTCCCCATAAAAGTCAGGGATTTCTTGTCTCTTGCTGCTTTAAGGATCTTCTCTTTATCTTTGGAATTTGCAAGCTTTACTATTAAATGTCGAGATGTTGAACGGTTTTTATTGATTTTAGGGGGGGATCTCTCTATTTCCTGGATCTGAATGCCTGCTTCCCTTCCCAGATTAGGAAAGTTTTCAGCTAGAATTTGTTCAAATACATATTCTGGCCCTCTGTCCCTTTCGGCACCCTCGGGAACACCAATTAAACGTAGGTTTTTCTTCCTCAGGCTGTCGTTTATTTCCCTTATTCTATCTTCATGGTCTTTTAATTGTTTGTCTCTTTTTTCCTCAGTTTCCCTCTTTGCCATCAACATGTCTTCTATGTCACTCACTCGTTTTTCCACCTCGTTAACCCTCGTCGTTAGGACTTCTAGTTTGGATTGCATCTCATTCAATTGATTTTTAATTTCTGCCTGATTAGCTCTAAATTCTGCAGTCATGAAGTCTCTTGAGTCCTTTATGCTTTTTTCTAGAGCCACCAGTAGCTGTATAATAGTGCTTCTGAATTGGCTTTCTGACATTGAATTGTAATCCAGATTTTTAACTCTGTGGGAGAGAGGACTGTTTCTGATTCTTTCTTTTGAGGTGATGTTTTCCTTCTAGTCATTTTGCTCAGTGCAGAGTGGCCAAAAGCAAGTTGTATTGGGAAAAAGAGAAAAAGAGAGGAGAGAAAGAAGGAAAGAAAAGAGAAAGAGAAAAAAAAGGGAAGAAAAAAACGAAAAAAAAAAGGAGAAATAGAGAAAGAAAAAGAAAGGAGAAAAAAGGGGGGTGGGGGAAGGAAACAAAAAGCAAAACAAACAAAAAAAAAAAAAGGAAAAAAAAAAAGAACCACGGTGGAATATCTTCTGCTTGTGTATACTTTAAGTCCCTTGACTTCCCCTGGAACTTGTCCGTCTTGCTGGTCTTCCGGGGGAGGGGCCTGTTGTGCTGATTTTCAGGTGTGAGCAGTTGGGGGAGCTGCTGTGCCCCTGCCTGGTGCAGGGCTCAGTGGGGGTTGTTTACCCCGTGAGGCCACAGGAGGAACAGCCCCAGTGGCGGGGCAGCTCTGGAAACCTGGATTCAGCTCCGGCAGGAACTCCGTCTGCAGGGCCTGGAGGCTCCGGGGCGGGGCCGCTGATGTGCTCAGCTGGGGCAGGAGCGTCCTCGCTGTCCTGGGCCCTCCCGGCCTCTGCCTGTCCCGGGGGAGGCCGGATCCTGGGCTGTGTCCCGGCGCCCTGTGCTCCGGGGCCTGCGCTGGTGGATTCGCCCACCTGGGCCGAGCAGCCCCCTCTGCGGAGCCGCCCCCGAGCCCCCCCAGCTGCTCCAGCCCCGCAGCCCCCTCCGCAGAGCCGCCCCCGAGCCCCCCGAGCTGCTCCCGCCCCGCAGCCCCCTCGGTGGAGCCGCCCCCGAGCCCCCCGAGCTGCTCCGGGTCCCGCCGTGCGCGCTGCAGCCCTTAGGGAGCTCGGCGCACTCTCCCGGGGCGCAGGTGTCTGTTAGTGTCCCCGGGAGCCCGAGGGCATCCCCGCCCTCCTGGGTCCTGCTCCACCACCCCGCGAGCCCCTTTCCGCCCGGGAAGGTCGGTGCAGCTCCTGCTTCTCCGGGACGGGGCTCTCCTGTCCTGGGGACACTCGCCCCGGCCTCAGCCCGGCTCCTCGCGGGGCCCTCCCCCTTGGAGGCCTTTTGTTTCTTTACTTCTTTTTCCCCGTCTTCCTACCTTGATAGAAGCGCGAATTCTTCTCACTGTAGCCTTCCAGCTGGTCTCTCTTTAAATCTCAGGCCGAATTGATAGATTTTCAGGATAATTTGAAGGTTTTCTAGGTAATTTGGTGGAGACAGGTGATTTGGGGACCCTACTCTTCCGCCCTCTTGCCCCTCCCCCTGAATGTACTCTCTTTTATCTCAATTGATTTCAGTTGATAAAAACTGAGTGGCCGAAAAGAGAAAGGAGACATTAATGTAGCCTTCTCTGCCAGGTGAAGTAACCTCACATTTCAATCTGAGAAATGAAAATTGGAATTAAGAACCTAAGAAACAGAAGTTTGCCAAACTGCTATGCACACATGAATTAGTCTCCTTGTTATAACTGTTCTGGAATGATAAGAACATAAAGTTTCAGTAAATAGTTTACTTAAAAGCCCTGCTCTGCAGCCTTCAGACAATTATAAGTGACTTCAATCTGCTCACGTTAACCAGTCTCTACTCATTCCCGGCTTTAGAAACCCCATCTCAGAATCACATGTGTACAAGACCCAGTCCTATAAACTTTTTCCTTAACTTCCCTTTTCAACATCTTATATTATTTGTTGGAAAGATTATTAATAAAAACCAACCTGTTTTTTAGTGATGATTTTCCTCATGATGCTTGTGAGGGATTTTATAAGTTCATGAGGCTCCACCGTGACCCAGCCAAGACTCTTCTCTTATATAACTCAAAATGACTGATTTGGGACTTTCTCATACTTCCAAGACCCTCCTGATTCACTCCTATCAGAGGCCAATTTTAGTCTGCTGTGGTGGATAAATTACAGCAATAGGTATGAATCTGATCTTTATACAGTAAACCCTCTATTTACCTTGTGTCCTTGGTATTGGTTCTTCAGAAATATTTTAGATCTCATTAAAATTAACAAGTTGTTTTCCTTGGTGAAAACTGCCTGCTATCACTTGTGCACCCTAATTTGTCATGTCAAAAGAATGTCATTTTCTGTTGTGTATTTCATGAAGAAACTCAAAGTATAGAAGACAGACATACTTCCTAGTCTGCTTCCCAAAACCAGCCTGAAGACTAAAGAGAAAAAATTCCCATTAGACTTTCATCCTTCCAATGATAAACTTTGCCATAAGTCACTCATCAAAACTATTAAGAACCCGTCTCTGTGTTGTCTTGTGTTCAAGGAACTTACTCTTGGGAAGATTGCTTCCCAACAAATTCTGCCTGTCAGAAGCCCCTTATTGGTTGGTGTCTAGAGATGGCTGGATCATCAGGCAGGATGGATGGAGTGAGGGAGACTCAAGACATGGCATGTTTTCACCAGATACTTTTAATCAACTGTATATACATTCTCCATGGGTTTTTATAGTAGTAAAAGTAAATCATCTCCTAGAATCATTTGCAGGTCTTTATATGTACTCACATCCCAATCTCATTTCATGTACCTATCCCTCTAAACGACATAACTTTTTCTTTCTTACCAAGGGCAATTTGGAATTAGTAGCTATTTTGTAGAATTTAATGTATCTAACAATGTGTATCTTTGAGGTGAACAAGGAAAGAAAAGTAATAAGATTCTAAACGCCCAATAATTATGTTTTCTTTTTTCCCCAACTTTATTGAGGAATAATTGTATGTAATATACAAATATTATTGTATATAAAGTATGCAGTGTAATGATTTGATATACATGTACATGTAAAGTATGCAGTACAATGATATGATATATATATATATGGGATGAGTACCAAGATCAAGATAATTAACACATTCATTGCCTCATATATTGAGCTGTTCTGTGTGTATGTGTGTGTGGCAAGAATGCAAAAAGCAAAAAATAAATAAAAGCAAAAAAATATAAGTTAAAAAAGAATATTTAAGCAACTTTCAGGTATCCAATACTGAACTATTACTACTCAGTCATTTTTAATTGATATGCAGAGTTCTTTAAAAGTAATACAGAATTCACATCAGCATCTTTAAAAGTAATTTTGGCAAAGGTTAAAGAGAAAGTCTTTTCAGTCTTGGGGATACTATTATCCACAGACCCTTTTACTTTATCTTGAACTATCTTCTTGTCCTTCTGTACTCCTTCAACTTCTATAAGAATGATTCTCTACAAGGTTCTAAGAATGTTCTTTTCCTCAAGAAATTCCTTAGAAGAAATGTTCTAACATCCCTTAAGTTTTAATGATCATCAAATCAGGGTTATGTAGATAGAATTCAACATTTGTCTTAGGCTAACTTTATGTCATTTTCAAAGAGTCTTCTAACCAAAGAAAGAGAAAAGCAAATACCACTTCTGCCAATTTGACCAGCAGAGATTAGCTGTATAAAATGGACTTTAAAGAGACTCTTTAGAAGTCCCTGGAAACCCTTGTACCAATAAACTACCTATTGCTGACCCAGTTGTCTTTATACCTGTACCAGCTAAGCCTCAAACCAAAGTAGGAGACTTGGCATTGGCCTAGAATACCTGTGGGCTAAAACCAACAGATAAACCATAAAATGTCCATTTTGATACCTACAAACTTTGTCCAAATGACTGATTTCCTTAAGGCATAAGCCAGAAAAAGCAACAGAAAAAAAAAAGGCATATAGATTAAAAACAAGTAAAACATTTCACTCACCAATTATATAGCCACTTACGTAGAATATTTCATGTAATCTACCCAAAATTCTATTAGAACTAATAAGTGAGTTTAGCAATGTTATGAAACAAAAATTCAATATAAAAATATTATACTTCCATATGTCAAGAATCATTAAAAATTGAAATAGAAAACCTTCATTTAAAATGCATTAAAAAATAAAAAATAAAAAATGAAATAGCATCAAAAATATAAAATATTTCGGTGGGACATCTGGGTGGCTCAGTCAGCATCTACCTTTGGCTCAGGTCATGATCCCAAGTTCCTGGCTCAAGGCCCAAGTCAGGCTCCCTGCTCAGCAGAGAGCCTGCTTCTCCCTTGCCCTAGTGTTCATGCTCTCTTTCTCTCTCTCTCTCTCTCTTTCTCTCTCTCTCAATCTCTCTCTCTCTCTTTCTCTCTCTCTCTCTCTCTCTCTCTTTCTCTCTCTCTCTCAAATAAATAAGTAAAATCTTTTTTAAAAAAACATAAAACACTTTGGGATAAATTTAACAATATATATGCTAGACCTATACAATGAAAGCTAAAAAATAATACAGAGAGAAATTAAAGAAAACAAGAAAATGAAGAACTCCACAACTGTCAAGACTCAGCGTTATTATTTCTCCCTAATTTGACTTATGGATGCAATGTGGACCCTATCAAAATACAAGGTTTTTTTTTGTTTGTTTGTTTTGTGGAAATAGATCAACTAATTTCTCACTTATATGAAATTCAAAAGATATATAAAATCCAAAATAATTTTGAGAAAGTAAAACGAGAACACTATTTGATTTTAAGACTTACTGTAAAGCTACAGCAATCATGTCAGTATGATACTGGCACAAAGATAGGCATAGAGATCGATGGAACTAAAAGTCAAGAAATAAACCAACATATATATGCTCAATTGGTTTTTATCATCACATTCACCAAGATAATTCAGTGGAGAAAGAAGAGTCTTTTCAACAGATGGTGCTAGAATGACTGGATAATATGGGGAAAAAAATAACTGTGAACTTTCCCTCACATTATATATGAAAATTAACTCAAAATTAATCATATATACAAATGTAAAAGTGAAAACTATAAAATGCCCCAAATTAAATGTAGTAGAATTTCTTCTGCTAATAATAGGTTAGACAATAATTTTGTTATTATTTTATTTAAATTCAATTAATTAACATAGAGTGTATTATTAGTTTCTGGGGTAGAGTTCAGTGATTCATCAGTTGCATATAACACCCAATGCTCATTACTTCACATAATGCTTATCACCCCTTTACCCTATCCCTCCCCCATCTCTCCTCCAGCAACCCTTAGTTTGTTTCCTATAATTAAGAGTCTCATGATTTGTCTCCCTTTCTGATTTTGTCTTATTCTATTTTTCCCTCCCTTTCCCTATGATCCTCTGTCTTGTTTCTTAAATTCCACATATGAGTGAAATCATATGATAATTATCTTTCTCTGACTTAAAGATTTCTTAAATAGGATGAAACAGCATAAATACTAAAGGAAAAAAATTGATAGCTTGTATTTTATCAAAACTAAATCTATCAAAAATTTATAGCTTGTACTTTATCAAAATTTAAAGCTTCTGTTTTTTGAAAGGCATTGTTAAAGAAATTAAAAGGCAAGCCATAGACTAGCAAAAAAATATTTGCAAAACATTTATCTGAAAAAATGCTTAATCCAGAATATATATTTTTAAAATCTCATTTCAGTAATATGACAACCAATCCAATAAAAATGAGCAAAAAGTTAAACAGCCACCTCATCAAAGAAGAGATATGAATGACAATTGAGCAGGCTAAGATGTTCAACATCATAGGTCTCTAGGGAAATGCAAATTCAAACCATGAAATACCACTACATATCCACTAGACAAACATTTTTTTAAAAAACTGAAAATACAAAGTTTTGGCAGGGAAGTTAAGCAACTGTCACTCTTCTAGATTGCCATTGGGAATACATAATGGCACAGCCATTTGGGAAAGGAGTTTGGCAATTTTTTGATGAAGATAAAGATGCACTTGCCATATGATTCAGCAATTTCACTCTAGGTATTTTTCCATAAGGCACAGGAATACATTTAACTCCAAGAATTGTACACCAATATTCGTGGATACAATTTCTGACATAGTTGTACAGATGGCATTTACTTAAAGATTGAGCAAAGAAAATATCAGGTTAGGTATGCGATAACCATCTCTGTTTAGTCTTTAGAATTCAGTCCCTTATCAGCCATTGCAAATCCTCATCTTGAATGTTTGCTATTTTGTAAAAACAGAATGACTATCTTTGAACCTTGTTAGAAAGAATTTTATCGAGTACTGTTGACTATATACATAGTAATCAAGCTTCAGTGAGCTTGGTATGCAGATCCATGTTCCACAGTTTAAGCTTAATTCCTTTTGGCAACCCAAACTCTTGAGCGACCTCCCAATAAGATCTCTGATAGTCTGCAAATGCACATGACATCATAAAGCAGACAACATCCACCAATCTGGAACAAGTAGATGACTTCCTGATGTCAAGATTCTCTATTTAAAACTCATTTGACAGGATTCAGATGACTAGAAACACAGATAATCAAGTTGTAATCTGCATGATATTTTTCTTTTCTTTTTAGGTTCTTGATGGTTTTGATTACTTGTAGCTCCCTCACTATTGCTTCCTAAATGTCCCTATTGTTATTGTTTTTATTATCCTTCATCCAATATCTGGCTATGATTTACTCATGGTTTGGATAAAAGATATAATCAAATCAAAAGTCAAATTATTCCCGATTTTCCTTGGGTACCATCCAATATCCTTCAGTACTAGGCCCATCGAAAGAATCAGTTGGTTTCATGTATATTTGTTTTCGACCACTAGATGGCAAACACAACACTAAATCGGACGCCAAGAGTCTAAAACTACCTACTGCATACTACCTAGCACTGTCAGTTTCATCTCCATCAAAACAAACCCGGGGCCTTTTATGGGAACTTAACTTTTTTTTTTTACTAAATATTCCCCCAAAGAGAACTTGGTGAAGAACAGAACTGAATTGTGTGTATACAAATGTTTCTGTAACTTTCCTTTTTTTTAGGCATTATTGAAATTCTTTTCTTAATAGCATTATCTACCATCCCAGAAAGATTATGAATAAAACCCAGCTTATTTTTTTAACATAGACTTTGCTGATGGTCTTAATGAGAATTCAGATAAATTATTCCTTTGACTTCTTTTTAGTTATCTAACTACTGTGTGCCTATTATTAGCAGTTTGAAAATAGAATAGTTTTAAATTCTAAGTTTTAGAAGGTAAAAAGTTAAATTTGCTGAAGCTGCTTGTCTTTTGGCCTAAACTATATCCATCACCATGTCCTCTAGAAATCTAAGACACACACATACACACACACACATTATTTTCCAGATTGGCAAATCATTCTTCTGCATAGTTCACCCAGTTGCTACCAAAATAGTAACCACAGGGAAAAGAGACATTAGAACTCTGAGCAGTGCAAACTCTCTTCTGAGAACACAACCTTGAGTAAACTGAATCCATGAAGGCATGAAAATGCCATAAGACTGTAAAGGTGGGAAGAAAGTGATGTTCAAGAAAGGTCTGTATATCTGACTCCTGTGTTAGGCAACCCTTCCTTTGCTGCTCTGAGGTGATTCAGTTTACCTAATTTACCACCCAAAACCATTTGTAAATATACCAAACAGAAGCTATCAAAGGAAGCTAAATCATCTACCATTCCTTTAGAGGCCTACTGTACCTAAAAACAAATATCATTTAATTTCAGTTTAGTATAGTAGAGAGTGGAAATAGCACAGAGTCATCATGAGCCTGGCACTGCCTCCTGACAGATCTGGTGCCAAGTTGCTGAGTGATTTCAATATCAGGGTTGAATAATCATTTTCATCATTCATTTTAAATGAACAGTGACGTGTCATTAATTAGTATTAATCAGGAAATTACCACATAAGCACAGAGAGAATGGTGGTCCACACATGGCTCATTAGGCTTAGAAAGCTTAAGACATGAATTGGAATTTCAGACTCACTATTTACAGAATTTTATGGAAATAACTCATTTCAAATATTTCTAGCATAATATGAAAGGTTAAAAATATACTTTAAGTAAGTCTTCTTAAAGTAATGAAATGTTACTTTTGGCCCTAACATTGACTATTCGTTTTTCTAAAGGAGAAAGAAATATACTTTCTTAGCAAGAGAAGTAGTACAGATCAAAGAATAAACGTCTCCTATGAAAAAGAAATCCTATCAATAATGAATATTTCTATATGTTATTATTAATACTGTATTTCTCATACTTATAGGAGAAAACAGATCAGGATAATATGTAATAGATGGTTAATTCAAGACTGCAATGTAACCATTAATTTGATCATTTTAAGTGATTTTAATAAATTTTGCCAAATAAGAACAAAAGCATGTCTATTTCTATATTTTCTGTGCATCTGTGGCCTTTGGCAGACATTTACTTAAAAGTAAATGAAGTGAGCTTATTATTTCAAGGAAAACAGCTGATACTTGCTGCAAACATTTAAGTCGTGTTACATACACCATGGTAAAATCCATGGGTAAAAGATCTATTCAAATAGCAAGAAGAGCCAGTTGATTTTAATGTCTCAGGGAACACAAAGTTCTCTGATATGGTTTCTGATTGCACATTGCAACCAACCTTTAAAAAACCAGCAATTCCAAGTGGTGATTGCAGCACTAAGAAAAGATGTTGAAGATAATCCTGCTTTTTTCGACTCTAAGGACAAACTTTGTTCATATATTTCAACTGAAACAACATATTGCAACAGATTAATGAAACTCCACATGTCTTATTTTTTCACCAGCCATTAAATAAATTTGTAAAACTTAAAAAAATACTCTCCTTATAGTAGGCCAAATTCTCTAATGGCTCCCAAAATTCTTGTCCTCTAGTATCCACACCCAGTAGAGTCCCCTCCCCTTGAGTGTAGGCAGGATGGTGAATACAGAGGCATAGTCACTCAATTAGGTTATAAGAGAAAGGTGATGGGCTAGTGATGTCTCTGGTTGTTACACAATGTAAGATTCATGATAGAGGGCAGCCTGGGTGACTCAGTGGTTTAGCGCCGCCTTCAGCCCTGGGCCAGATCCTGGAGACCTGGGATCAAGTCCCACGTCGGGCTCCCTGCATGGAGCCTGCTTCTCCCTTTGCCTGTGTCTCTGCCTCTCTCTGTCTCTCTGTGTCTCTCATGAATGAATGAATGAATGAATGAATGAATGAATAAGTTAAAAAAAAAGATTCATGGTAGACTGAAGAGAGTCTCTGCTGGCTTGGTAAAAGTAAATTGCTGTATTATGAGAGACTACACATACAATATGACTCCATCTCTACAAACTAAAAATAAGTGAAACCAATATAAAGTATTAAAAATTACAGTAATTGTCATCCTTACAGGGGCAGTAAACGAAGAGGGCATGTGTAAAACATCTGGGATGCGTATTCTAGATGTTGGTTCCATTAGGCTGCTTAATTTATAAAACTTCAAGAAGTTGTACTAATTGTGCTTAGTATCCTTCGATGGATGTATGTTTTATATCAATAAATAGGTCCAATGTAGTCATTTCTTTGAACAAGCATGCTTTACCATCCTTGTCCCAAACCAACAATACTACATGGGACAAGGTGTGTTAGATTTATTTTGCTGTGTAATAAGTTACCACAAATTTAGCAGCTTAAAATAACACATTTTCATCTTACCGTTTCTGTGGATCGGAAACTGGACACAGCTGAGCTGAGTCCTCTGCTCAGGGTTACCAGGGCGGTCATCAAGGTATCAAGGAAGGTAGGCTCTTTTCTGGAGCTCAGAATCCTCTTCCCAACTCAAGAGGTTGTTGATAGTACTTAATTCCTTGTGGCTGGATGACTAATGTTCTCAGCTGTAGAGGCCACCTGCAGGGCCCTGCCATGTGGCTCTCTCCATAGACGGGTTCACATTACAAGAGTTTGCTTCTCCAAGGCCAAGAAGAGTCTCTTCTTATAAGACTACATCTTACATAGTGTGACCAAATCAAGAGAATGACATCCAATCAAAGTTTTCATATTCAGCTGGTTAGAAACAAATCAGTTTCTGCCTATATTCAAGGAGAAGAGAATAAAATAAAGGAGAGGGAGGAATTCTTGGAGGTCACTCTAGAGTCTGTCCACTACACAGAGTATCAATAATGACTGCTGTTAAAAAAAAAAAAAAAAAAAAAAAGACTACTCTTTATGTAGCATTTAACCAGTCCCAGAAAATTTCACTTTGAAGATTTCCAAAATGAATTTCTCTCTTGAAAAGCTTTAGGAAGTACTTCAGAAAATTTCATTATAGCTGAGTATGTATCAAATGATGACTAGTTTTTGGAATAATAAGTATTAAAATCAGCCCGCCCCTGCTGTGTTAATCAGAGACTTCTGGGTTGTTAAATTAGCATAAATTATATGAGTAAGTATTTTTCCTGTTTTTCTTTTTTTGATTCTCTACTTTGGAGGTTCTGTACATTTTTCTTTAACAGGTACTTATTTTATAAGATAGAGTATGAACTAATGCTTCTGAACATGATATCACCGATAATGAAATATATCAATAAGACCATTAACTAAAGGGCTCCTAACAGTTCCTATTCAGTGTTTGGAAAGTAATCCAACAATGAATTATTTTTTAATGTCTGAGTTAGTTACTAAATTATGAAAACAGTTCAATTTCAAATGTTAAATATATTTAAAAAAATCGCATTCAAACTTGAATTAATTTTGAAGAAGCACCTGCCTTCTGAAATATCAGGCCATCAATCATTCTGCACAATATTTCCTGGGAACATATGGACCTCAAGGTTAAAAAAAGAAGGTAACAATGTGTGGCAATGACACGTAATCAATAGAAGAGAAAATCGAGTTATTCAACACAAAGATATGAAAAGTTTATTATTTTGCCACTACTTCTATCTCTGTTCTTCTTATAGCTCACCTTCTCCCTTACTTTCTCATTAGTTTTTCAATACACTGCTTGTTTGTTGCCCTATCTTTGGAGTCCAGAACAGTCAGTATTTGTACATCCTAAGCATTCAAAAATTATTTGTTGAATAGATGAAACATATGAATGAATAGATGTATCCTATCTCTATAGTTTTAACTTTTTATTGCCTAATCCTTTCCAGGTTTTTATTCTTTGTTCCCTCATGCAGGCTATCCCAGGGTAAAATCTGAAGAATAACCATGAAAAATGAAAAGAACTTTCCACTGATCTAATGAAGAAGGAGAAGAATTAAGATGTAGAATGTAGACAGAAAGATCTGCTGGCTCGGGTTGCAGAAGTAAGCCCTGAATAAAGAAGAAAGCCCCAAAAGCATCAGGGAGAGATGAAATTCAATACAATTTTAGGTGGACTAGAGGGTTTGAAAGAGCCTCTGTTTTTACATTACTCTGGGCTGCTGGTTCGGTTGCTCCTGCTAATGCCGCGTGGCAGGTGTGCGAGCCCCACTTTCAAGTCTGATATTTCACAAGATCAACTGGCATTTAAGCTCCTCAGGCTCTCCTCAGGAGTCATTCAATGAATATACCAAAGAGCTTTTGGATCGCTATGATTCTTCAAAGGTCAAGTCGTAAACATTTAACAGATATGTGATGATTAAAAGGACTATTTACCATAGATGCTTTAGCCTAAACATTTTTTTTTCTAATTTCGATTACAAACTCTTAAGAACAAAACAAGATAACGCTGCAACAATCTGTCCAGACAGAATTATTTTAGAGTTTTGTGATAACAGCAGGCTCTTATTTTAAATGCCTGTACTCATATGACACAACAATTGCTTTGATGCACATTAAATATTTTTATCTAAGTTCATATTTTCACTATTATATTCTGGGCATATGTTGGGAGTCCTAAGCATGAGGGGTTGTTTATAGATTTATTTTTATAATGGCCTAGCAGCTTTATTAGTAAATATTTTATTTCAACCACCTGATCTAAATGTAAAGATTATTGAATTCAGAGTTCTCAAATGGTCCTCTGCTTGTTAGAGATTATAAATACTGTTTACAAGTGGATTTCAGTGATAAAGGAATCAGATGAAATGACAGTACTGAAGTTCTCAAACAAAACTGTCACTCATATTAGGGCTTCAACAATTTGGGGAAGTTAGCCCCAGAGAAAAAAATACTTATGGTCACTGGCAGATAGAACCTTCTGGCTCTATCTGAGCTGACAGCTATTTAGAAAGTATCATCTTGGATGTCCTAGAATAAACCCAAAAGAAACTCAGGACTGCTGAATCACATGTAAACTTCGGAAGCAGTTCTGCTGTTGACTTTTGTTTTCAGTCATAAGCAATTTTGAGAAAAAGTTAAAAAAAAAAAAAAAAAAAAAAAAAGCTTTGCCAAGAGAACTGTTTCTTGGTTAGATCATCAGTATTCATTCATTCGGCATGTATTTACCACGCACTGCATACCAGGGACGGAGAGAAATGTGAAGAAAGGATTCCTGAATTCTCAGAGAGCTATAAATAAAATAATCAAGATGGAAGGCAAAATATACATATGATACACTAAAATGGCACAAAATACAAATTAAAGAAAATATCAAAGAACAGAGAATACAGAAATTTAAGCAAGAGGACTGCAGGAGAGGAAAAAAGAGAGAGAGAGAAAATGTGCCCAGATAGGAAAGCATCAGAAAAAGAAGTTCTTACAAAAAGAGAAAAAACTGTAGAAAGGAGAAATAAAATCTCTGAACAATATAATGATGTGCACGTAGAGAAATACTCAACTATCCCACTAAGCATGTCAACCTGTAGCCCAAGGCCTGGCATGGAAAAGATTAACAAATTATAATCCGGGAATATGACCTTCTTACCCATTTAAGATGACTTCACATTTTGACTAAATGTTATTCAATCCACCAACTGGCTAAATTAAAGAACTGATTTTACTAGTTTCAGTGATTGTTTTTTATAGTTAGTGGATTAGGCATATTAAACTAGCCATATCAAAAACCGTATCATCTTAGTATAAGAGAGGCTTATTTTATAGGGACGACATTAGTACATAATCAGAATAATCAATTATAAAACATTAACCATCTAACCCTCTTTGGATAAAAAAAAAAAAAAGAGTAAGCACATGTAATGGTGGAATGTAAAATACACATACGTAAAATATTTTTATTAGTGTCTTTTACTGGTTTAAATTTAAGAACAAAAAGCGTGTATTCGTTGTTTCTACGTAAAAAAAAGTCAACCTCTCAGAGGCGTGCATTTTCATGCTCATCCATGCCTCAGGTCATTGAGAGTTCCAGTGATCTAGACTGGTCTCAGCTAGGGAAGGCTGGACTCCAGGCTTTTTGGTGGCTTGAAATCTGCTCGACATGTTTTGCACACTGAGGACCAGGCTGATGATACGGCCCCTATCTGGAGTTTGCAATCTTCATGGCAATTATAGGAGAGAAAAGGGTGGGTGGAAAGAAGCGATGCCTCCCACTGTCTCAACTAAAATTCAGCACACTGTAACCTGTACCCACATTCCACAAGCCAAGCAAACCACATGGTTCTTAGGGCAAGGCCGCGAACGCCCTGTGCAGAGGAGAGCATTGCATAGCTAGGCTGGGAAGGATCCATAGGGTTCTATGAAGAGATGGAATAAGAGACTGAGAAACTCTAATCTAACCCAACACAAGGTGAATTACGTATCACGTTTGTTAACTTACATTATTTCTGCTTCCTTATTGGACTCACAGGGAAACGGATTTGAGATGGCTACACTTGGACCAAACTCAGGATCAGAAGCACTCATCAAGACCATTAGGTGAATTTCAAGAAGACAACCCTTTGGGACATTCCGGCTCAGGTCATGACCTCCAGTGTGTGAGGTCAAGCCCCTCATGGGGCTCTGCACTCAGCATGGAGTCTGCTTAAGATCTTCTCCGTCTTCTCCTCCCCTACTTGCCCTCACTCTCTCTCTCCAAAATAAATAAATAAAATATTTTTAGAAAAGTATTTAGAAGCAATTAGTACATTTCTGGATGGTAGTTTTATATAATAAAATCTCATAGAAGTTTTTAAATAATATTTTAGAAGTTGAATCTTAGGTTTAATTTCATTGTTCAAAGCATCTATCTTTAGATTACTTGGTGGGAGAAAAAGGACTTGATATTTTTGACATCAGTCCTGAATTCTATATGTAAAAATCTTCTACCCTTCCATTTAAGTATTAGAAGATGTTAGAAGATGACAGAAAGACATATTATGGTTTCAATATTCTTTTCTTTTTTCTCCTCACTACTACCAGTTAAAGGGATTCTATGCTAAGGGAGAGATGGCCTCTGTTGAAGAAGCAGAAGAAATGGTCAAACAAACCCTAAACAAGTTAGAAAAATCCCTTGAGGATTATCATTCACTTAGGAAGTTTGTAGAAAAAGCAAAAACAAAAACATTTTTTTTAAATAGACAAAAGTTACTGGAGATGAGATTTCTTTTTTTTTTTTTTACTCTAGTCTCTGAAATAGAAAAAAATACTCATTTTGCTTATAGACAGATCATGTCTTTGGCAGTCAAATTTGAATGAAAGACGTACTCAGGTCTAAAAAAAAAAAAAAAAAAAAAGCAAATTTTCCATTTTGCTATATTGGAAAGGAATTACTTAGGCTGAATAAAAATCAGGGGTAAGCCATATTTGATTAGCATGAAATAATACCTATTAAAAATCCTCCCATGAAAGGAACAGATATATATCCCACTTCTACTTCCTATTTTGTTAATCATATTATAATTTCTAAATAATAATTGTCAAATTTAGAATTTTATATTTTTTGCGATGATTTCATAATTTCCCCAGTTTTATGTATTTAAATGATGTGATTCTTACTACCATTGTCTTTCTTAATATTTTTGAATTCATGTCCTCGTATGCTAGATTTCTTTTGTTTTCTTTCTCTTATTTTTTTTTTTTTTATTTTTGAGAGAGAGGGAATGCATGCATACGTGTGTGTAAGAGAATGAGGTGAGAGGAACAGGAGAGAGAATCTTAAGCAGGGTCTGGCTGGATCTCAGCACCCTGAGATCATGACCTGAGTTGAAATCAAGAGTTGGACGCTCAACCAACTGAGCCACACAGGTGCCCCTTGATTTGTTTTTCTAAGAAGGACTTGTGTTGCTACAGTTTCTGAATTCTTACATTTTGAAAATGTTTGCCTGCTGTTTGAGCTCTGGGAAACTACTTCATAGAAGAAAAAATTCTTAGCGAACTTTCTTTTACTAAGGATTTTACAACCATACTGTGTTGCTGGGATATATAAAGTATCTAGCCAGCCTCATTTATTTTACTAGCAATGGTAACTAATTATTTTCCCCAAATGTCTATAGTATTTTTCCTCTAACACCCAGGAACTTTACCAAGACATGTCTCAGTATCGAAAATGTTTAGATAAAATTCCAGATCAATTATTACCTGGAGAAAATTGTATATTACCAATTCAATGTTTGTTTTTTTTTAATGAATAATGCTATACATTGGGCAAAATGCTATCTGGAGTTTCACAGGTAAGTTAGATCAACTAGGTGCTTTGAGGCTGGCAAATTCTTCTATTCTCAGCTGTTTAATAGATTGTATATGATTTTATGGGTCTATTCAGTTTCCCATAGTACAGCAGCTCTCCTCACTGGATTAATAATCTATCTTTTAAGGAGTCCAATTAATATGGTTCAATCACAAGATGGAAACAAGGAAAAGTTTAGTCTTTTATTTCCATAAAGAAAGAAAAAAATAGGGATGAATACTTTTAATTTGAATTTTTGTCTATCTTCCTAAGTTTCTGTGCCTACCAAAATAATAAAAATATCAGTGCCTATATGTCTATGGCGCTGTACCAGATATTATATAAGGTAATTTATATAAACTCAGGCAATGTCTATAGTTTATAGACATCTATAAAACATATTAATGAAACATGTGAGTTGCCCAGACTCTTATTATGTAATTTTGGTACATTTCTGTTTACTGCTAATTGTTTGCTTTCACCATCCTCTTTTCCTATCTTACTGACTTCCTGCAGAAAACATAAAAGAATGGGTGCCTTTCATTCCTTTAAAAGAACCATCTTCTTCCCTACTCACATTACTCACACCAACCATGGCCTGCAAAATCACCACAGAATTTTAACTACATTAAATTTTATTTGATGCAAGCATAAAATCATGAACTAATGGTAGCAAATTCTATGTGACTCAAATAGTGACCCCTTCTAAAGCTACCACAAGAGGCTGACGGACAATGAAAGTCCACCTACCTACAGGGAGCATATGCAGTGTGTGTGTGATTGATTCCATATGCACGTAATTTTATATATTTTAAAATTATCTTAGTGGGGTGCCTGATGGCTCAGTCGGTCAAGCATTTGCCTTTAGCTCAGGTCATGATCCTAGGATCCTGGGATAGAGCCCCATGTTGGACTCTCTGCTCAGCAAAGATCTGCTTCTCCCTCTCCCTTTACCACCCCCCCGCCCCTCGCTTGTGCTCTCTGTCTCTCTCTAATAAATGAATAAAATTCTCTCTAATAAATCAATAAAATCTTTTAAAATTAAAAAAATAAAAGTAGCTCAGTATCCTTTCTCCTGCCTTTTCCCCTGTAAGGTTATATATGCTCTATAGCCCTGTACTACATAATGGAGAAATAGAACGCAGTTTCAGTACGTTGTCCATATATCACTCCAGTTTATTTTGAGAAGTAAATCTCTTAGAAATCTTTTTGAAGTTTTATCTCCCTCTGAATCTTACATCCTACTCTTTACTCAAGACATCAGGGTATAGTCAAATCTCACTTGCTACGATCTGAGAGTACTGTTTCTCAAATAGGAAAAGTGTTCATGGGAAAAAAAGAAGTATGCATAGAAAATATTATGAAGGAAAAAAATATTGTAGAAACTCCAAAGTATTTTCACACTGTCCCTAGCGTGGCTTCCACAGAAAGATAGGTCCTTTCTCAAAGTTAGTTTGAAAATGAGCAAAGAGATTACTCTTAAACTGAAAATAATCAAACCACCACCTGACAGAGATTTTTTTTTTCCTAGAATAAAGCTGTTAAGCTCTCAGCCACTTTATGTGTGCCATCTCTGTCAACTCTTTGGAGCTAGTTTTGTAACCTACAACAAGGCTTTTAGCAAGTCCAATTTGAAAAAAAAATGTGGAAATTGTTCAAAACAAAGTGCCCAAGTTCTTTATATTAAAACCATGGGGAGTAGAAACGTTCAGGGAAAAGAAGAAAAGACACAGTTGTAGGAAAACATGAATGGTAACAAATAGTCCTGTACCAAAAAAATATTCAAAAAAACAGATTTTCTATTTTGACAGTGACACCAAATTGTGAGAATTTTTTTGGTTCTCAAGGAAAATATCACAAAGCCTCATTCAAGCACAGAATAAGGGATGAGAGGAGAGAGAACAGAGACTGAGGTGAAGTTCGATTGAAGAAGGAGCTTTATACACCTTTATTTTTCATTCACCACCTTAAAATATTTGCTATTCTTTGGGAATTTAAATTCTCATACTACACTACATTTTAATACAATGTCTTCTGGGTTTTCTGGGTTAATGTGCTTGAAGAAAGCAGTGAGAACCCAACTGTGTTAACTAAACACATTTGGTGTATCTTCTTGGCTTAAGGAGGAGAACAAATAAACTCAGCTAGAATAAAAGAGATAACTAGACACCTAGTCACCATTTGCTACCTCAACATGTCCAATCACACGCATTATCATTGAAGTAAAGCACCTAACATCTTGTTCAACCAGCATTAAGGGGATTCCTGTTGCATAGGATGTTCGGGGACATTGTGTCCCTTATGAGATAACAACCACAAGTTTTGGAGACATAGCTGCCTTTAGAATTTTGCGGTGAAGAGGCTAATGAGTATTTCATCACTCTTCTTAGAAGTTTTTCCCGGAAGTGACTCACTTTATTTTCCCCATATTTTTTGTAAAATTAGGGTGGAATGTCTTGCTACGCAGTTGCCTAGGTGTTCTGTGTCTCATGTGGTTCAGCATGGGGTTTAGTTGGTGTCAGTTATTACTAAAAATATAAAATATCAAAAATCATCAAATCCTGTATAATTCACAGTGATTAAATAGTAATTTTTTTATTATTATTTATGATAGTCACAGAGAGAGAGAGAGAGAGAGAGGCAGAGACACAGGCAGGGGGAGAAGCAGGCTCCATGCACTGGGAGCCCGACGTGGGACTCGATCCCGGGTCTCCAGGATCACCCCTGGGCCAAAGGCAGGTGCCAAACCACTGCGCCACCCAGGGATCCCCTAAATAGTAATTTTAAGAAAAAAAAGGGCCAAAAAGGGGAAACCATCAATATAACTAGACTTAAATATTCTGTTTTTCACATATTTCAACGATTACCTCCCAATACTTCATTTAGATCAGATAGTCTCTTAATCAGGTATAAAATGAAAACTCACCCCAAATCTTTAATTGGACTCCAGTATTTCTAAGCTCTATTCTCTCTGCCTGTACTCCACTCTGAGTAAGTGGAAAAGTTTGACACCTCAATAGTCCATTTTATTTGTTCTCTCTGATTAACCTGCTGATGGAGGTTTATTTAAAGACTCCATTTATCTGTGGTCTTAATGTTTCCACTTAGCTATAAAGTGCTTCAGACATTTTTATCCTTTTGATAGAGAGTAGTTGCTTCCTTCCTTTACCCAGTTCCCACTACCACAAAACACAAGAAGACCAGAGACCCTTACAGGCTGTATTTAATCTAGAATGAGATTTATTCCCTTTGCCGTCTTCTAGGCATCCACTCCCCCTCATTTAGAGCTCCTCGCTCATAGCCTTCACTCATTACTTTGTACAAAATCACTGAAGATAATAACTTAATGAACCCAGCCACTCTTAGCCACTTAAAGGAGCTCTGCCTTTATCTTTTTACAAATACCTGAACAAAACAGAAAAGAAGAATTTAGATGAAATTATAAAATGTTACCCTGGTCCAATCTGTCAAATTAAAAACCTACCGAGAGCATTTAAACTACTTAAAAATAATTTGTCTTTTTATATATTTTCATTATTTATAGGCAATAGGTAATAAGTAATACATTTTTTTAATTGACTGCTTGAAATTCAGTCTTTCAGGCATCCTCTTCCCCTTCCCCAAGGGCTATTAATCTTCTCTCCTGTAGGCACCAAGTCTTTCAACTCCACAACTCTCATTCCCGTGGTAGGGCTCACTCCAGCACCATATGCTAGTATGCATGTTGAATGACAGGTGAGGTCAAGGCAACACTTTCTATTTGGGAATCCTACTTCTTCCCGGTAAATTGCACAGCATTCTGATAATCCTTTATACCAAGAAGGATCCAAAAGGTCTAAGTGACCTTTTCTGTTCTCAAGGGTGGACCTTGCTCTCGCCTGAGTAGCAGATCATGTTCCCATACTTTGCATAGACTGACCCCCACCAGACCAAGGACAGGAGTCCTCACCTTCCCAAGAGAGTGCCCGCCATCCAGAATTAGGAAAAACTCCTGCCTGAAAACACAGTCTCTCAACTTATCACATCCCATAATCTCCTTCAAAATATCTTCTAGGTTTGATACCTCTTTAGGTCTCCCATAGCATCTAATGTAATAATTAACGTGTAAAAGACACCTGGTAAATATATGCTAAATATAGAGACTAAATAATTGAAGAATCACAGTAAACTTTTTAGTACTTAGAGGCAACAATGATACTTTCCATGATCAAACAACAACAACAACAAAAAACAGAAAACATTGTAAAAAACAGTAAAAAAAGCACAGCTCACTAAGTGAAAAAACTCTTGGTTGAAACAAATGTGAAAGCAAAATATATCCGTTGCATTATTTTTATAGTTTCTCGTTATTTTCAAAAACACAAACACACATACCAAACAACAGCGTTCGTGACAGGGAAGTTTTAAGCAGTAGTCCTATTGACTTGTGTGTCCTGATTGTTCTTGAAAAACAGTGCACGCACGCACACACACACACACATGCATACACACACGCTCTCATAAGTTAAAACCCATAGATCACAAATGCCACTGAGGTCACCATAGATTAAAGATGCGGCCAGCATCTCTGGCTCCTTTGCTGCCTTCTCATGAAGAAAAATAGTGTTTTTAAATTTTCTTAATCAAGTTACATTTATCATTTTCCTGCTCCCCTTCCTTTCTGTTCTCAATACAATCCTGTCATCTTTAGAGTTGATGTCAATGAACTTGAATTTTTCTTAAGTCAGACTCCCAACTAAGTGAGATAAATGAAATCAATATTCTTCCCTTTACAGGTGAAATGAGTTTAGTAACATATGTAGTACTGTACCTTCCTCTCCTTTTTTCTCCTTTGTACTGCAATCCATCAACGTATTGCTCTTGGCACCTGAATGAACACATCTTAATATGAGATTTCAAGCCACAATTCTTTCTAAATATAATGAAATATTTCAGTCTTTGTTCTTAAAAACACGCACCTGGATCTATGCTCTTCGCTCCTCCACAAGAATTTATTTCTCTTATTTTTACAGGATTCTTAGTATTCACAAGTGATTAGTCAGGTCCTTGAGTTCATGAAATATCTGATTTCTTCATACAAAAGTCTAAATGCTATTCCATTCTGAGAGCTGACTGAAAAAACAGGACTTTCAGAAAGGGGATTTCATATTCAAGGCCACCATGCTTCATGGTTTTGCTCTATATCATGAAGCACCTGTTTGCCATTATTCATGAGGCTCCTTCTATTAATTCAAAAATTCCCTCTGCAGTAGTCCTTCTTACAGGAAGAAAGTAACTTTATCAGATTGCTTGGTGATGCGCTTTTGAATTATAAGATGCTATGTGACTTTTTAACCTTTTCAATTCTGTGAATCATTATTAGTGACCTATTCTAATTCTGCATACTAATTACATCATATGTTACAACATACACTGATTCAAACAAGTAATAAAAAGAATTCAGTAAGGAAAATGTTAATTCATGCTGATTGAGGAATAAAAATCATTTTTATTTCTATATATATTCATATTTTTCACGCTTTTGAGTCATAATATGAATTAGTTTATATTCTTTAGCATTTGCCATAAGGAAAATATGGAAGATTTATTAGCCGGAAATGCACTACACAATAAATATATGTATTGGGACTAAGGATGGAAAATATTCTGGACATTAAATTAGTAAAATGAGGGAAACACTAAGAAAATCAAATTAGGGGCAGCCCGGGTGGCTCAGCAGTTTAGCACCGCCTTTGGCCCAGAGCCTGATCCTGGAGACCCAGGGTCGAGTCCCACGTCGGGCTCCCGGCATGGAGCCTGCTTCTCCCTCTGCCTGTGTCTCTGTCTCTCTCTCTCTCTCTCTCTCTCTGTGTCTCTCTCATGAATAAATAAATAAAATCTTAAAAAAAAAGAAAAAGAAAATCAAATTAGATATGGAGACAGAGACTACAGAATTTGTAAATGATTGTTACCGTGTGGGTGACAGAAGCCAAGAACACAGGTGAGTTTCAGTCAAATGGAAAAGAGGTTTTGACAGAGACCGAACTTAACTGGCACCGTGTGTAGCCACAATTCATTCTCCCAATCCCATACTCACTCAACCCTTCTAATAATCTTATTATATGTGGAAAGTAACAAGCAAAGTACTAGTCATTACTAAGTAGTTCATGAAATCCATGCTCTAACTGGCTTGGAGGGTAACCTCCTCTAACTAGCTCTCACGTGTAACCTGGAGAGCGGCTTGAGAGTGGACAAAGATGTTGTCAAAATGGGACAGATGTGTGAATACGAGGGGATTTTATCAACCCTGATTAAAGGAGGGAATTCTTGAGGATCTCAGACCTCTGGTTATCTCTCAATGTTATCGATGTAGATCAATCTTTACCTACCAGTGTTGCTTCACCTGTTGTCTACTACTGATGAGAGGGATAAGAAGGATTATAAGATGGCAAAGCCCATTCTCCAGGGTTGAGGTCTCTGGCAAAGTGACTCAGGAGCTTGGACTTTGGATTATTTTCAATTGGTGGATTATTTTCAGTGGATCATTTTCCCTGACATTCACGCCACCGATACAGTTTGCACCCAAGGGGATAGGACAACCATAATACAATTACAAGATCTTTTCTCAAAAATTTAAAGGAATCAAAAATAACCAACAGCAATAAAACATAAAGCCAAATAAGAACCCTCAACACTACTTTGTAGAGCATAACTTTTTTATCATAAACTCTGAAAATTGCAATTTAGGAAAGAGAGGAGACTCAAAGATTAATTCCATGCAAATACATTTTAAAACCTGGTATAAATGGATTACTTTTGAAAAAGATATAAAATAGAAATTTTGCCAACTGCTTATAAAGTGTAGACTTTACTTGCTGCGTTCAACAGCAACAAGAAGTTGGCTTCTACCTCCCTCTGCCTTCCCCATCTCTCATAGGCATATCAATTTTCCAGAAAATAATTTAAATCCAGAGTCCTAGCTACAAGGGAGTCAGAAAAATAAAACTGGAGGCTTTCCGATCTCTTCATTTTGAAGGAAGGAGGAAGCCAATCTATGTGGCTCTCAAGGCCAAGCTCTGCTACTTTGGCGCTGCTATTAGCATTTAAAGAAAACAATTATTTTTCCTTTTCGTCTTCAACCATATACACATGGTGTCAATTATCTAAATCAAAGACGAGATATTTTACCAATAATATTAATTTTCAAATATCTGAAAATTAAGGAATATATGCAAAAATATAAGAAACGCTTATTCATTTTCTCTAGTGATCTAATGGTAGACATAGGCATGCAGTAAATATTTTAGATAATTAAAAGGTGATATTACTTCCTGGTTTTTGTGGGGTTTTTTTGTTTTTTTGTTTTTGTTTTTGTTTTTTTTTTTTGTTTTTTTTTGATACCTATAATCTGAAGCTAGAGAGAAATACTGCTGGGAAACTACATCTTGACCCTTTCCTGCAGTAGATATTGGAATTGTGTCAATAATCTCTTGCATCCTGTAAGGTAGTAGGCACAGAACCAGATTTTTACAATAGTCCAGTGGCTCTGGCCACACAGCAGGGCTCTAGAGAATGGTGTATACCCTTTAGAAAGTGCTAAGAGAACTTTCCTGGTCGACCCCCCACTCCGTGCATTGATATCACGTCACAAGTTGCTCTCACGTGTAACCTGTGGAGACCTGAGCACTCATGGCTCTATGCCATCTTTTCTCTCACTTCTTGCTCTATTATATAACTTAAATTCTATTCTCTCTTCAGTGAAAAAGAACTTCACAATCTTTTACTATGATTATTGGTATCTTTCTGTCATTCATCCATTTTATTTGGGACAATGATGCAATCTGAAAACTAAGAAATGAGATCTCCTCCGATACTGAAAAGATCCAGGATACAACTGGATTGAATTTTAATACAGTTTTCAGGGGATTTAAAAAGAATACTTTCAAACTAATGACATTATTATGAAGAAAATCCTACTTTTATTAAAGTGGTAAAGACCAATGAATTAATTTTACAACCCATTTCGAGTCATTTGAAATACTTCGCAATATTTAACTTTTTGCTCTTCCCGGTATAACTTCATCCTCTTTTTCTGTCCTCTTTCTCAAAATCAGCCCAACTTTCTAATTTCTGATAGATAAACTTGATTCTAATTCTTACTTTTTTTTTTCCTGCTGTAACCCAGATAAAATAAGGGCCTGTGTGGGTTGGATCTAGTTATGCATGATCTCACAGCAATTGTTAAATGAAGTCTCTCTCTCTTTGGGGCACTTAATAATTCAACAGTTATTTCTCCGGATTACCAACCTGAGGGTACCAACAGATTGTGCGAAGAAAAAAAAAACTGCATGAATTCTCTGAAATAAGCCTTCCAGCTTCCCCAGGATCAAAATGGAAAGAAAATAACCTGAATTTTCTCCCACTAGCGACTTCATCCTGTTGCTGTATGACAGTAATGTTTCTGGTTGGCTGACTGCCCACGTCTCTCCCAAAGAATTCTTACAGCATTTCAGCAACTTGTTCACTATTTCTGCTGCTACCAAACAATTATAACTGCAGCCACTTAGAGTTACTCAACCCAAAGATCTCCTCTACCCTGAAGAGGAAGCTGGGTGCCACGTAATAGCCATGAACAGCAGATAAATCTTTAGGACAGGTACAGAATGGGAGGCCCATGGTTTCTCTTGGTCTATTGTTTCTCCAGATGCCAAGAGAACATGTTAGAAAAGGAAGATTTTTCCTATATGCAAGAAAATCACAGAAAATACCCTTCCTAGGTACATGAATAAAGAAAGCACTCAATCCCTGTATAGTCTTGATTGTTTTTCCAAAATGAAGTATAAGTATAGACAGGAATTTTTAGCCTCTTAGGGAGAATAATTGCATTGTGTTATGGGTCATTTGTTATGTAACATCCATTGACCTGAGCATTACCAGATATTTACAAGAAATATAGAATGACTCTCTTCAGAACAATCAGACCACACACACACAGACACACACACACACACACACACACACACACACACACACACAGCCACTCATATGTTGTAATGCCCAAATCATAAATTAGGCCAACACTTTTTATAATCTGCTTTCACAACTCTGTAACTTAACTGTTAATAGTTGATATGGTACCTTATGGACAACATAGATTCTCTAACAAATCCATTCCATTTTAGGCTACCACCCATTTCTTACTTTTTTACTCTGAATCCTTTTCTCTAAAAGAGTACAGACTGTCTCTTTTTTCCTGAGCGTCCACTCACTGTTCAGCCCACACCAATCTGCTCTCTGCCCCCATTATTCCACCACTGACCTCCACACCACTCCTTCCATCAGGCGTATTTTAGTCCTCATCATATTGGGCTGCTCACTAGCATCTGTCACCCCTTTTTCCTTCTTAAACATCATTTTGTTTGCATACATGTCACTTCACTCTTGTTTTCTCTCCTTTCTGGCTATTTCGCCTTAGTCCCCATTATCACATCTTCATCTGCTGTCTGAATTCTAAATCCAAAATTGCATTGGAGACTCTTTCCTCATTCTACACTATTTCCCTAGGAGACCTCATCTACCCGCTTTCCTTAAACTTCTATTATTTCCTAAAATGCCATGTCCTACCTCCTACTCTGATTCTCCTCTGAAATCCTGGCCCATGTATTCAACTGCCTACTTGATATCTTTGCTTGGATATCTCAAAGTCTCAGCAGGTTTTTAGCAGATGAATGGTGTTGGCCTATATCTCCCAAACTGACCTCAAAGGTGAACTGTCGATAGCGGTATATGCCAACAACCTCCTGCCCGTCTGAGCCTGAGGAAGGGTCAGAGAGTTAAGTCCCCCAGAGAACCTTTCTTTTCTTTTTTTTTTTTTTTCCCCACCAAAGGCTCAACTACCAATCTTTATTTTCTCCAAACCCCAAGGTGAGCAGTCTTGGTTCATTCTCTCCATCTTTCAGTCTTAATGTATATGGCCAGTGTAGATACTGAGTTTAAAAACTGAATAGTAAAAAAAAAAAAAAAAAAAGAATAGTATTTTGATCTATACTTCTACCAATTACACGTCTCCCATCTAATATGCTCACTCCTTAGAATTACTCTGGCTTGGGCAGCCTGGATGGCTCAGTGGTTCAGCGCTGCCTTCAGCCCAGGGTCTGATCCTGGAGACCTGGGATCGAGTCCCACATCAGGCTCCCTGCATGGAGCCTGCTTCTTCCTCTGCCTGTGTCTCTGCCTCTCTCTGTGTGTGTCTCTCATGAATAAATAAATTAAATCTTTAAAAAACAACAACAACAAAGAATCACTCTTGCTTTCCCTTCCATTCTTCCCTTAAGAAAAAAGTTCTTAACCTCATTTCAGTCTTCACTCAAAAGTGTTACCAAAAAGTATGCAAGCTCAAGTATAATGGTGGCATTAAATGTTCTGTCAAATATACTACAATTGCAAAAAATTCCATGGTATAATGATCTTCAAACATTTTGACCATAGCTATCAGTAAAAGTTTATTTCTTTTTTTTTAAAGTTTATTTCTGACAGTATTCCCACTGTGTTTATATATTTATATTTACTTTGTTATTAATTATATCCATGTACTAACATATTGTATTATAGATTAAAACACAAAAATACACATTTTACAATGTGTATTAAATACCAGCATTTTAAAATAATTTTATTTTGTGTTTTTAGAATTTCCTAACAATACAATAAGAATTTTGCTCTCAGTAGAATGTTATTGGTGATTTTCACCAGTGATGCTATTAATTCTGCTTCTTTTTTGAAAATTTTGCTTTAACATTTAATGATGGAAAACTATGAATGACTCTTCCTATTTTATTTCAATACCTGATTTTAACAACCTCCATAGATGAACAATACATTCTTACAAATATACATAAAATGAAATAAAAGAAGCTCTTCATGTGCTGAGCTTACTAAATTGTGACATTTTTTAATTCCATCCACAAATTATGCAATAGTTTTTTTAATTATCTAATATATGTCCCATATTAACAACAATAACAAAAAACCTAAAGCAAGACATTATTCCCCTTTGAGATAGAAAACAAAACAAAGACACCGACGTCAAATCTTTTTCAACATCATATTAGCAATTTAATTAGTATAATAATACAAGAACAGCAACAAAACAAAGAGAATGAATGGAAGAGACAGACCTGACCCTATTCACAAGTGATATGATTGATATAAGTACATATACAGAAAATACAACAGATTCTATCTTCAGTGGCCATCATCTTAGGTAGTTTTTCCCCCCACCCCCCGCTTTAAGAGGGTATAATGTGGGGTTCCTCAGATAAACAAAACCAACTGAAACCCATGGCTCAAATCTCTGGGGTGCTGCCAAATTTGCACACGTAGGGCAGGCCAAGGCCGGACGCTCAGGCAAGAGTTGTTATAGTCTTGAAGCAGAATTCCTTCTTTTCCTAGAAACCTCAGATTGTGTTCTTAAGGCCTTCAGCTGATTAGATAAGTTCACATCCACATTATTGCTAGCACTCTCCTTTACTTAAGTCAACTGACTGTAAACGTTAATTACATCCACAAAATACCTTCATAGCCACAAATAAGCTAGTGTTTGACCACACAACTGACATCATAGCCTACCGGAGTTGACATATACAATTAAAACTCACATTTACCAAATGCTTTCTTACAAAGTCAGTACGATATTGATACCAAAGTATAACCAAGATGTCACAACAAAAACAAGATCATTATTTTAAATATGTTGCAAAAATCCTAAATAGACTCTTGGCAAATGGGATCAAGCAATTCATCAGAAGAACAGCCCATGGCCACAAATGGAGTTAAATCCAAAATACACAGTCCCCAATTGATGATGGTTCGACTTACAGTTTTTCAATTTTATGATGGTGCAAAAGTGAAACACACTTGGTAGAAACTGTACTTTGAATTTTGAGTTGGATCTTCTCCTAGGCTAGCAATATGTGGCTATACTCTCTCGTGGTCTTGGACAGCAGCCCTGCAATCTTGAGAGTAAACACCTGATACACCTATAACACTTTTGTATCCATACAACCACTCTATTTTTCACTTTTAGTATAGTATTCAATAAATTATATGAGATATTCACAATTTTTTTATAAAGCAGGTTTGTGTTAGATGATTTTGCCCAACTTTAAGCCAATGTAAATGTTCTGAGCACAATTTACAGTTGTCTAGGCTAAGCTATGATATTCAGTAAGTTAGGTGTTGTAAATGTATTTTTGAATTAAGGATATTTTCAACTTACAATGAATTAATCAGGAAGTAACCACATCATGAGTCAAGGAAGACCTGCATATAGATCATTTAACATTAGAATGTGTCCTAATGTAACTGATATTAACTGCTTACAACATTAATACTTAACGCTGCTCGAACCTACTCAATGCAGTAGAGTACAAAGAAAGAAATAGGAGCTCTAAAAATTGAGAAGAAACAGACATTAGTGACATATGATATATGTCTATAATACCAAGAGAATAAAATCTTAAAAAGTGTTAGAATAAAAAAATAATTACTGTAGCTGATTACAAAAATCAATGAGATGAAAGAAGAGATACCATGTATAAAATCACAACCAAAAAGGGAGATACTTGGAAGAAAATTAAAAATGGATAAAGGAGATGCTTTGGATAGCTTAGTCAGTTAAGCGTCCAACTCTTAATTTCAGCTCAGGTCTTGATCTCAGGGTCATGAGTTCAAGTCCTGTATGGAGCCTACTTTAAAAAAAAATAATCTCCCACAAAATACATACAAGGGGAATATGAATGGTTCAGGTGGATAAACCTCTGACTCTTGATTTTGGTTCAGGTTCTGATCTTGGGGTCATGAGATCGAGCCCTACCTTAGGCTCCACACTGAACATAGGGCCTGCTTGGAAATCTCTCTCTCCCTCTTCCCCCTCCACCCCACACAAGCACACACACACACACACACACACACACACACACACACTTGCGTGCACTATCTCTCAAGATAAATAAATGAAAGGATAAAATCTAAATAAAAATTAAATTCTACTGAAAAATTGAGTAAATGAAATAAAAATTATTATATTCATTTGCATTTAAGATGTCTTCCTCCCCCTTCCACCCAAAATTATCCAAAATTGATCCCATATTTATGAGCAAGAATTAGAAATGGGAAGATCATTTTCCAATAGAGGGAGATGTGTATGTGGTAACACACATGAACATAAAATGTCACAAGAAAGATTTGAGCTTCCCAGTTTATAATTAGCTTTTTTAAAAATACTAAATATTTTCATAATTTGAATTGAAGTTATTTTCTTAACTTTTTAAATTGAAATCTATAATCACAACTCATGACCCAAAAGCACTGGGGTTGCTTTTCTAAATATTATGTTAAGCCAAACATCACAAACTTTAAAATAACCCTGGAAATAGGGTGGCTTGGTATGACTATGAATATCAAAGAACACAGAGAAAAGATGGAGAGCAGCCAAAAAATTTCTAGATATAGGAAACATAACCAGTATGAGAAAGTCTAAGTGGTCATGCAAAAAATGTTAAATAAAAAAAAATCTTTGGACAATGAAGGAGATTAGATTTCCTATCAAATCTAGAAAGAAGAAAGTAAAATTTAATTTGGGAAAATGAGATATGTGGCCCTTCTTCCTGACCCTAAGTATAATGAAAATCTATTCTTTTTTTAAGATTTTATCTATGTATTTTGAGAGAGAGAGAGAGAGTGCATGCGCACACACACCAGCCTGAGTTAGGGGAGGAACAGAGGGCGAGGCAAAAGAGCAGCAGCTCAGGACCCTAAGATCATGACCTGAGCTGAAGCCAAGAGTCCGTCCGTCCCTCAACCAACTGAGCCACCCAGGTGTCCTAATAATCTATTCTTACATATGAAAGATTCTAGAAGGAAATTTTTAAAAATAACTAATTAGCCTTAAATAGTGAGATTACAGGTAATATTATAGGTATTTTTTTTCTCTTTGAGCTTTTCATTTATTTCAAGTTTTCTACTATAAATAAATTAATTTTTTTGAGATTTAACCAATATATCATTCAATGCACAATTCTTAAGCAACAGTTCTAAGATTCATGTTAAAGCTCACCGTAAAATTGCTAGCATACGGCATTGAAATTTTCATTATAGCTGCCCTCCAACTTAGTATTCAACAATGGTAAGATTTATTCAATTACAGCTAATGAGACAAAGTCTAATGGTAAAGTTCACACTTGTTTACTTCTTTATGGGAAGAGATTATTAAGCCACAGCATTCAACTGTAGCCTGAACAGATGGGAATGAGTTATATGGGAGGTTTTTCTCTCTAAATACTTTACCTACATTACAAGAGACACCTTGTGTCGTTTTCTTGAGAATTTTTCTTGACTGGCAAGAGAAATGGGATTGAAGGAGAATTCTATCAGTGTAGTGATTGCCACAAATAGACAACACAATTCTGGAAAAGAGTGATTCATGTTTTCTTTCAATAGAGAACATTTTTCTGAGACATTTTTTCTCCTTTTTTAGTGTGAATCTACATAAGCCCCCACATTAGCTTTCATGGTTATAACTAACCTCCCGATAGCAAAATAATGTACAACCAAACTCTCCCCACAGTCACAAGATCTATTAATGTGGGTGTAGTGGGAATCTCAGATATTCTCTTGCTAAATATAAAATAAAATAAAAAAAAAACTTGAGAGAGTATTTAAAAGGCTTATTGGAGCTCTGTAAATTTCAAGAGTGTCTTACAACAAGATATGTTATTAAATTTATCACTCTTCAGTAGTGTTTTGTGAATTATTCTTAATAAATATTCACAGTACATAAATTTGAGAATGGTAAAGTGGATGCATATTTAAAAGTTCCAGAAAATCTCAGGGAATGTTAAAGGCATTCATCTCTGAAACATGTATTATGATAAATTATGGGCCAAGACAAATTGGGAAACTTTCATTTTCCAGTGAAATGACAATTCTGGATTTTTTGAGGTTTTACTATCCGCTGTATCTATAGCAAATGACCTCATAAAAAAAAAAAAGAAAGAAAGAAAGAAAGAAAAAAAAAAACAAAACAGTCAATTCACACATAATCCAGTTCTTCCTGAGAGTGTAGTAAGCAACTTCTCAAAATGCCAGGCCATTAACAAAGCCTGATTTAAAATTACAGAAAAAAGTCTGAGTGTGGAGAGAGGGTTTGAATCAATAAGAAAACTCACATGCTGATACTGAAGATGGACAGCAGTGATACAGATCTAGAGACATTAAAGACATGCAATTAGAGGAGAAACTTGCAATATTTCAGATGAGAGATGACAAAAGCAGAAATTCAAAGTAGGAAAGAAGCTTTTGAAGATTTTGTGGAAAAAATAATGCCAAGGTTTTAGAAGAGATGGGATCGAGTAAAAGATTCTTTCTTTCTGGGCTTCTGAAATGGTGGTAGTGGCCACGAGACAGTGAAGTTCAAAGAAGGAAGATATAGAACATATATTTTATTTCATTGACAAAGAAAGATCGCCTATGATAGCCAGGATGATAAAGGAAAATTTATCAAAGGTATATTACATATAGCAGGTAAATCAAGTAAAAACCTCATTGTCAACAGCGATAGGAAGCCTTATCATTCACACATAAAGAAACAGGCATTTCATTTGGTTTACTCAGATGTGACCAAGAATTATGATTTACCAATTCATTCTAAATGATGTATTGAACACCTTTCAGTCACTTTGCTGGGAACGTGGGTCACGATGAGGAATAAGATCATTCCTGTCCACAGAGATGGGGATGTCGGGGACTGGGAAGTGGATGATGGACAATCGCGGGGCAGTGAGTGCCAGCGTGGGTGAGCAGGGCAGCCCATTAGACACAAAGCCTGGAGCCAGCCCATGCAGCAGATGTCAGGAAAGTCAGAATGAAAAGCCAGTAAGACATAACGAAGACAAAGAGGACAGGAGAAGTACTGCAAACAGAAGGGAAGGCTGCACAAAGAACAAGAGGGAAAGAGAACTCTGGTTGGCATGATTGGAGCATGAAGGAGTTGAAGGCTTGACAGGGACAAAGAGAGGCAGGAAGAGAGATGGGAAGGGTAGAGCTTGTAAACGTCATGCTTAGAGGAGTTTGGGTTTTATTTGAACTCGTAAAGGATATTAGAGAGGAAAATGATGCCAGTGTTAAGAGAAAGGACACAGCAAAGGACATTGAGAGACACTGAAGAGAGTCAAGAGAACCAGGGATCATGGAATCCAAGGGAAAATATATATATATATATATATATATATATATATATTTTTTTTTTAGAAAGAGGAGTGATGAATATTAACAAATGCAAATGTAAGGTAAAGATGACACAGGCACGTGTGTGTTTATTGCATTATCACATGGCTTCGGTAGACACGGATGTATTGAAGTGGGTGGGGCAAAAGGTAAGACTTGTTAAGTTTAGGTATGAATGGTAAGTGAAGAAGTGGAGAAAAGGGAGAGAATCACCCCGAAGGAAGAAGATACAGTGGACACAGAGTCGGGCATGAGCTAAAGAGAGGGGTTTGTGGGCAAAAGGGACCTACATATATTTCAAATGGGAATGAGGCTAGAAGAGAGGAGAACCCAAAGACACAGGAGAAAAAAAAAAAAAGATTTCTGATGAAGAAAAGGCCATTTAATAAATGGAATTCACTCCTACCTTACGTAGTAGAAAAAATAATTATTTGAGTCGAGACAGGATGTAAGGGAAAATATATGGATATGAATTCGTATCATTTTAAGGTGGGATGGCAGGAAGTGGAGAGCTCTATAAGCTAAGTCATACTCCAAAAGGGGGATGAAATAGTGTAACACAATAATACGGATGGTTTTTAAAAATTCCTGCAGTGGGGCACATGTGTGGTTCAGCCAGCTAAGCATCTGTCTTCAGCTCAGATCATGATCCCAGGGTCCTGAGATCGAGCCCTGTGTCGGGCTCCCTGTTCAGTGGGGAACCTGCTTCTCGCTCTCCTCCCCAGCTCATGTTGTCTCTCATATCTCTGTTGCTGTCTCTGTCTCTCTTCTCAGATAAATAAATAAAATCTTTTAAAAAGAAGTAAAAATTGCTGCAGAAAATGGATAAATAGAATGCCTAGCAAAATAGAAAATAGCATTTTAATTAGCCTAAGGTTAATGCACAGTTGATGCCAGAGATGATGGATTGATTATCATGGTGGAAATTTGCATTATTATGTCACTTTTCCAACAGTCCTTAGAAAGCCATAAGTGGAACCAGAAAAAGTAGATAATTGGTTGGGACGGGATTTTATTTTGCCAGGAGGATGGGAGAAAAAGACAAGATGGGGTTGGTGGTGGTATTGGCAAAAGAATCATTGAGGTAATGGACCTTCAGTGCTGAAGAAGGAAGCAAGAACCGCGCTGATAGCCAGGGGGGAGGAAGGGGCCCAACATCTCAAAAGGTTGAGAAACCGTTGTAGTAGGAATAATAAATAGTAATACATTTATTGCTCACCTAGCATATTCCAGGGGCTTTGCCCTTAATGATTAATTCTGCTAGTGATGATTCCATACCAACCAAAAGAGGAAAGTCCGCACCTTGGGTTCCTGCAATCTTTTACATTTTACACACACAATCATGTGTTCACATGATACTTTAATTTCTTACCATGTGCTGGGTATCACACACATAGAATTGTATGGCATGTGCTCCAGCTAAGAGCCTCTTGTCTTTTTCTTCTGAATCCAAGGAATGCTAGACGGCACAAGAAAGTGAGCTTTAATGTTTAAAAAAGGTAGGAACATATGTTCCTTTACATTAGATGCAATAAGAAGGTAAGGAACCTGAAGCAAGTGTATAGCTAGGTTTAAAACTTGATTAGCATATCTTAACTATTAGTTGAAAAACTAAAACCAATTTGAGTAAATAAGCTACCAAGGAGCCCACTGTTAAAAAAAAAATCAAAAATTGAGATCCAAGCTCAAGCCCAACTGATTGAGAAGTTCGCATTCCTCCAATATGATACATTCTCCTTCAATGTGAGAGAACTGAAAGCATAGCTTCTTATATATATAAAGAGGAATATTTTAAGAACTTAGAATTGACATAATTATGGGTAAGGAAAATGCCCAATGTGGATATGGGGAGCATATAGCTGAAGTGGAGTGAAAGTTGACCAACAGAGGTGCCTGGGTGACTTGGTCAGTTCAGCATCTGACTTCAGCTCAGGTTATGACTCAGGGTCCTGGGATCCAGCCTCTCTCCATCCCCACCCCCTGTTGGACTCCAAGCTCAGCAGGAAGTCCCCTTGTACCTCTCCCTCTCCTCCACTCTCTCATGCTCATTCTCCTCCCCGCCCCAACAAAAATCTTTTTAAAAAAGAAAAAAGAAAGATAGTCAACAGATATGACTACAGTACTCTGGGGAAATCAAAATATGGGATTAACCTCATACTGGAGAATGGCAGATACCACTTAGAGAGAAACACCATAGAGGGGATACCAAAGTCCTCAGAGTGACAGGGCGTGGTCGGGAGGTCAGGTGTTAAAATAAGGAAAGGGAGTGAGGTGTACTGCCAACTGACACTGATTCATCTTCGAAGAAATGTGATTGTTGCTGAGAAGCTGGGTTATGAGGGTAGTGAGGACGTTACCCCCACTCCCAATATTGAAGTATTCAGCTTGCAGGATAATGATAACATTAATTATAAGATTGACAAAAAATGCAGACTTTTGGAGCTATGTAAGATTCAGTTAAGCTAGGAAGATTTAGAGAAGAATATAAAATTTTGGACTGTAGAAATAGGAGGCAAAAGAAAAGGGTTTTGAAGGAAAGCTACAGAAATAGGCTCAAGAAAAAAGAAACTCAAATAAAGCTAAGGTCGGTAAATTATAAATATCTGTACCAAAAGAGTAAAAATTCTCTTAATAATCCACCAAATGATATAACCTTAAACTAATACCATCATTCTTGGCCTATTAAATGAAATACATATATGATATGTTTAGTCTTTTTTGTGAAAGGTATTTGACTCCTACCACCAAATGAAGCCAATATGCCTCATCAGAGATGTTTTAACAAATGCTCTAATTCCCTGGAGGGACACAAAGATCATCTACACACTATTCTAGAAGTCACATAGTAAATGTCAATTTACATTAAGAGCGACACACATTTATGTACTATCTTAAAAGCACAAAAATTACAGATGAAAAATAATTAGTTGTCTAAATGCATTTGAATTAACCCTCTATTTTTAACATGGAACAAAAATACAAAAAGCTTATTTTATGCTCTAATGAGCACAATTTTACATCCTGCTGTTTGGAGAGTGATCTTACTGCATCCCAAGTAAGTGGATTCGTTGGACCGCTACCTCAAAAAGAGAGAAGCAAATGCCCTTCTCTTATTCTTTAGAAATGAAGAAAACAGAGACCCCTACCACAATCAAGGCCCCAACACGGTGTTAACAGACAGGTTTCAGGTCACTGTTGAAGACAAAAAAGTGATATGAGGTCATCTTTTCACCTCTTCTTAGATACAGGGCAGCCCAGAGTAAAGACTTCAATTCTCAGCTAGTGTGGCTATCTGATTAAATTCTGTCCAAGAGAATGTAAAGGAAAATGATACAAACAAGGTCCACTGTGTCCTGAAAGGAAGGAAGGATGACCCTTTTATTTTCCTTCTTCTACCTTGCTACTTTAAACCTGGACATGGTGGAGAGTTATGCAAATTAGGATTGCAGAGCAACAACCAGAAGGAGGCTGGGTCCCTCGTTCATGGAACAGATATGCCATATCTGGACCTTCTACTTATGGACTCTTACATGAGTGAAACAAACCTTCATATGGAAAATGAAACTATGTCCTAACAACAATTGCTAGCACATTCTCTAAATTCACTGTAGCATGACTCTGATAACCTATGTACTTGGCATGAATGATGATTTCAGAAGGAGAGCTCTTTCTTTTCTCTGTAGTTCCAGATGGTATGAAACATTTTTTTCTGAATCAGTAAAAGAGAAGTGATGTACAAAGTATCCCTTATTTCTATATAGTACAATCCTAAAATAGAACAAATCCAAATAAATGACCCAGTCCCTATATTTGGAAAAATGTTACATAAATTTTACCTCCCCAATAAACACACTTCTTGGTCAAAAAGAGTTCTTTCAGGTACCAAAAATTATCCACTAGTAAGTCAGTCAGTGTGTTAGAGACTATTAACGTTCAATAAATATTCTCTGTTTCCCAGCCACCCCTGCAGTTAGGTTAGAGCCATGAACATGGTATGCAACAATGATAGGTGGGCAAAGACCTCGAGCTCCTCTGTCCACTGCCATGGTAGGTTTCGAGAACACAAGTTATCAGTGGTCCACCTGTCAAATGGAGGAAGCCAAACACAGTGGATGCTGTGGTGGTTCACCAAGATGAAAGCTCTCAGCTGAATTTTTCTCCAAAAATTTTCCTTATCCCAAGAGAGCTTCTTTGTCAAGTCTGTTACCCCTCTCTAAGGGTAGCACATGTGTAATAACTAGTCAATATAGAAGATAGAAGTATGACAGCTTGGCTCCCTTCCCCATATAAGACAACACAAAGAAATATTCCAGCACCAGACATTCTAGTAAGATTAACTGAAGTCTCTGGTAAAACTGCATTACAAGAAAAAAAAAAAAAAAAAGACTGCATTACAAAACTAAACTACTGGGCCTTCACCAAAATAAAAAGTTTCTACACAGTAAAGGAAATAACACAACTAAAAGCCAACCTATGGAATGGGAGAAGATATTTGCAATAGCATATCTAATAAAAGGTGGTTATTATCCAAAGTACATAAAAAAAAACTTACGGGGCACCTGGGTAGCTCACCTGGGTAGCATCCAACTCTTGGTTTCGGCTCACGTCATGATCTCATAGGCCATGAGATCAAGCCTGCCTTGGACTCTGTGCTCAGTGGGGAGTCTGTTTGAAGATTCACTCCCTCTGCCCCTCCCCCTCCTCATGCTTTCTCTAAAATAAAAAAAAAATGAATCTTAAAATGTATAAAACTCATCACTCAAAAAATGGATAATCTAATTAAAAATGGGCAGAAGACATGAATAGGCATTTTTCCAAAGAAGATATACAGATGGCCAACAGACACACAAAAAAAATATTCAACATCACTGATCTCCTGAGCATCTTTGGATACAATGAGAGACCAAAACTATAATGAGATATCCACTCACACCTGTCAGAATGGCTAAAATCAACAATACAAGGAACAACAGGTGTTGCCAAGGATGTGGAGAAAGGGGATGCCTCTTACACTGTTGGTGGGAACGCAAACTGGTGCAGCCACTCTGGAAAATAGTATGGAGGTTCCTCAAAAAAGTTAAAAATAGAGCTACCCTATGACCCAGCAATTGCACTACCAGGTATTTACTCAAAGGATACAAAAATACTGATTCAAAGAGGCACATGCACCCCAATGTTTACAGCAGCATTATCAATGAGAGCCAAACTATGCAAAGAGCCCAAATGTCCACTGATGAATGGATAAAGAAGATGTGGTGTGTGCGTATATATATACATACACACAGTGGAATATTACTCAGCCATAAAAAGAATGAGATCTGGCCATTTGCAGCAATGTGGATGGAGCTAGAGAGTATTATGCTACGTGAAATAAGTCAGCCAGAGAAAGACAAATACTATATGATTTCACTCATATATGTTTAAGAAACAAATGAGCAAAGGAGGGACAAAAGGGAGGGGGGCAAACCAAGAAACATCCTCTTAGACATAGAGCACAAACTGATGGTTACCAGAGGGGAGGTGGGCAGAGGGATGGGTTAGTCGAGGGGCATTAAGGAGGGCACCTTCTGTGATGAGCACCGTGTGTTGTGTGGAACTGTTGCATCACTATATTGTACACCTGACGCTAATGCTACACTGTATGTTAACTAACTGGGATTCAAATAAAAACTTAAAAAGACTACATTAAATTGAACACCAATAAAAAATAAATTTCTTATTAAAAAACATAAATAAAATAAAATAAATAAAATAAAATAAAATAAAAAGACTGCATTACAGTTCAACTCCTCCCTCTGTCTAATCGTCCTTTCTTACTTCACCCACAGGTGATGATTCCAAGGGTTCGATTCACGGCTCCGTGGACACAAACCCTCTCAGTCTGCTTTCTGGGCTAACTGGCCTAAGACGGACATTCCGAATGCATCACATTTTGTCTGAGCAAGAAACAAACATTTATGATGTTAAGCCTTGAGATTCTAGGGTTTATTTATCCTTCTAGCAAACTTGAATGACACCGTCATTCAGATTAGTTGTATTTCCAAGATCAAAAAAGAGAGAATTTCCAAATCCCCACCTACCACTGCTGACAATCATGGAGAGGATACAATGGACAACAATGCGTTGGTATTACTGCATAAATTTCTCCTGGCATCTGAAAAGGGGCGAGACTATTAGGTAGCTAAAGAGCTCTGATGATCCTTGGGGCACACCCTTTTCCCCCCTTATTGACCTAAAATAAAAACCTGGCTTAATGGGACAATTCCCAAGTCCTCTATTTTACTTTTGCCTCGGGATGGAAAAAAATCCACCTTAGCTTGTATTTTGATCACAGGTATTCTTCACCTGTGAACCTCCCCGGGGGGTTATTATAATTCTCCATACCAGTTAAGTCAAGGCTGGCCACATGACTTGCTTAGGACAATGGAACAGGACTCAAAGTGATGGGTAACATTTCTGAGCAGAAGCTGTAAGAACCAGTGCACTTTATTCTTTTTCCCTCGACCATAGGAGCTAGCAATGTTCTTTAATGGGACCAGAGCACAGGCAGCATGGAATAGCATGGAACACAATCAGATCTTCTACGATCATGTAGTCCAAACAAGAAATAAACATTTCATTTCCTAAGTCCCTGAGGTTATGGAGTAGTCTGTTGCTACAATAAAGCTTATCTGATTATTGGAGATCTAAGAGATAAAGGCTCAAACTTAAATCAAAGTAAACAAATGGATAAATTTTTAAAAATCCAAATATGCCCCATCATATAGAAGAAAAAATTTAATTCTTTACTTGTATCCCAATGAAAATTCCAGCCAGTCTCAACTGTATCCAAATTAACACTGCAGACTTCAAATGTATTGAAGCTACTATGGTTAGCTAAGATCATTAGTTTTCTTTCTTTTCATTTCTTTCTTTCTTTCTTTCTTTCTTTCTTTCTTTCTTTCTTTCTTTCTTTCTTCTTTCTTTCTTTCTCTTCTCTCTCCTTTTCTTTATTTCTCTCTTTTAGAATTTTTGATGTTCCTTCATCAAGGTCTCCAATAATATTTATCTCAAACCAACATACAAACACATATGTTGGTAACATAAAACACATTGTGAATCGCGACAGGTGAGACACACTGTGTTTCCAAGGCAATAAAAACAGGTTATGATGTGGCCATAATCATTGAATAGTCATGTAGAAAAATGTGAATGATACCTCATCAAGTCTATTTTTTTAAAGACAAAAACTAGTTCCCCCATACCCTTGCACTCTCTCTCTTCTCCCATAAATACACACACATACACAAATACATACCTGTGTACACACATCTGTGTGATGTATACATGTGGAAAACTATATAAGTATTCAAAAACTTAAAACTCATTTTCTATGTCAAAATATATATATATAAAATGTCACGTACTTGTCAATAGGAAGTTAGATAATTTTCTTAGGCCTGAAATGTCAAGTTTTCCCTGCATATACTTTATATGAAGAAATTGAAATAGGGATGGAATAGAGAGGGGGAGAATAGATAGCAAGATATGAAGAAAAGACTAAAAGATACAAAGACATGTCAAAAGTAGATTCTCAATTAGGGAGACTGCAAAAGGAGTTGTCAGCCAGGTAAATGCATTTCCATAAGAACTTTTCCTTTGTTAAACCAAGATAATTGGAAATGATTGGCATTAAACATCAATCAAAATTATAGTGGACATCAGTTATAATTGATAGCTGCCAGAAATCAACATGATCATTGGTACTATAAAAAGCTCTCTCTGTTATTTGCTTTCAGAATATCTTATGAGTCTTTCTTTGGCTTAAATTTATGCATTTATACAAAAATAGCAAAGGTGACTTTACGTTATTTTTATATCTTTATTATTTTTTTATGGCTCTTGCTTAAAATCTCTTGCATCTTTCTTCAAAGATGGAAAAACGATTATGAAAGGCAACCAGTGAACTTTAAGATAATCTATGTTCTTGCTGTACATGGCAGTGTCATTTTTTTTACAGTGTAATAATGTGTGAAGTCGGCATTATTCCTCTTTGCATCACAAGTTTGTAATTGTTTCTTCTGAAAACAATAGCATAACTCATATTTTGATAGGAATGCTGTGAATATGTGGAATGAAAGAAATGTTTTGGTAAAAATTAAAGTTTCTTAAAAAAAAAAAATTAAAGTTTCTGGCATCTATGCTAAAACAATATGAAGGATAAATAAGGGTTTGTGTGGATAGACACTTTTGCACACTGTACATGTTTGATTCCAGGCCTCTGACGTACAGGGCTCTGAGTGAGCTGTAAGTCCCAGAGGAGTGGTGTGAGTTGTTCAGGCTGGGTGCTTAAACTTAAATGATGTATTTATGACCATATAAATTGCTTTTACAAGGAGCAAGTCCAGCAGGGCTTACTCAAAGTAATCATATTTCATGTGAGACAATATAAAGTGTTGGAAAGGAGTTTGGAACAAAAGCTGAGCCGGAGGAAGCTTTCCTGAATAATCAGTTAGAAAAGCAGAAGAATGGACAAAGGAAAGTATTAAAGAAAAATGAAGAAGATAAAGAAAAAAAAAAAAAGACTTTATACCAAATAGGAGCTCAATAGGTGCAGGGCGAACTCAGATAACTGAAATGAGGCATCTGAATAAATCACATATTTTGACTTATGAAGTATCATCATGTAAGCATCACATGCTTACCAGTTTTCAAAGAAAGACCACGATATACATGTAACACTTGAAACGTACTGAAGTAAATTTTATGCTACTTTAGTAATAAGGTGTCACATCCTGAGTATAGATCACATGTGATAGTCATCCCATGAAAGGCGTAGTCATAATCTATCCTTTTCTCAAATCAGGTTGATGTCATATACTAAAAAAAAAATAGTAATGGATAGAAGTTGAGTAAACCAGCTCTTACTATCACTATGGAAACAGTGACTACAACTAATTTTTTTAATAGACATGTTTAAGTGAGTAAACTTGGAGGGAAAATAACCTAGGGGAGAAGACTTGTCAAGGTTCAAAAAATTTGTGCTGCTCTTATGATATAAACAACTCCAGAGCAGAGTATTTTGTCCCTCGAGCTTACTGCTTAGAGCAGTACCCAATACACAGTAGGTACTTAATAAATATTAATTGAACAAATGATTAATGGAGTATACTAATATCTTAGCATATTTCCATACCTTTATCTCATCTTTTTTTTTTTAAAGATTTTACTTACTTATTTGAGAGAGAGAGGAAAAAAAGCATGAGTAGGGAGCAGGGGCAGAGAAAGAGGGAGAGGGACAAGCAGGCTCCCCACTGAGCAGGGAGCTGGACACGGGGCTCGATCCCAGGACCCCGGGATCATGACCTGAGCTGAAGGCAGATGCTTAACCAACTGAGCCACCCAGGCACCCCCTTTTATCTCATCTTATACAAGAATAACCTCTGCTAAAAATGTATTTCAGCTAGTCTTGGTGCACTTGTGTTGTGCATTTTCCAGCATGTGTTGTATTTATGTATGTTTACATAAGCTACAATACTTATTATCTCAAATTAGTTATTGTTTCACAGTCGGTAGCAGTATGAAATGGAAGATGATCTCTTTTATAAATTTCTGGATGTGTTCCAAGAAAACGCTTAGAAAATTACAGCAGACAAATTAACAAGCTCATAATGGGAGGTAATTCCGATCATCTTCATCACATTCCTCTTTATCACAACAGAATGAAAATGAAATACCTACAATCTCGAAAACAGACAGCTTTGGGAGATTGCCATCTTGAGTTAATTAGGAGAATCCACTTCTTCAACATCTCACGTTGACAACAAGCATTCAGGCCTTGCTTTTGAATCCTAGGGCTGCAGAGAAATGCCACTGAGGAACAATCGGTACCCCAATTAGAAAACCACTTCTCAGTTCCTTATCTGAAATGTTTAGGTATGGACTACATAGTTTCATAAGATGAGTTCTTTTCTATAAAATATTTCACATAATAAGGTTGATATTCTCTTTTGGAGGATAAAGAAACGGAGTCTCGGAGAAAGAAAATAAATTCCGTAAGATTACACAGCTAGTAAGTGGTAGATCTGGAATTCGAAACAGGTCTGCTGCCTCTAAAATACATGCGCCCAACCTTACATTATTCAGCCTCCTATTTCAGAATTCAATAAATACAATTTTGCTCTTCCCGTATTCTGATTGTGTTCCAACACATCGTATCTAAGTGCTTCCTAGGAGTATGTCCATGAAGCAGTGGGAATTCCCACTCCTTCCAAAACTACAGCCTCCATCTCATTATACTTCTCAATGGAATAATTACTCATCTAATTGGCAAGCTTGTGAGAAAAAAGCTGAGCAGACCTGGTCAGCCTTAATCTCTCATTTGGATCCTCAACATGCTTGTAATCTCTATTCACCTGCGTGGAATGATTCTAGGACAGGTAAAGCCTCTGGGGACAAGGCTGTGTCTGTTCAATATGGTCAGTGTCAGGGTGGGTAAGTCCATTGCACGAGGTGTGTACTAAGAAGCTAATTTTGATGAGTGGTCAAGCTGGGTTTTCTAACTCTGCTTCCTTTTTATTCAACACTACCTTGACTGCTGACATAGCACAGTGATTACCAACACCTGCTCTGAAGCCATACTGCCTAGGGATGAATTTATACAGAGAAAAATTGCTTCATGTTCCTCTGCCTCCATTTCCACATCTGCAAAATGGGCAGGATAATACCCACCACACAGTTACTAATTGGCCAGGTCAGACGCTCACACTACTTCATAGGAGCCGCTAAGACCCAGCTGCTCTGTTTTATTACATAAAGAATGTCTCTTCACTCCTTACAGCCTCCTACTTACTCCTTTCGATCTACAGACATGCTCTAAGGATCTCCTCCATAAAGCCCAGCTCCAATTTCTGTGGAGAAAGACCTATGCTTGGTATGCAGCTACTTTGGCTTAATGTTTTTCCTCCCTCTTCTTTTTGTTCTCTAATGTGATACTTCTGTTTTTGTTTTCTTCTTCCTCCACAAGATCCCAATACCTTAAACTTCATGTGTGCACAAGCTGAAGAGAGGAACGTCCTCCAGCCAAAGGCATTAGGAGTAGCTGCACGCCCCAGCTAGCACCTCTAAACAAGCTTACATTTGCACAATTGGTAGTTAGTTTCTACAAATTCCTGGAACATTTTCCACAAGTTTCATTCCTCCTTGCATGTGAGACTTAGGATTAAGGTTTAAGAGGAAGGTCTTTTGCCTTTGCTTTTGCTAATCTCTGGATTAGTCTTTTCTGTAAACACCTGCAGGAACACAACTGCGCCTTTTAACTGTGCCCTACTGCTGACCATAAGCACCACACTCGTAGCAACTCTGACCCCACACTCTTTGAGAGGCTCCCGGTCTCTCCCCATATTATCTGTTTATGAGCAAAAAGCACTACAAACTTGCCAAATAATTCTAATGCCAAGTAACTGCTGTGCAAGAATTGAAAACATCCACAGAACCTCTTAGGATTTTCAAAGTCCAACACCATCTTTTCTAGAGAAATACAAACAAGTTATTTATTTGACAACTATTACATGTCATAATGGGCATTTTTCTGGGTACTGAAAATGCATTAAAAATTTTTGACCACCTTTCCTGTGATCTCCAGACAGAGATGACTAAATAAACTAGTAACTCAAACATTCTGGTAAGGTCAGAAATAGAGGTTTGTGCCAAGGGCAAGAGAAATGAGAGTCAGGACAGAAATGAGACTAAGGGATTTCAGCTGAGTCTTGATGCATAAATAGGAGTTTGCCAGAGAGGCAAGGAGACAAGAGGCACTTCCCGCCCTCCCTTTCTTCTTTTCCCTTCCATTTTTCTGCTGGCTTTCCCCTGCCTGAGCTCTCTTTGGTCTCCCCACAGTTCCATCTTTGCCCTTGCAGATTTAGCCTTTTTATCTCAACTAACTCTCATCTCTGCCATAATTTGGAACTAAAGTCAAACTATTAATAAAACAGACTTTTCAATTAACCAATGCTTCAAATTAAAGTAATCTCAAAGAGCTCACCTTAATTAAATGTTGCCTGCGATACCTATTTCCCTAATAGCATCCCCTACCCCTAAAAAACCTTTTCTTCTTTAAAAATTATGTTAATATATTCTTTATTCTCAAACTCAAACACATCAAACACAGAAGTGTACCGAATCAAATGTTTTAAGTGTCTAAACCATCTTTTTATTCTTCCAAGATCTTTGTTGTTTCCATACACAAGGGGGTCAAAGGCACAGCCAAAAACAAGTTGTTGGCTTTAAAGTGTCACAGCTTCACCAACCAACAAAGCAGAAAGAAATACTATTACCTATGAATGTGACAGTCTCCATTATAAAGCCAGATTCTGAGGGCTCACAATAGCTGTTCAGCTAGAACATGCTGACTGGGTAGCAATTTGTCTGCCAGGAGTAATAAAATGTACAGAATAATTAGCTTGAGCCTCTAATTAATCTGTGAATGATTTTTGTTTTTAAATTATTTAGCATTAAACATATTTTATTAGATTTCAGAACCTGAAGCCCCAGGCATACATGTATAATTTTAAAAGTATCATTTGTCTCGAGTCTTAAAAAGGGCTTAATACTAAATAAATTAAATGGTAATATTTCCAGTAATTTTTAAAGAAAATATTATATCTAAAAGTAGAAAGCATCTTAGAGTACCGAAGACCATCATAATTTGGAATTGGACAGTTAAATATAAGAAATCTAGTTCATGTTTATTTTTTTAAGACTTTGTTGATTAAAAAAAAAAAGACTTTGTCTATTTATTCATGAGAGACACACAGAGAGAGAGGCTGAGACACAGGCAGAGGGAGAAGCAGGCTCCATGCAGGGAGCCTGGTGTGGGACTCGATCCCAGGACCCCAGGATCACACCCTGGGCTGAAGGCAGGCGCTCAACCGCTGAGCCACCCAGGCATTCCTAGATCATGTTTAAACATACCTCAAATCATAGATAAGAAGTGTATCAGTGTGTTGAATACATATTTTTACTATATAAAGCGAGGAGACAGTATTTTAATTAAGCTTTGTTTCCCTAGGGGACCCTGACAGTGTTATCAATAAGTGTCTATCACATGGATGGTTTTATTGATATCTAAGAAATAGAGTCGATTATGGGTCAAGAATCCAACATGTGTTCCATAGTCTTATGTTGACACTTTTTTCTAACACTTCAGTAGGTGGACCTCCTATAAAACAGACAAAAAGCAAATTATCCAAAATTGAAAAACATTTCAGTTTAGGAAAGTTATTTACAAAATATGTTACTGAATTCAAAGACAATATTTTGTGTTGCATCAGCACAGATTAGAACAAATATTTATATTTGTCAAAAATTGTTTGGATTTACAGATAAAAATGCATGTCCTAGGATCACACAACTCATCATGAAGCAATTTCTCAGAAATGAAATCAAAATACAATTGACTTTACAACACTGACAATTGTTCTTGTCATTTATGGTTTGGTTCATCTTTTAAAATATTTCACTATTTTTAATTGTGATCAAAGTTCAATATTATCTCAGTAAACTAATATTCCACAACATAACAGACTGATAGAAAGTATTTTTATTTTTATTTTGTTACTGGTCTCAATCACAGGTACCAAGATAAATACAAGATAGATTGATAGATACAGGTAGACAGACATAAATGACTCATTAATGGTAACTAAGACAAATGTATGATAACATAATGAAATGATAAGTGAATCAGATCAATTGTGGAAAAATATGGATAATTTTGGTAATTTCATCTTTATGATCAAAAACTTGGGGCCTGTCATTTATCTTTGAAAAACTATACACACACATATAAAATGTCTTTCAGTGACTACCTCATCGGATCCAAGGATATATGAGGCTTTATTGGATACTACTTTTATCCAGATGTACCAAATGTGTCTTTTAAATCTTACTTTTTCTATTTCCTATTAAAGGAAATACCGTTTCTAATAAACTGTTGATAAAGAGGTGGCTCTTGTGGATTAAAATACTACCTCTGCTGTGGGAGGATCTCCAAGGATTTGGGTTTGGCTAAGTCTTTAATGAAGAACTGAATAGCCAGTGGCTATTTTTCTGGTTAGGATAGGGTGAAGTGTAGAGAGAGGATAATGACACTGGAAGAAATAGGGACACAAACAAAATGAAAATGCTCTCTTTACGATTCTTTCTGAGACCAACTCTAGCAAGAAGACTACGACATCTGAACCTGCATTTTCTACCCACTTCACTATAGCCTATTTCTCAAAGGATACATGTCAACTGGAAATCCTTTAAAAGATACACATGATACTTTAACAATAAATAACTGTTTTCCTCAATCTTGAATGAACCTTCTAATTTAACCACATTCAAAATTTTAGAAAAATTTTATAGCTGGTTTTGAACCAGAAAGGTAATTTCTGCCCAGCCGGCCACAATAAGCTGAATAAACCCTAGAAAACAAGCTGGCAAACATAAGATGTCAAACTCAGGAAAAGAAGAAACATTGCACCTGTCTGCATGTCATACTCATTCTCCCAAACCAGGACAAAGAGCCCAGGCCCACACTACAGATTTTTTCTTCCCCCAAATGCACATGGCAAGCACCTTCTCGGGAAGGTGACATTCTCAGGAGGAGTGAAGCAGGCACTCACATCCACAAAACCTAAGACATCCCTGGTATCAGGATGAAATATGAGCAGTAAGCAGAACTATACCAAAAGAAGCAGGGCTAAGGAAACAGAAAGATCCAGAATGTAAAGAAAAATTATTATCCTATAAGAGAAAATAGAGAATCTTATTACACATGAAGCAAGGGCATGTGGTTTTAAGAAAAAATTATTCAAGGATATTAGATACGAATGATGCTTAGATGATACAGACTCATTGGATGGGTTGGCCAGCAGAATAGAAACAGATATAAGGCCCACAGCACACTGAAATCCCTCTTGGATACCCCGCCAGCATCTGAAATGCAATTTGTCTAAAACTGATATTATCTTTCATCTCCCAAAAAGGAATGTCTTTCCAGTTTCTGTGTCATTATTGAGCCCAATATCCATCATAAGTCCACAAAATTTGCCACCCAGAAGCTATTCGAGCCACTTCATGGCTTGCATTATACTGAATACTCTTTAGGGATCTCTTTTTACTTCTTCTGCCGCTCCTCTGCTTTCCAGAAGCTTATAATACATGCTCTGCAAATACTTTTGCAATTCACTGTAATTATATCTCATATGGAGGAGTATTAAACAAAATCTCAGATTTGGAGCATCTTTTAGAAGCAAGAAACATTTTTTTTTAAAAAATCAAAAATGACAAAAGTTGTCAATAGTATAAATATGGAAATTACTCATCCTCTCAAACTTCTTTGGAATTAAAAAAAAAGTTTTAAATAGTGTCTAAACCAAGTATTACCACAAGGCAGTGTTTGTTATTGAATAAACTAATTTGTACATTTTGGCACATATTCATCCTACTGCTCAATGCTAACGCTAATATTGCAATTCAGGGTGATCTTAAAGAAGAGACTAGGCTTTGACAGTTAATTATTATTGCATATGCCAAATAATTCTCAATGCTCAAGTTTTCTTCACCCACGAAAATGTGATTTTTGATTATTTAATTTCCTTTGTGTCCTAAATGTTAGTGTCAGTTCAGAATACATAAAAGAAAACCCACGGAGAATAAATCCATCCACTGTTATTATTGAAATAGAACTGCAGCTGTTTTGCACCTGTTGCTAAAATCTTTTTAGACATTCTCAATTGAGACCCTAATAGTTCTGTAGATATGCAGTTCTGGATCCCTGTGTGAGCAGAACTATGTAAATATTATGTACAGTTGTAAAGAAACAGCTTTATGAGTTTTTTTTATAAAAGTTTACAGCAAAGTTCTTAAGATGAAACACTATGCTATTCTTCAATGGTTTAGACAGGTAATAACAGTGACATTTGGAATTGAGAGTTAGAAAATTAGCTGTTTCTATCTCCTGTCATGATGAATAAGGAAATGTTACCTTCAATTTTCATGATAATCCCTAACATCTACTGAGTAATTGAGCACATAGTGATCAGGAGTCTCATTTCACAAAAGATAAACTGAGGCTTTAGAAAAGTCGAGTCACTTGGTGAAGGTCATGGAGCTGGAAAGTGACTGACCCTAAATCTCCTGTTTTTAATCATTATGCAAACTTCCTCCACTCTGGGATAATGGCAGGAGATTACTACTACCCTATTTTCTACAAGGGGCATATGTGCGAAAGTTCTGCTAAAATGTAAAGCATAAATTTATGTAAAACTATTACATATTTCAGAAGCAACAGCCCATAATTCAGAATAATCCATTTAAAAATTGCAGTGTATACTGTTCTATTTTTAGGAAAACGATCTATATTAATATAAATATCCTTTAGAATTACGTCTATGTATGCCCAAGATTATTCAATCAATTAATTTCTTGGTTAATATGTTTATCATCATGAAAGGAAACTTTTAAAGGCATACAACAACAACAACAACGAAGGCTTAATGGAACTAAATTCAAAGAGACGCTACTTTAGGAAGTTGTGTTTCTTAGTCTCTTTTGAGTCCTGACAGAAATGTCAATTAGATCATCTTAAGAAAAAAAAAAAAATCACTCCGTAAGGGAAATACCTAAAATATCTTTAGAATGCCATTATATGAACGATCTGTCATAGATATAAGCCTATAAATTCACCAGTTACATCTCCTGAAAAATCCTTGAACTGAGGATGGAAAGATCCTTTAAGGCATGGCATCCTATTCTACCAATAATTTAGATGAAATTTTTTATTTGTTTAACCCACAGAATTGCAAACACATTAATAAAACGCTCTTTAGTAATGAGTATTTCATGTGGAACGGCCTATTTCCTCTTCACCAGATGTTGTTAAAGCACTCTTCAAGCATTCTTAAATGATCTAACGCATTCCATCATTGTAATTTGGATTTAAAATACAACATAGCTAGTAAACGTTGACTCAGAAACCTTGTAACCTCACCAAGATCATTAATAAATAGTAAAACACTGTCAGTTATTATTTATTGAGGTCATTCACTAATTTTTAGATAGATATTTGAGTCATTTAATATGAATACAAACTCCAATGTTCTTGACATTTTCGTCTTACCACACTAAGTCATCCTTAGTTGTAGCACACATCACTGGCCTAAATTCTCTATCTATGAACAATATGGTATTCTTGGGAAAAAGCATGTGTTTTAAAATAGAGAAACCTGGGTTGTCATATATATCTGTCATATATATATATATATATATATATTAACCTAATCTAGTTCATGCTCCTATTTCCTATATTAGAATAAAAGGAGAATATGAAAAACCTCACAAACCTTTTCAGAGGATTTAAACCATACATAGATATAGTTCTAACTATACATAGTAGAGATATATTAGATATGTTTAATTATATATAATTATAATACTCCATATATAGAATATGTGTACATGTATTTATACCTCATAGAATAGTTTCATTGTGGATGCTCTATAATAATTAGAGAATGAAAATAAATATACGCAATACATAAAGCTCTTGATAGAAAGTGCTTTCTTCCCTGTTGTACTCCCAATCATGAACTGATATTTTACAAAGGAAACCTTACCAATTCAAAGTAATTCGGGGGGAAAAAAGAACCATCCAAATTCATGAAAGACCTAAGACTACAATTTTTTGTAAAATGTTATCAAAATTGCTATTTCTCAAAATGTTACCAAGCACTGAGTACTACTTAAAAAGTAGGCAAACTCACCTAAAATAAATGCTATCTACTTATATATAAACCATAAATAATATCAACTACCACAGAGTGCTGTGTGCCAGGTGCTATTCTACATTCTTTACAAGTAATAAAACAAAACAATACTGTAACTTTCTCAGGTAGCTACTTTTGACTGATGAGGAAACTAAGATTTTCCCAAGTGACCTGCCCAAGTCCACAACACATACTATGATGCAGAGCAGTCTAACTGTAGGGTTCATGCTCCTTCCTATCCACTGCTCCTTTATAATAAATGTGAAGAGCAAATTTTCTCTTAAATAGAGACTTATGTCATCTTACAATGTCGATTACATTATGCTGTTTAGTCAAGACAAAATTATGTCTTTATAAAATATACCTTGTGCCACTTGTAATTAGCCAATTATAAATTATTATAGTCCAAATAGATCCATCTCTGTTGATCATTTTAACAAATTTAAAAACAATTTTATCAACTGAATTTTTTTCAATGCATATTTTCATATCATTAATCTATAATCTATATACTATAGTAATCATTATCTATACTTTATACATTAGTTCTGAAGCTTGCTTAATAAGGTATAATTGTGATAACCAAATCTTGCCTCTTTTTTCATTCATGTTTGAAAGGATAAGTCAAAATAAGTCAATAATTCAACTCCTTTTGAAGATGCCTAAAAATAAAAATCTATTTTAATTCAACAAAATATAGAATAAAGTAGATCTTCAGTTATACCTTTGATTTTTTTTTTTAATTCCTCCATAAACTTAATAGGGGGCTTCATACTTAATTAGCTCATCTTTATATTCTTTTGATGCTTTCAAAAGTAGATTTAGAAATTAGAAAGTAGCAAATAAGAATTGATCTACATCATAGCAGAAATAAATTATATTCCTAAGTATACGGCTTATGAAAACAGAAAAAAGATTCTTTTGAAAGGCTGTAGAATGTGATCTGGTTTTCAGATTTTTTTTACTGAAACGTGCCTACAATATTTCTGTACTGTTTTCCCTTGCTTAGAAGCGAAGAACAGAACTGAATGAGCTTGTTCCCCTTTCAGTGTTTGTGAATCTGAAACTCCATGTGTGTTACAATATCCAAGATGCAAGAATTACACAATTCAGCCTTTGCGATTCATTTTCTACTTCTCAGTTTCCTAGTCAATACCCCATTTGAAAAAAAAAATACCCCATTTGAGAATATCTGTAATGTGAGTGGTAAAATTTAGAAATATTCTTATATTGTAGCAAAAGTAGACAAAATTTGGGGGAAGAAATCTGTAAATACTAGATTGTAATGAGCAAAAATAAATCTCAAAGTTTCTAAAAACAAATGATTTCTGTGGACATGGCTGATCTCTAAAGATGGTTAAAACTGTTTTAATACTGATCAAACCAATTAAAGTCTTTTTAAATGTTTTTGTTGAGTTCAGAAGATACAAAAGTAATTCATAACCCATGGATTGACAAATTTTTAAATAAGAAAAATTAGCCCTCTAAAACTGGTCAACTTTTAACCTTTCAGTAGCATTTTCAAAATTTTCAGGAAAGCAAAAATTCAATGTCACATTATAAAATTAATTTGAATTGGTTAGCACAATGCCAAGACTAATAGTATTAATTGCTTAGAATATGCTGTGATATGAAATTTTCTGTATATTTGTGAAAATGAAATTATTGCATTGTTTCTTTTTTAATCAAACTTCCATCATTTAAAAACTCTTAACCCTTTCATTAAATTCAGAAACTATAATGTATTTGATGCTGCGTTACACAGGGTTAATCCATTCTCCACAGTGAAGTGCACAAATTTTAGCAATAACATATTCTGTTCCACTATCATCCGTATAAAATATTGTTTACACTCCAGGACTATTGCTTCGGGAAATTATTGATGAGAGCAGCTGCTCCTCCAGAATAAAAGTAAAAAAGTCCTTTCTGTCCAACCAGGGGCACTTCAGTCCCTTGCTTTATCTCTATGGCACAGAAGCAAGAAAGATTGGATTTTAGACTTTGACTGTAAAAAAAAATTATAAAATGAAATAAAAATCTTTAGAAAGAAACTCTTTAAAACTTCACTTGGGAACTTTTGTCAAGCTCTGAGCCATCTCCCTTTACTCAGAATCCTTTGTTAAAAATGAAATGAAAAGCAAAACCTAAGCTACACACTGTAATAGGCAACCAACTTCAAATGCAACTCATTGCTACTGAACTGAACATTGTAATTGCAATTATAACTCTACACTGGTTCATGCATAAATTATTCAAATTTGGGCAATAGATTATTCAAACATTATCTCCAAGAAACACTTCTGAAAGCTCACTAACAATTATGCTCCAACACTTTACTAACAAATGCCATGCAATTAAGAGCTTAATGTATTTTTTTAGACCCTGAAATGGTCAATAAAAATTGTTTTAACAGAAATCTATTTCTAGCTATAATTCACAATTAAAAATTTCTTTCTTGTCAAATCTCAAAAAAACTTCAACACTCTGAAAAGGTTGAGAATTCATCGACATTGTTCAAATTTAGTGTATATACTCCAAGAGACTAACTCCCTGTATAAAACTATGGAAATCTGAATATTATTTTAAAAAACATTATCAATTTCTGTTAAAATGTCAGTACAATGTCAGTTTCACTTGACCCAACGGACTTTCCCTACCAAGTTGTATTTTCACATAAAAATGGAATCAATCATTAGAATCAGTCTTATCTAAGTTCTAAAGTTAATCATTTGGACCTGGCTTTTGTGCGAGTCATAAAATTCACAAATCCTGGAGCATGTGGTTGTTGTCTTGTAGACTATGTAAATTGCCTCTTTAAGGATTATATAATGCATGATTTATGTGGAGATGCCTGAGGTCCTGGATCACTTCCCCCAAGCACTGCTTCAAGTCGGCAGTAGGGAATGTTTTACTCAATTACTGTCGAAGTCATCAGGAGTATCACTGTGCCCCTGATTTGGTGCATTTTTTAAAAATGGATAGTCAATAAATGTTTACTGCTTAATCTCTGGACAGGGAAATTATTACACATTTTACTGAACAGTGCAGAGGCAGTTCTTGCTTCTGCCAATACTGGGTCTCCTACACTAATTGATTCTGAATAGGTCATACCTATTTCCGAGCCAAGCACTGGGGCAGCTGAAATGTAATTCTCAAACTGGCTAGGCCTGAGTCACATGACCAGGAATAATTTACGTGTTACAATCACACTATCAACTCCTGTTGTAATTTGTGCATTTAAAATATAAAGACTTCCTGGTCTTGACCCTACACAGATGACAAAATATCAGGAAGTAGTCCTGTTATTCATCATCTGTGTTATTTGACCTTTAGATGAAATTTTCTCTCCCATCACCAAATAATGCATATTCTCTATATGTGAAAAGCAGAGGATTTTGTTTTGTCTTACTCTTAACTCAATTTCCTCCAGGTGAAGGGAAAAATTTACAAGCTGGCTCTGATAGCTATCATTCCGCCAGCATAGCGAAGGTGCACAGTATATACAACATACGAATTTCTCTCTATATGCTTTCATTTAGACTCCACATCCTTCCATAAAAGATTTCAACATAGCTTATAGGAAAATACGCTATAGGACAAGATGAAACTAAATGAATTTTGGCATCATAGCTAAAGGAAAACAAAAACAGTAAGATAGAAGGAATGAGATTTGACAAAACAAGAATAATCAAAATAACTGCCATTAATTTGTGTACAATTAGCAGAGAAAGACTCTAAAATTGCTTTTCAGCTTCAGACTTAGAAGAACAAAGTAAAGATGGTCAGCTTTCTGAAGACGTTCCATAAGACTTTTTTTTTTTTTCATAAGACTTTAAACACACACACAGACATTGTTTTACATAGTTAAAACCACTATCAATGTCTGATTTTATTTCCTTACCTAAAGGAACCACAGACACAAAGAGGTAGCATTGGCCAGAAGGTAAGTCTGAAGAAAGTGCCCTGAGGTGTAGTCATATTTCTAACAGAAATAAGTAGAGACCTGCAGCCTTATTCTTATTCTGTTTATAAAGCTCTGTGGCAGGGAAAGAAGAGAAATGCAGGTTAAAGGTATGCCATAAACTATTCAATGTACAAGTGTAGAATGGATATGAAACTATTAGCAGAATTTTTGCTGCCAGCAAAGAGAAATTCATATATACAGGAGATGCAGTTTATCAGTTAGGACTCTCTGCAAAGTAAAAGAAATCAGCAAAATCCTGTCATCTTTCTTTTGTTATTCAAAAAATTAAATTGCAATAGAAACCTTGCATGTCAAAATTATATTTATCATTATTCAAACACATTAAGAGTAAAAGAACTAAAGACTTTAAAAAAAATAAATACCATTAATTTTCTTCTTTCAACTTTGCTGGAGAATAAAGTGATTAGATTTTGGATTTGCATTAATGAATAATTTAGGAGTTATGAAGAAGACACTAATTGTTGATGGAGCAACCTTTGCTGAAGAACACTCTATTTAAATAAGCAGAGTGCCTCGGGGTATTTTTGTCAGTCTAAGGAGAGCCATTTTATTTCACTCTAGGAACTTCTACAGTTCAATGTTGCATTAACTGAAAGAAATAGTTTTAAGCAACACAGTTGCTTATGCATACCGATGGAAAATCTCGGTAGACATAGTCTTTCCGATTTTTGGATGAGGAATAAAAGGGTAACAGACCACATGGAACACAGTCATAAATAAAAATGGGGGGAATTCATAAAGAATCTCATAAAACAGCCATAGCTGCCACAGTATTGCATACTCAGTTGATCTGTATTACAGTCTGCAATACATCAATTGGTAATGAACTCAGGGCCCATAAAAGACACCAACAATCACTCTACCTATATCCCAACAAGGTGATGCAGTCTATTTATATTTAGTGAGCGCCACTGTATAGAAGGTGCTTTTCTAGACACAGAAGTCACAGAAACCTCTAGGTACTTGCAAATCATAAAAGCTTACCAGTGTTACACATCCTATAAGAAATGGACATCAAACTGGAGAGAGAGAAACATGGCCATGGGTCTTTATATCTCTAGGATTTAGGTTTTTAGCACAGCATTCATTTTTAATAATGAACAATAGATGAGTTGTTATAACAAAGACTGTATATACATTAACTGTTTGTTTGCACTGTTTATTTGAATCTGGAGTGAGGAATGATGGAAAGTGGAGGCTGGTAAAGGTTTCCTAGCTTGCTATGAAGCCAAACTCATTCCTTGCATTATGGGGGCTAGAGCTAAAACAGAGCAAAAAAATGAAAATTTGAAGGGTTTTGTCTACAACCAACTCTGGCCACATCAATGTTTCTGCATTGAAACCAGAAACCATAAGGAATACAACAAAGTATTTGGATCATGAGATTATGGTTATTTGTATCTTATATATTTCTTCACTTTTTCTGGCAATAAATACTAATTCTAAAAGGGATCCCTCGGTGGCTTGGCGGTTGAGCTTCTGCCTTCGGCCCAGGGCATGATCCTGGAGTCCCGGGATCGAGTTCCACATCAGGCTTCCTGCATGGAGCCTGCTCTTCCCTCTGCCTGTCTCTCTCTCTCTCTCTCTATGTGTCTCTCACGAATAAATAAATAAAATCTTTAAAAAAATAATAAAAATAAAACCAGAAAAAATCAGAATGTTATATTTTTTAATTAAGCATAATGTTAAAATAAAAAATAAATCTATATTTGCTTTCACATGGTCCCAAGTACACTTAAATGATATTTCATATTTATGTAAATATGCCTACACTTGAATGCACACTTACATATATAAATCGCCCATATATTATACTCTCAGCCCAGGGGTTATCGGTTTCCACTTCACTGTGCAAGTCAAGGTTCCATTAGCATGGGATCATGCTGTGAAAACTACCAACTGTTAAGAATGAAGACATCAATTTTCACATCTCTGGTCAACATTGTAGAATGGTTAAAATAATCATGTATTTCCAAATGTAACGCTAAAATATACATTCAAATGTTTTATTAACTCTGAAAGTCTGTGTATTTTCAATACATGGCTATGGAGACAGGTTAATATGCCCGCCTCAGTCGTTAAATGCTACATAAAAATCTGTTAATTTTGTATATTAAAGAAACTTCTATTTATTTTTATACATTGAAAAATTTCAAAAAGAATAAAGAAAAAATTCCAACTATAGGTTTTCAACTCAGCAGGATTTTCAAGGGAAAATATGCTGTGCACTAAAAAATAATGGACTATACGGAATGAGGGTGCAAGTTTAGAGAAGACATAAGGTAGTTTCCTCCACTTAGAATGAAAAAAGACCCAACTATGTACAGGGATTCCTTAACTTTTTACTATTTTATTTGGCAAGTATGGTAACCTAAAGTGGATGGCAGAAAATATAGGTCCTCATTCATTTATCAAGTACTTATAACCAGTCACCAAAAAACAATGCCAGAACTCATCATCAAATGATGAGTATAGGGAAGAAATAACCTTTGTTTTTCTATTATAGCCATACTTCTACTTTGAGTAAATTCTTATCCTATAGCAATAGATATATAATATCGCCTCACATTTCTCTATGTCTTGCATCACATGCGCACACCCACACACTCACATGTATACACATTCACACACACACACACAAGTTGCATTTATATGCAAGTTGAAGAAAATATAAGTATAGCAAAGGTGTCAAAAATAGGAAATGCCCATCTGGTCCTTGATCATCATCTATCCTTGATACCTCACCTCACGTGGTACCTTGTCCTCAGTGCATTCCTGTCACTGCTACTTCATTTCTTTTTGCAGTGCAGAACTCCTTTCCAGGCCTTGGATCCTCATGGTTAATTCCTTGCCTCTCTGACGCATATAAGAATTTATTCTCTTACTTCAAAGTGAGCTGTAGGTAACCAGATGCAACTGTCTAAGACCCTTATCTTCGTAGACACACCATATAGTTATTCTTTAGAACCGTCTCCGCTGGAAGATCTCTTCCAAGAAGGTCAGCCACAGGTACCTTCTACTCTCATATTCCAGAAACCAACTGAGGGTATGTTACCACCATGAAAAGAACTTAGCTGGAGAAAATGGACACAGAGCCTCTTCTACCGTGTGATTCAATGAAGTTCTTCTTAATTTCCCTCCAGATTTTCCCTTCTCCACAGCCTAAGTAACCTTTTACTGTCAAGAAAACTTGTTTTTCAGTGTACAGTCTTCTTATATAGTAGGTGTGTGGTATGAGACCCATCTTAAATACCTTATACTTCCAACCACTCCTGGAGTACCCTGCCAGGTTCTTCTGCTTTGACCTAATACCAGGGATTGTCAATAGGTGCTTGTTGTCACTAGAAGAAATTTGCCTTTATTATCTTGTTAACCAAACCTTCTGAGAAATCTGAATTCATCAGAACTTTTCTCTCACTACCACCTGTAAAAGATCTATCACTCTAGTGAGACTGGTCTCACCATTGCTCCCATATACATCACCCCAGCTTCACTCTTGTTCCTGTTGCTCACTGGGCCTTTCACGTACTTTATTTCAATCCAAAGCTAGAAACGTTCAAGACTCCAGTCTAGACATGTCTCTTCCATAAAGGTTTCCCCAGTACTTTTCCCATCTGATCACTCTTTGTTCAGGCAACTGTTACAACGTATATATATCACCTTTTGTCATCCGCAGGACTTCCCATTGTTTCATACTCTGTCTTACACACTCATGTATTGCTAGATTGGAAGCTTCTCACAAATAGAGTTCATGGCGGGCAGTATACAACTGGACAAAAGGAAATGAATAAATACTTAGAAAAATGAATCGTATGTGTACGTGGAGTCCTAAAGAGAGAGTGAGCATGCACGCAAGTCTATTTCAGACATTTGTTTATTTACAATCCGAGTAAATATAAAATACACCAGTAAATAAATATTGAATTTCCTGCCATGAGCCATTCTAGAGAATTTGAGTATTACAAAACCTCAATATATTAATACAAAACTAATGTTCGTTCTGTCTACATCATTTGACTTTTAGCGTATTGATGATGCTTGACCCGTCTGCCTTTATTGGTACAATGCTCAAATCCAATTTCTTAAGACATATTTACTCCTCGGTCTTTTAAAAATAAAAATCTCAGTTTGCCTTGGCTGTTTCTTCATAAGTGCTTTCTACTCTAATGCATTATTTAAACTAAAAACGTGTACGAGCCTATTTCTATCGGATAGTTGATGTTCCTTTGTTTACAGAGATAGAAAGACAAGAATATGATCAACACCTTTGTATATTTAAATAACTCACATTGCCCGAGGCCCTTTGTGCTTACTAAAATAGGGGTGGCTTTGAATAATCTGTGAGAGATTATACTAAAGGATGGATCTCTAGATACAATTTCTTTCCTCAGTTCTATTACACTTTCCTTTCTGATATTAGATATCTAAGGCATTGGTGACAATGAAACTTCAGTGTCTCATTATTTTATGGGGAAGTTTTTATTTCCCATGGGGTAATATCCTTTCTGGAAGCACATTCAAGATCATTTCTGAGGGCTGTTTTCATTCTTTACCTGGGGAGATTTCAACTAACAAATAAGCTCCGGGAACATTTTCTCTTTTACTGCAGCTGAATCTACAGCACCTGGAAGACTCCCAGCATTCAATAAATATTTGTTAAAGAAGTAAAGGATTAAATCAGAAAAAAATATTATTTTCCCTATATATATTCTTTTCTTTCCTATGCCTTTTTTTAAACTACCTATCTCCCACCTCATGTTTCGCTTAGCTGCACATCCCATTGAAATCTTCAATAACAGTTTTAAACTGCGCTTTGTTATAATAGAATACTGGTTGATTTGCACAGGGCAAATATTTATAGACATCAGGTATATGTTTATAGGAATCATGTAAACTTGCTTCTCCTCCCCCAGAAAGTGTTGCTTGATTTTTCTCAAGGTTATTAAGTTTGCCTAAGCAAAGTAGAAATTAAGTCTTTAAAGCTATTTTCCTGTAGGAACCTAGGAAGGAAGTAAAAGCTACTTCTCCTCAGTCTATGTTTATACAGCTTTTGATGGTAGAATGAAAAGAAGGAAGGGGAAGGGAGGGGAAGGAAGGAAAGTAGGAAGGAAGGAAAGAAGGAAGGAGGGAAGGGAGGGAGGGAAGAGAGGTCAGGGGAGGAAGTAAAGGAAGAAAAGAAAAAGGAAGGAAGGGAGAGGGTTAGGAAGGAAGGCAGGGAGAAAGCCTAATACCTACTGCATCAAAATATACAATCTATGGGGGAAAAATCATCTGTTTTAGATCATGTAAGTTTAAAAAACTAATTAGCTTACAGATATAAATATTTTCACTTCAAGCAGAATTCCACTGTCAATATAAACACTTGTTCATAACGACTGTCATCATGTAAAGTTGATAGCATCTGAGTAAATCTCCAAGAAAATCTTGAGCTCTTAGAAGCTCTGACTTCTTTAATTATACTATGCATTACTAAGTTCCTTTTACATATGATTGAATTATCAATATTTAAGAAGCAAAGCCATTTCATATTTAACTCCTGTTGCAGGAGCACACCATGTGGAAGTAATCCCTTCATAAGAACAAGGAAACCATGCAACTCTGGCTGTGACAGAAGCAGGATTGCAGAAGAGTCCCCTCTCAGCTCACCTTCTCATTGTGAGCACGTCACTTCTATAATAAATCATTAAGAGCCATGTTTTACAGTACAGCTTCTGCTTCCTTTATTTGATCCTCAATTTTAGATACATGTTGATATGTTGAGATATACTTCGCGTTTCTATAGAAACCTTCATTTAAAGTTAAACTTGTTTTTTTACTGTTGAATCACAGAACTTCCATTCCATCTTGAAGTATTAAAATTGTTCATATTTTGAATCTTGGGAAACAGAGACATCAAAGAGTCATATAAAAAGTTTGGTAATTTTAAGATCTATTATTCAGAAGGCCAGGGCCCTTGAGGTCTCGGTTTTTGTTTTCTTTCCTATTACTTTTTAATTTCATTTATACACATGTATACAGATACCAGATACATTAAGAGCTACCATGTATTTTCAGATAAAATAGCTGAAATTTGTATCCACATGGAAAGAAAGCATTTTATTTGGATTCATAAGAAAACAATATTTAGAGTAGAGATATCTCAAATTATTTTTCATTGAATATTAAGAAGATATTTAAAATACAGGACACAGGGGCACCTGGGTGGCTCAGTGGTTGAGCGTCTGCCTTTGGCTCAGGTCATGATCCTGGGGTCCTGGGATGCAGTCCCACACTGGGCTCCTGCAAAGAGCCTCCTTCTCCCTCTGCCTATGTCTCTACCTCTTTCTCTGTGTCTCTCATGGATAAAAAAAATAAATTCTTAAAAAATAATAATAAAATAAAATACAGGACACAATATGTGCACATAACCATACACACGATTTTCTATCGCTTTTCTATTAATTGAGGTTATATCCATAACCTTTTTGCACCTGCTTTTCTCACTCCAAAACACATCATAGAAATCTCTCCAGGTTAATTAGTGGAGAACTTATTCATTGCTTTTACTGGTAGCGTAATATTCCATGGTGTGGACACCACATCATTTGTAAAGCCATCCCCCTTTTGACAAGCATTCTCTTCGTTCCTACTATTTTCCTTTCCTTCTCTTTTGCTCAAGATATTTCACACATTTTATTAAGCAAGTATGCTCTTGTTTATCTGTATATTAGATTCAATGAAACTGAAACTGTTAAAAGTATGTGTATCTTTACTTAAATACTGTCAGATTACTTTTTTACATCGCAGTGCCACATTCACTTTACCTAATGCGTGCAAGTATAAACTCTTCTACATATCACCACCAGGGATGGAGAGTAGAGTTCTTTTTATTTTTTGACAGATCTCGGAATAAAATGCTATAAGTTGCTTTCTGTGTGTTTGTGTGTGTGCACAAGTGCACGTCCTTCTGACTACTAAGTTTGAACATGTTTTCTTACATTTATTGGCTATTTAACCAAGATCTTTGCTATTTATCTAGAGACTGAATATTTATCTTGTCACCCTAAAAGCTCTCTGGTAACATATATAACATGCTGCACAAGATACTAGCAAGTACATTCCAGAAACAAATCAAAATGAAAGTATATGACTAAGAGCTTATTCCAGGAATGCAAGAGGATGCATTATCAAGAAGTCTATCAGGAAGTCCATTACTTCTACATATTAATAGAAGAAAAATAAATAACCATATTGATACATGATTAAAATATATTTGATAAAATTCAGCAATCATTTCCAGTAAAAGCACTAAATAAAATATTAACAAAAACAGAATATGTTGATACAAAAAAGATTATCTTACCACAACCCAATAGTACGTACTATATTAAACAAAGAAACACTAACATCTTTCCAGTCAGACACAGAGATGAATGTTTTCACTATTAATATTAAATACTGCCTTGAGAGTTTTAACAAAAGCAAAAACAAATATCCAAGAAAATTAAGAAACTAGCATAAGCAGTGGAAAAAGACAAAATAATCCTGTTTAGAGGATAGAAAATCAGGTATGAAATTTACAGAAACAAAATTAAAGAAACTTTGTTGAGATAGAAAACATGACATAAATATACAAAACTCAAAAGCTTTCTCTATTTGAGCAATCAATACAGATAAACAAAAATAGGAGCAAAATATTTTTTTTCATAATGATAAATTCCAAAAGATATTTAGAAATAAATATATCAATAAAGAACAATATTTTAAAACTATAAAATGTTACCAAAATAAATATAACAAAATCTGAAGAAATGGAAACCCTTACCATCTTTCTGATAAGAAAGAGAAAAGTAATCCTGGATACCTGGGAGCTGACCTGGTCCTCACGTGTTCTCCTGTTCCACAATTTTGTAGAATGACGCCATCAAACAAGGCTCCTCTATGACCACGAGGAACAGATATGAAAATAAGATTACTGCCCTCATGACCTGATCATGTCTATCACAGACAAAACATGAATATTGTCCAAAAAACATAACTGATTAAACATCCTCTATCCTGGTTAATATGAGTGTCTGCTGTTTCTTTACTAATTAACTCTGGCCTTGGTCCATTCCTCCTTCCTTATAGATGAGATCGATTATGACCCCCCAGTTGTAGAATTGCCCCTACTTCCTTAGAGCATCCAATCCAGGACAAAGTCCTATTTCCTTGAATCCTCTTCAAAATCACCAATACAAGCCTGAACCTTATAATAGATTATTTTTTAACAATCTGAGACACCCTGTCATTCTCCATGATGTGTGTTCTTCTTCTTTGCTGTCAAGAACAGAAACCCAACTTGCTCAACTATAGGCTGTTCCTGGTGGTCTTTGAGTGGTGGGCATTGACACTGGATAGAAACATTAAGAGCATAAACCTATAGATTCTCCTAAAATTAATATTTTAGTGTTTGAAGGAATTACAATCAGATTTCCCACTTTGTGTTTTGCAGGTTGGGATTTGCTCAAAACAATCTTCAACTTCACTAGAAATGTAATGCCTGAGAATATATGTATAGATGTGAGTGTTTACAAAAAAAGCACCATGAGGGGTCCTTGTGGAGGTGGAACTGTTCAATATCTTTACTGTGCTGGTATATAGACAAACCTACACGTGATAAAATCATTTAGAATGAAATACACACACACGTGAGTATAATAAATAAAACTAGAGAAATCTGAATAAGATCGATGAATTATATTAATGTCAATACTCAGGTATGATATACTAGGTTTTTTGTAAAGTATTATCATTGGGAAAATTATACAGGGACCTCCCTACATGTTAATTGAACATTATCTCAAACTTTTCAATTAAAAAAAGAATTGCAAAGTTCATGGGGAAGGGAAAGTGCATTATCAGATTGCATATTTTATTCTAAAATCAGTGAAGGCAAACAATAGATATCAGTAAAAATAGCTTAGTCAGGGCAGCCCAGGTGGCTCAGCGGTTCAGTGCTGCCTTCAGCCCAGTGTGTGATCCTGGGGACCTGGGATCGAGTCCCACGTCCAGCTCCCTGCATGGAGACTGCTTCTCCCTCTGCCTGTGTCTCTGCCTCTCTCTCTTTCTCTCTGTCTCTCATGAATAAATAAATAAAATCTTTAAAAAAAAATAGCTTAGTCAGTGGACTAGAGTATAAAATCTACAAATATGTTTATAAATTATACATATATATTGATTTCCAAATCAAATATTGTTTACATCAGATAAAAACTGTTTCAAACATCTGGAAAGTAATATATAACACTATGTGAGTCGTCATCATTTATATTTAGTCAAGTTATTCGATATGTTAAATATAACCAATTATTTAATAAATAGTAGCAAGGCTGTTGTTCTACCAGAAGATTGTATTATTTAAAATTGCACATTATAATTCAATTATGTTTCCCATAAGAAATTGCAATTCAAGTGTATTTAGTAGAAGTGCTATCTATGTTTTTTAGTTCAACACTAGAAAATAATGTCTAGCAGTGAATATATATTCACTGTTATTGTATGAAGCAAAAGAATACCCCCCAATCCAGGTAACATATAAAACTCCCAGGAAAGATTTCATCTACGGAGGTTTCTGGATGAGGCCAAAGTGTCATTCTTCCAATCTCAATTACAGATTTTCAGATAAATCTAATACCTAATGCTTCTTTCTTAAAACTGCCTTATCTCCAGGAAGTACATTTCTTGTTCCTGCTCTGTTATAATTTATCTTGATTTCTTTAATTCTTTTTCAGCTGGTCTCCTTAATCCTGTTAATTATAGCTTCTTCAAAACTCACCCTTATGTACTCTACTTGCACTATTATCAGATCATTTCATTATCAATTATCTGTAAAATTAGTTCTTAAATTATTCTGGGTTTTTAATAACTTATTGTTCTCACCCATCAACCTTTCCAATTCTAAGGTAGTATTTTTAGATACGTTTCTCATTCTTCTCAGAACCATTAATCAAAGACCTACTTTGATTACTTTCTTTTTTTCACAAATACTGTTAAGTACACTATCTCTCCTTAAGATCCAGGGCTAAAACAGTGTTTCTCAAAGTAGACTTAAAAATCACTTGCAGGGCATGTCAGAAAAGCAAATTTCCATCTCTATTTCCATAAATTGTGACCAGAAGGTCTACAGAACCCCCCCCCCAAAAAATCTGTATTTTATTATTTTTTCTGAAACCTATTTTTTTCCTCACATTATCCCTCATTTTCATTGAGATATAACTGACCTATAATTAGGAATCTGTACTTTAAACAAGTACCCTACATGATTCATGGTTCTGATATGGGACACGTAAGGGCAGTTCTTAAGAAACCCAGAAGGAAGTATAGATGGTCCCCATATAAAAGTCCTTCTCAAGTTCATCTTGTGCTAAACTCTAAAACATCCCCATTGGACCTGTCTCAGTGTTTTGGCCAATAGTTGGAAAAATCTAGAGCTGCTTCTGTTAAATCCCCTGGTAAGTCATGGATAGGGTTTTAGCCTACGAGCTGAAATAAGAGCAAGTCATTGAGACAGTACACTTAGCGATAAGAAGCAGAGGCCAACTGAGCTCAAACATTTGCTCTCATATCACCGAGCCTCCGCGTCTTCCTCTGTAATGTCAGGATAACTTCTACCCCCGAGGGTAATTGTGAGGATTTTCTTTGGGGAAGTTTTCACACTTTCCTCAGATGTTTTTACTCTTAATAACTGTTTACATTTCTGAACGAACATGGCTTGAGTGAAACATCTTGCATTGTGTTGGGATCCTGCAGGTGTTTAAATGATTATTAGATCAGAAATTTCACAACAACAAAAATACCGTTGTCCTCATGTGTTTAATTTCCTTTGTTTGAGATGAAAATTCTCAGGAAGTGGAGAGGAAAATAGTATAAGCATAGTGTCACCATATTATATTGACCCTTCCTCTGATCCTCATACAGTGACCCCAAAGTCCCAGAGAAAAACATTTTCCTACGTTGGAAACATAATAGCATCACAGATTATAGCCCTGGGTGTTTGTGCTGTGGGTAATATAAACATTTCACATTTTCCATCAAGTTTGAAAAGGAAAATAAAGAGCTATGAATGTTATCTCATGGAGTGTCTTATCCGAGAAGACTACCCTGCACCCCAAACAAAAATGACTGGTCATTTGTGCCTTTAAGAAAGAAAAGGAAAGGCAGGCCACCCTCTTAGTTTCAATTAGTGTCCCAACAAAAAGATTTTATAAATCACTTTGTAATTAGGCAGCAATGAATGTAAGAGAGAACATACCTTGCAAATCCTAAAAAATTTCTTCTCCAGCCCCAGGAAACCATGTGCTGATTATTTCTTCAATAACAAGCAAGTGCCGGACACCATGCCCACTACTATCCGGGAGTTCCTGATCTGATAACAGGAGGTCTTTGACCAAGACTTCTATCTCCTCCTGGGTTGGAGACGTCCCATTAGGCATCTGCAGCTTTATGCCAGAGTGATTCTATGAGAACCATGCTTCCTTGTACATTCTTTGCTTTTCTCCCTTTTACTTCATCAAAACTACCCTGAGAATCAGGTGCCTGAGAATATATTGTGATTAATTTCTCCTGGCCTACATGCTATTACATGGACCAAATATACTTACCTCTATCCTAGTAAATCTTTTTAATTTTAACAAGTACCTCTCTGAAAGGGAGAGATGTTTTAAGAGAGGCAATGCTAGTAAGGTCTTTAAATCATGTTGCATAATATACTCATTCTACAAAATGAAAATCAAATCCCTAATAAGTGCTACACAGTCTTCCAGATTCGAGGCACTCAAAAGTAAATTTTAGTTAACATAATTGAGTTTATGCCATGCAAAAAGAAAAAAAAAGACCACATACACCTTTACTCCTTTTACATAGATTAACTCACAATCACTCTATGAGTAAGGAACTAGTATCTCCATTTCATATATTAAAAAACTATATAAGAAACAATTATATAGGAAACAGAGATGTGATGCCTTTGCCAAGGTCACACAGCAAGTAGGTACTAAAGCCATGACTGAGACCCAGGCAGCTCAGCATCAGAGCTCTAGTGCTTAAGTATTATAAGCTTTACAACAATGAGAATTTTTCTGTGAGACAGGGAGTCCTCAGTCTTATGGGGCAACAGCTGTGGAAAGAAATAATAATAAAAACATATGAGCCACATAATGGATGCCGTATCCTGAAGGATGTATGCTTCCAACTGCTGGAATTCCTCAGCCATCAATCCTTGGTCTAATTGTTCTAGATGAAGGAATCACCTTGCCCAAGGTCAGCTCCCTCCCCAGGGCAGCTCACACCCCAGGACTGACTGACCTGGAGGACCATTCTGACAATGATTCAAGCTTCCCATCTTTATACGGGGCTCACGGGAATCTTCTTCGAAACTGTACCACAGCCCAGAAGCTCCCTCTGTTCAATCTTGCTTCCTTCCCTTTATTTCCACAGCTATTAATCCTCAAAGTATTTGCTAACAAGCATCCTACATCCTCATCTCCATTTCAGAAAGGAAAGTCTAGTCTGTATCCTGCATACTCCTCTCCATCTCCAATCAGAGTCTGATTCCTGGGAATCCTGGCCTAAGACATGCTGTATATAATACAAGAAACATTTGAGGAGTGAGAAAGGACTTCATTAACTTCCAGGGCAAGTTCTATTGGTAGTGGGTAGAGTTGCAGGAAGTGAATCTATTCTAGTTCTTATTTATAAACAAGAAAATCCAATATGGCTAGTTTCCATTCAAAAAAAAATATATTAAATGACATTAGGTAGCCCGTGAACTCTCTGGGAGGGTGGTGAACAGTTCTGAAATTATCCCTACATCTTTGCACGACATATCATGCCCATGCACATGTACAACATCTCTGCCTAAAACTTCCACGCCAGCAATTGCCACATCTGGGATTGGACTTCAAAACATCTGCCACAGCCACTCAGAGAACTGTGATACCTTCATTATTATGCTTGCCATCTCCCCATGCAAGGCCACCCCCTAATGATGCAAATCTCTGATTCCACATCTGACTTATCAAACACTAGTCAACTGTCTATATCTTCACAGCAGTGGTGCCTGAACATGTGCATTTTTCAGAGGGCAGAGCTCATGTGAGAAAGTCACAAGATGTAAGGATAATGTTCAAAGATGGAGGCTAATTAGAAATGACAAATACCCACCATTTGCTTCAACGTGGATGGAACTGGAGGGGATTAGGCTGAGTGAAGACAGTCGGAGAAGGACAAACATTCTATGGTCTCATTCATTCGGGGAATATAAAAAATAGTGAAATGGATTCTAGGGGAAAGGAGAGAAACTGAGTGGGAAATATCAGAAAGGGAGACAGAACAAGAGAGACTCCTAACTCTGGGAAATGAACAAGGGGTGGTGGAAGGGAAGGCAGGCGGGAGGATGGGGTGACTGAGTGATGGGCACTGAGGGGGGCACTTGATGGGAGGAGCACTGGGTGTTATACTATATGTTGGCAAATTGAACTCCAATGAAAAATTTACAAAAAAAAAAAAAAAAAAAAAAAAAACAAACCCACAAAGATGGAGGCTAGCCACATCATCCACCACAGGAGGATTGCGTGGATTTCTGTCTTTATATAGCAAGGGTGCTGTGCAGTCTTTCTGGGCTATGTAATATTCCACAGAAACTGGAATAGGAAATCAATAGCCAACCTCCCTTTCTTAACCAAGTGTTTACTGTTTTTTTCTCCTCTCTATGTCCACAAAAAGTACTTATTAATTAATTACGTATACTTATCATGTTTTGAAAGCATTTTGTCATTCCTCTTGCTCTCCATTTTTAATGGTTTCAATTCATCTTTATACTTTAAATTCACTGTGGATTTTTATATTGGACAACATGGACCAGAAGCAATTATTGAATAAAATACGGTATTCTAGACTAGCCATCTAAGTGGCTTCTGCTCATTGAAAAGAATTGTGGAATTGGGGCACACATTTCCATATTTTACTCATAATCACAATACAATTGTATCCTTCATTCATAAGATTAGGCCTGTTCTGCATTATTTCTGATTTAAATCAAACTACCTTAGTTGAGAGTCACATTTGTCAGAATTATTATTAAAGGTAGTTTATAATAAATGAATCTCTGCTGCCATTTTAGATGGCAAATTATAATTCAGTCTTAGGTCCTCAAATTACTCTTCTGAACTTACCAGTTATAACATTCAATTTCTAACATTCTCTTAATATTATTCTGGTTTGTACAAATACAGGAGTTATTTGTAAAGCTATGAGCTCAGGTAGAGAATCAGTAACGGGGGTTAACTAACATCTCATCAAGTCAATTTGCTGTTCTGCACTTTCTGTCTAGGAAACTGTCGACAGGCAAACAGGAGCAAAGAAAGCAGGAGAATCTGGATTAATCACTGGTCTGGCTCATTTTATTTTTCCAGCCAAGGCAACACACACACACACACACAGACACACACACACAGATTAATTTAAAGGGTATTTTGATGGAGTATTTTATTGGACTGTTGGCTGTTAAAAGCTATCATACTTTAGGATTGCACCAATGCTTAGCACCTGTTTGCCAACATTTTTAAGGCTCTATTCAAAAGCAAAATTACATATGTAATAGCAATCGCATTAATAGAACTTATCCTAATGAGAATTTTTTTTTAAAAAAAAGGAAGACAATTTTAGGACTTTCTAAAATTCTACTTATACGATAATTTTAATGTGTGGGGCATTTACTTAAATGCATGAGACAAGATTTGTGTAGCTGTCTTCAGAGTTTGAACTCTTCCTTAGATGTAAAATACTGATGTGCTTGTTAGGATTCAAAGGGATTAAATGTAATTTGCATCTGATAGCAGCTTTGTTTCTCAGGGTAATTATATTTCTTGGAAAATGAAACAATGCAGTTTCTGACAAACTAGGTATGGGTTTCAAAAAAGAAAGAACGATTTTTTAATTAATAAGTGATATGAGAAGGAAAACAATATTTGACTACTGAACTGCCTATACAAAGAAAAATCAACACGTAGATTAATTGAAAAAGTTATTCCAGATAGTTTGGAGATATCCTTTGGGGGAAAAAAGAAAGGCAAGATTGGCATTGTAGTTTTTAGGTAATTGCTTTGGCGCTATATTCACACAAACATGGCTTCATTGTTTTTCTGCCACTCTTGAGGAATTCTCCACCCCCATGTAACGCAGGTGGAAAACACTATAAAATAAACTAAGAAATAATGAAAAATATTTTCATCTCATTATAATAAAGGTGTCGGGATACGTGATGTCAGGATTGTTTATGTGCTGATTTCCTCTAACACTGCTGAGCAAGAGAAGATCACAATCAAATAGATAACACTGGAAAACTTAACCTTTTGTGGAAATGAGGCTAGAGAGAAGCAAGATCAGATGACAACAAAGATTAAGTACAAAGCAAAGATGTGTGTCTTCGCTATCTTACAGGAAAGATTAATAGCTAATGCTTTATTGGGATAAGATGCAAGAAGACTTAAGCCAGAAAATCAAGTCCTAATTATTAGCCGACAACACGGTACAGAGTCAGTCAGACCAAGGCTCGCCTCGCCATCCCCACCACTCCTCAACTAGGGAACTCCGAGCAAGTGGCACTCATTTCCCATCAGGGTCTTCATCAATAAAATGAGGCAAATGCTAACATCTACCTCCTAGACAGCTGTTACAGTTATATTTCCTTCAGTAGAAATGTCCAATAATTTTCCGCCCACAAGCTTGATTTATCCTGACACTGAATTCATGGCAAAGACAATGGCAATGAAGGCAAAGAGTCAAAGAATTGGTATAGACCAATTAATAAACTAGAATATGTATATGACAACGTGGAACACACCCTGGTAGAAATAGCCTATTTAAAAGGGATTGAGGAGTGCCTGGGTGGCTCAGTCAGTTAAGAATCTGCCTTCTGCTCAAGTCATGATCTTGGGGTCCTGGGATCAAATCCACTAATGGGGCTTTCTGCTCAGTGGGGAGTCTGCTTCTCCCTCACCCTCTGCCCTTCCTCCTGCTTGTGCTCTCAAATAAATAACTAAAAATTTTTAATTAATTAATTAATTAAAAAGGATTTATGCGGGGACACCTGGGTGGTTTAGTTGGTTGAATGCCCAACTTTTGCTTTCTACTCAGCTCATGATCTCAGGGTCGTGAGGTCAAGCTCCGCGTCAAGCCCTGCACTGAGACCCACGTGGGCCCACATGGGACTCCACACTTAACGTAGGCTTGAGATTCTCTCCCTCTCCCTCTCCCACTTCCTCTCCTTCTGCTCCTCCTCTAAACATTCACACACACTCTCACAGGATCACTCAATCTCTCTTTCTCAGATAAATAAATAAAATATTTTTAAAAAGAAATTTATAGGGACTCCAGCATCTCTGATTTTACTTACTGGGCATGCCAACATCTAATGTAATCGTCAAATCATGTCCACCAAATCCAAGTATCTATATATTCTGTGAGACATAGGGTAGTTTCCAACTCTGTTTTTTGAAGAGAACAAAGGTTTTTGGTTTACTTTTTAAAGAATAAAAGAAAAGTAACTAAGTAGATACATTTTATTGTATGGCAGAGGTAGAAGGTTTTTAAAACTATGTGAGATGCCGAAAATTCTAAAAGCAACTTTGCTTAGCTTCCAACTTGAATGCTGTCCAATAATTTTAAACTAAGGCATAGTTTAATAGAAACCCTGAATATCTGGCAGCGAATAACATCCAACAGGTCTATTTGCCAGTCATCCCACACACAGTCAGCCATCTTCCTAGTAATAATTTTTGAAAAGCCTAGCAGTAACTCTTATTATTTTATTTTTGCTTAGGGGTTCAGATTTTAAGGGGTTCAGCAACCAACTGAAGCCTGAGCCAGATTTAATAAAACAATAGGGGAGTGTGTATTATACAAAATACATACAGGTCCATCCTTCTTTTCACCCCTTCTTCATGTCTAGTTTCTTTCTAACAACTTTGCTCCTGGGTACCATGTCTATCAAGGTCTTGATCATCTCAGTGCCCCTACAATTGACAAAAAACTTTACTCTTGAGTGAACTTCCATACTGGACAAGTAGAGAACTCGGGAATCTGACCATGATTAGCTACCTAGGCCCAGTTCATGGGTACCTAGCAAATGGAACCATGGCAACATACAGAGAGAAAAAAAAACAGTATGAAAATAGAATCAATATTAAGAAAATCTCCAAGCAGAAATTCTAGGCCAGAAGTGAAAATTCTACCCCAAGCAAAAGTCCTGAAACCAGGATGACAAAATAGAAGAGAAGTGATTACCTGAGACATCATTTCATCTAAGGAAAAGCCATATGAGCTCTGTGTAAGCTGTGCTTTGGATGAGTCCTAAAGCAGTTTGGTCTGTAAATCTTGGCATATGCGACTACATAAAGTCTTTTATTTCCATACACTCTTAAAAAATGGTGGCTGTTATTTTTACTTGTAACCTTCAGTTGTTTGTATTCCGCTGAGCTCTATCCAACATGGTACCTATTTACATGGTGTCTGACACAATGGACTTGATTGAAGTGGCACTACTCTATTCCCTTTATCTGAAAGAATGCTCTAACATGAGCAAAAAAAAAAAAATAGATTCACAATGGGACAGAGATTTTTGTCATAATATTTCTCTGTCACACCATTAAATAGCTCCTATGATAGAGCTCACAGATAATTCCTCTTTTGAGATTTTAAGCCCAATAGAGACAAGACTTTACACATTGGGGACTCAGTATTAATCATAAAAATAATATTCTCCTTTAAATGATCAATATCTGTATTTTTCCACAAAACAATGCATGGTTCTATTTTTAATAATACTTACTCCTGCTATGTGGTTATTCATAGTAGCAAATAACTCTGCTTATTTATACACCTATAGGAAAAAATATATTCACTGGACACCAAATTTAAGTTCTAATTTTTAGACTTGATAGCCCTAAGGATTTTCAGAGACTTTAGTATAATATCTAAAGTCTTCTAGAATGACTTCCACTATCACCTCCATATAGATGATGATATGATCAGCTCCATTCTCTTGAGCTTCACTACTGCCCAATTTAAGTGAACATCTCCACCCTGGTGTCAACAACTAACACCTCAAATTTAGACTCAAAACTAATGTTATCTCCTCCATGGAATCCATCCCTTCTCTGCTCTCTATTTCTGTTCCTTTGACCAATTATTAACTTATTCTCCTTGTTCAAAATGGCAATACATTATTTTACAAATACTTCAAAGAGTATTGAGACACTCTCAATAGCAAATGGATAGTCAAATTCAGTAGATTTTTCTTCAACAGTATCTTTTACATGTATTCCCTTTTCCCATTCTTAACATATTTTTCAAATTATCTTCTACCTAGATTATAGCAAAGTCCTTAAAAAGCACTTGCTTTTTCCTTTTCTTGGTAATCTATTTTGAACACAATGCCTCATCTATCTTGCTGCTGCTGATGTCCTGTCACTCACTCTACTAAAAACTTTTCCTATCTTCTTACTGCCAATTAGATCAAGTTCAAATGCCTGACTTAACCTGTTCATCATAACCCTCTATCCACAAACCAAATCTATCTTTCTAGCCTTTAAAACGTATACATACTTCCCATCAGCCTATCAGCATGATTTCCTGGACTGCATTTCACTGCTTGAGCTGTCTGAACATTGTTGAGTATATTACTTAGACTTTTTATACAAAGCTGCATATCAAACCTTCAAACGTTGTGTTAAGGTATCACTTCTAGTAATTTTCCTTGGTTTTTAACAGAAGAATCATACAAACCACTCTATCCATTTTAATTATTATCAAGAATACTATGCTGCTCAGAATACTTATAGCTAAATTCTATCAATTTCCCTCTGCTCTAAATATTTCTTTCTTCTGGTCATTGTTTAAGTTTCTATTTATACTTTCTATGGTGTTCTCTTATTATCTCTAATCTATCATTTGTTTATTCCATAAAAGTCCTTTAAAATATATTTCTGAAGAGAAGCAGAGCAAACTTCTCCTCCTATAAGCCCATCTGAACTAAGCTTATTTTGTCTGCCACATAGAATGCACGCTGCTACGCTTTTGGTTACGCAGTTTATGCCTGTCCTATCTCAGTATCTTTAAATGGACCTGACCTATTTAAGTTAACAGGTTTCCATGATATCTCCAAGTTCTTACTTCTTGTCCTTGTCTTTCTCAAGGGCCCAGAAACCATCTCTTTGCAATGTAAATATCAAGTGGGAAAGTGGCCCTTTCTCCCAGTTTCTGGGTAAGGGTAAGAGCCTAACTTCAGTGGGTACCTTGTCCTAAGTTGTAAAATTCTCTGTCACAAGAAATAAGCTTGCTTTTCCTCTCAATAAAGCCAATTAGCTTTAACAGATAATTACCCCAATTACCAGACAAAATTGGATGAACTGTGTCACAAATGGTACCGTGAAGTCATCTTATATGAAGCTTAGTTATTGTTTATCTTTAGAAGATATATGTAACTGTACTCACTTGGCTATATGAAAAGAGAGTCTTTTCTGTCTTATCCGATTGTCTGTGATGGGCACCACATTCTGGTTTAACGCTTATCCAATAATAAAAGTAGTTCCTTTCCTATTATCCTTGCGGAAGGGATTTCTGGGTTGGGAGAAGATTTTGTTTTTACTTGTATTTCCCCAATTCTCTACACCATAGATATTTTGATTGTTTCATTCTTCTTACAAATGCTAATAGGTCTGAGTCACTATCACAACTAGATGTTCAAGTAATATCATATTACACACTAGCCTACAACAATTATATAATTATAATTATTATATAAATATATATAAATAAATATATATAAATATAATTATTATAGTTATAATTATAAGTTCATTTGATAGGTATCAATATAGTCTCTGACAGTCAAAAGTAGTTGAGGACATGTGTATGTAAAACACACACACACACACACACACACACACACAAACCCCTTGTTACCAGGCCACATGTTGTAGTGAAAACCAGTATCTGACTACCTTCTGTCACTGATAACAATTATTTCTTATCAAGCGAACACAAAATGTCATAAAATGTAACCCACAACTCTTGCTCTGAAAAGTACCTGCATGAAAATCCACTCAAGGCAGTTACAACAGTAATTCTAGCTGCAAGATTTAGCTGAACTACCAACTAACTGTCAATCTACAAAATTCTCCCTGAGTCTTTAAACACAGATTAGATGGAAATCTTGAGCCTAGGGTACATTCTGAAGAGGTGAGACTATTGGACTCATTAGACTATTTTTTTTCTGATCATAAAAAGTGGGTTTGCTTGCATATTTCTAGTGAACGCATGTCCCTGGAACAGTACTCATTCCTCTAACAAAACTATGTTAATGGAAAACTTCAGGTCTCCATCAGCTATGGGGCACACCCTGTGGGCCTGATGGGAAATTCAGACCATTGAATCACTGCTATAGTGTATATTTCTCAGGAGTCTTTCAAATGCCGATTGCTCCTAAGGTATCTCTTCCTGATCATTGTAGTGTAAGAAAAACTGATCATCCTTAGGTGTAGATCATAACTAAACCACAGATGCATATTTCATCATGTTTCTGCTAACATTTTAGAGTAAATTACAAATAATACAACACTTCTGCTTTCATATTTAATTAGATCTGTCCTGATACCTCACTTGGACACTGGCATAGGAGTCTTTTTCCTTGGTCTATGTAAGAATTTTTTATCCTAACATCACAGAACTCCAGAACCTAGGCCTACGTTATTTTTCTCTCTAATCTGTGCTCCCTTGGGTGAGTCCATCAAGTCTAAAGGCTTTAAATGTCATCTGTAAGTCAACACTTTTAAATTTGTCTGCGGTCTAGGCCTCTCACATAACCTCCAGGCTTGTTCATCTAACTGCCTATTTGACATCTTCCATCTCCTCTTGGGTGTTTAATGACATCTTTTTATTTTTTAAGATTTATTGAGGAGGGTTGGTGGGAGAAGAGGCAGAGGCAAAGAGAGAGAAACTTAAGCAGACTCAGTGCTGAGCAAGGAGCCCAATGTGGGGCTTGATCTCAAGACCCTGAGATCATGACCTGAGCTGAAACCAAGAGTCAGATGCTTAACTGACTTTACCACCCAGGCAACACATGGGTGTTTAATGACATCTTAAAACTTATTACACTAATAATTGGATCCTTGTGTTTTGTTTTAAGATTTACTTATTAAAGAGACCGAGAGAGAAAGATAGTGAGCACAAGCAGAGGAGAGAGGGAGAAGCAGGCTCCCTACTGGGCAAGGAGCCCAATGGCAGGGACCCCAATGTGGAGCTTGATCCCACGGTCCCTGGATCATGACCTGAGTCAAAGGCAGTTGCTTAACCAACTGAGCCACCCAGGCGCCTGGCCCATGTGTGACCCTTTTTATTCTAGGAGTGTTTAGCTAATATCTAACATATAGTAAATGGTCACTTACCTGGCAAATTCCTAACTTCCTATAAGACCAAGTATTCTAGAAAAATAAAGCGAATTTATCCCAATTGCATTTAGTGTCATGTGTACACAATACCTTTTCTGGGGTTATAAATATTACAGTTAAGAATTCCACTGAAATTTTTGGCTTACACTCATTTTATCAAAAGAAAAATGAAGCCAGTGTACAAAGTTATCCGGCATTAATTTCACTAACAATACATTGCCACAGGTCATGGGAAAATATCTGTCAAAAGCACCAAAAACATCATTATACTATCAGAAACCATGTAATTACCTCTCATTGAAGGAAAATATTGTGGAATTTGCTAAGTCTATTTCTAAGATAGATTTAGCAAAGTTTAAAAATGCAGTTTAATTCAACAAACATTTGCTGAATACCTAACAATACACCAGGTGTTGCTGCTGGCACTCTAGTAAGCATGGTGGTGTTTTCTTTCTCTTGTATCCCTCAGCGATAAAAGGAAAAGTGGTATGACCATCAGCTGTGGAGACTGCAAGTCATTGTAATGAATTTGGGTGTTTCTTGCAGGCTTCCCTAAGGTTGTACCATTTGCGAATGTGAGGCAGGAGGAGATAAATAAGAAACATATCTCAACAATAATGAATCTAGTGTGGGAGAAAATGGCATATTCAGCAAAAAAAATAAAAAAATTACTGTAACTAAGAAGATCTGCGGATGTGAACAAATAAATATCATTTCAGATTTCCTGAGTAGATCTGGGGAGAGAACACAGATTCTAGGACTGAGAGGGAGGCAATGAGGAGCTGGATAAGAATAATTGTTCCTACTATTATCCTGAGCATTGTACAAGACAGACACTGATCAAAGTCCAAATACACTAATTCCATTAATTATCACAAGAGCTCTAACTATAGTTAATGTATACTAAGTAAATATTATAACGGATCTAAGATTCGTACTACTACCATCCGATTTTACAAATTAAGTCAGAGAGAAGTTAAGCAACTTGCCCAAGGTCTGAATTCTTTCTCTTTATATACATGCAAATTATATCTGCACAACTCCCAGTTTCGGACATATCAATGTCAGGCCTCTACTGACAGAAGAAAAAGCAGATACCGACACAGTTTATTATTTACAAGATACAGAAATAAGCCATCTAGCCAGGATATAAAATGAGAAATCAGCAACATTTTTCAAGAAAGGCAGAGCTGCAAGCATTACCCCAAGATGCTCACCACGGAACATGGTGGAGTGGACGATGAATCACAAGTGAGGCTTGCATCAGGGTCTAACATAAATGGATATTGCAGCTCACACAGGACAGTCCAACTGTATCCCTGCAGAACTGTTACTCACGCTTCCCTTGTCTCTCCAATGTGTCCTGCTTGGACAGTGTGTTACGTGATCACTCTAAAAACCAGCCTTCTGAAAACGATTTCCCAGAGTTTTATGTACAGTAGGTACAATAAGACCAAATGCATGTATGCTCTCTGGGCACGTGTGTGGGCCAGACACCTCCTCTGAACCAGGTGATCCTCACAAATCTTGGGGTTACATACACAACATGACACCCAAGGCCAGAGAATGCAGGACACTCAGAAATAAGCATGTTCTTCCATTAGATTTTCTTTGCAAACAAGCTTGGCCTGAGGATCTTTCTATATTCAGTGTATGAGACAGAAACCAAAGGTCAGCTACCCAGACATCCCTGAGAGTCAGGTTGAGAATCCTTAGTCAGTTACAAGGAATACCCTACAATATCACTTGCATGCTATTTTGTTAATTGCCTCCTTAATAAAGCCTTTTGCCAAAGTACTTTTTAAAAATGGCCTTTGGGGGAAAACTGGAAGTAGAAAGCAAGATACACATGCACACACACACACACACACATACAAGTAACATGTGCTAATCAATCTTACAACTCATAATCAGGACATTATGGAACAATGACGAACAAAGAAGCTGTGTGTCAAAAATAAATGAATGAATGAATGAATAAATGAGTGAATGAATGAAGCTGTCTGTCTGTTACACCTGGTATTACCTGCTAGAAGCTCCAAAGCTAGGGCATAAAATACATTGGTTTATAAAGTTATTAAAGTGAAATAGTGTAGAAGTGTAAAGTATGCAAATAAATCTTATATTTAAGTAAACAGATGCACGCTTCGGGAAGGAACAGAAGCATGGTAGCAGTTCCGGATTTTGATAAAGCATAGCTCAACTCTGGCACCCTCTTAACATCCATGCATTTCAAGACAAATTCATTCCACTGAACCAATAACTGAACTGTGGATAATACTCAGACCCCAAAAGAAATAGCCAATTTAAAATGTTTTTGTAAAGCCCATGTGCTGCTTAATGTATTATTTTGATGGTGTCAGATTCAATTGTAAACATCTTAATTGGAATTTTTTCGTATTTCAGTTTTCTTTTGTAAAATGTCATGTTGTTTCGTATCACAAGTAAATGAACTATTTTGAGAGAAGCAAAGACAAAGTGGTTTGAGAAGAGGGAAAAAAATGAAGATTGTATGAATCCACAGACTTCCAAGTCTCTCGCCATGTGTTACGAGACTCCTCCATGTTCTAACTCTGTTCATTTTCTGGCCCTACGTTGCCTTCCAGTGACCACCATCATCCGAGGGATTTAAACCACCCTTGCCTTTAACCCTGCTCCCCAAAATACCTTGACAAAGGTATCTAAATATTTATAGAAAGCATACTTGCAAGCAATTTGAAGGCAGAGAATCTGCTTCCTCATCTCTATCCTCAGCACAGAGCATATTACCAAGCACGAAGCAGTTGTTTAATGAGTATTTGTAGCATGAATAAGTGAAAAGTTACACTCACTGTTTTCATTTAAAATGCACAACCTCATAATCTTGCTAACAGAGCCCATTCCTTATTTTTCCAAAACTACCTTCTGAATCCTTTAACAAAGATTGCTATGAACAGGATCTTGCACAAGCATGGGCTTGCATGGAAACACACATACACACACAGACACACAGGCACACTTACATATTTTTTTTTCTTTTTTCCCCTTATTCTCCCCCTACAGAGCAAGATGTGGCTATTAGTCAGTCAATCAGTCAACCTGTGAAATGCAAATAGCAGCTCACCATGATTTCTCCAGGCTTCCCAGCTCAGGCAGCAAAAATAAACTATATTTCTTAGAGAAAATCAAATGAACCTCATGTGAATGAATTGTTTTCTTTAGCATTTTCATTTAAAAAAAAAAAAAAGCAGAAATGCTTTTACCTGGAAAGGACTTTCTTTGACTAAGTTAGTATCATGCCGACTGACCTTTACTTTATTGTTCCACCAACTCTCTGGCATTTTAATGTTTTGGTCTGTAATAATAGTCTTGAAGACTGAAATGGGCTTTTTGAAGCAATTTTCTCCCTAAGGATTTAAAAATCAGCCTTATTTTTCACATACTCAAAACAAAGCACTTTAAAAAAAATGAAAATGTAGTTAAGGCAGATGTGGGCTTGTTTATGCTTTAATATCTTTAAATACTGGATGAAAAAGAATACTGTGTATAGAAATTTTTAAATGTCTTTTTCGGCTTGAGTGATTTCTGGGTTCAGGACCAAATGCAATAAATTTTAAGACTATGATCCTTCCTCTGCAGAGCTTCCTGGGATGAAGAATCCTAGGACAGCCCAGTAAGAGGCCAGAATTTTCTGTGTATGTACACAGTTTGCTCTGCTGGAAACGTCCTTGTGCCTGGCTCCAACGTGGTTGTGTTTCTAGTCTACCTTTAAAAACTTGACTTTCTCTAGTTCCACAATTTCTGCTAGTATAGCCTTTCAGCTGTTTCCCCCTCCAAAAGAAAATGAATAAAAAAAGAGAATCAAAAGCTTTTCAAGTTGCAAAACAACCTTCCCCTGCTGAGCTAACAGATTTCTCTCCCTTTTGTCTCAGAGAGGAAACCGAATATACTCTTAAACCCTTCCTCCATCCCCTAACATTTGCAGCTGTTTCCTTCTCAGATTCATGACTATCATAATAAAAAAAAAATTCTAATCAAAATTTTGGCGATAATTCAAACAAAACTTACAAATGTGAAATTTAACACTGTTTTTTTCAATAATTTTATTTCACCGATACATATCAGTGAGAAAGATTTTGTTTCATTAGCATCACTGATACAAATGATTTAAATTTGTTAGACAAAGGAGATGGCATTGCTCTTACGTAAATATTTTGTCATAAACATTTTCTGAACAATCAAGAAAGTACTACTCAAAGATAAGACCATTTAAGTATATGATCTTTAGTGAACTGGTGAACAAATATTTAAAGAAAAAAAAAGCACAGTGATCAAGACACTGTCCTAGGCACGTACTTAGAGCTTGGAAAATCTTAATATGCAAATTTCCCATCTAAATAAAAGATCACAGTCTATTTGTAAGACGAAATAATAAGCATACATGTAAAAAGCATCAGATAAGAGTACTATGGGCAGCTGCTATAGCTACATAAAAGATTTGCTAGGGATAAAGGTCAGTAAAAAAGAGGGCAGAGCTGAATTGTGAGTTGGTGGCAAGGGAGAAGCTTCATCATGAATCCTTCAACTGTTATCAAATTCTTCTACTAGTGTTTGTTGACCGGCTTCTAGATTTTAGGTGCTCAATTGTTCTCATGTTTGTTTCTCATCACCAAAGACTAATACAAAGTCTTCATGTTCTACTAATTCAACACATAATGTCACGATTTTTAACCATTTCAAACTAAAACTCTTCTCTTTAATTTCCACTGAACCCCTTGGTGCCTGGTCTAGAATTTATCATTATCCAGAACTGCTTCCTGGTATATTTGTAAACCTATAATAAAATCCCTCTCTGCTACCATTGTCTTCTATGTGAATACAGCATTTCTTCTATGAAAAGCACCCAGACCAATTCCTCTCCCCCATTTGTCTCACATAACCTAATTTCTTCAACTTTTTTTCAGCGTCCCCTGTTCTTATTTTCTTCGCTAGCCAGCATGGACCCATGGCTGAGGAGGTGAACTACTTTTCTACCCCACAGTCTCATCTTTTCCTTGTGTCTACAGTTGTCTTTATTTGCCAGCCCAGTGTTTAGATACCTAAGCACTGTTCTAGAAAAAATGAAATGTTGTGTGTTTGTGATATTAAAAATGCTGTTCAATGAAAGAAAATGGATAATGAAAAAAAAAAGTGATAGGAAGACTGTTGTTCATTCAAGGCATTGAGTCGGGTGCCTTGACACCTATGTGCTGGTTAAAGTCACAGACCAGAATCCAACCGTGAGCTCTGGGAAAACATATTCAGTGGAATAATAGTTGCCCGATTGGGGCAGATAAGGGGATGGATTTGAGGTGACAAATAGGTGTCAATGAAAATAGTATATACCTTTTCAAGAAGATTGGCACTAGAGTAAATGAAAGAATATGATAGCCCGAGAGAGGTGGGGGTCTATGAAATCCTTTTTAACATGGCTAATTTTTAAACATGGCTAATGAAAAGAAGATAACATGAAGATAAATACTGACAGTAAAGAGAGAAAAAAAATCATCAGTTGGTGGATCAAAGTATCAGAAAAGATGGCAAGAAAGGAGATCAGAGGTGCCAGTCAAGGATGAATACCTCTTATTTTAGAGACTAGAGGAAAAGAAAATATATAAAAAAAATTAGATAAGCTTTTAGGTAAGGGACTTGAATAAATTCCAAGTTAAGAGACTGCTTGGTGTGTGTGTGTGTATGTGGAGTTTGGAGAAAACGTCCCCTGATAAAAAGACTGAAGATCATAGATGAAGTAGGGAGTCTGAAGAGAATAGTAAAGTTTTTAGAATAGTCTTACAAGTCGCTGTCCAAGAGAAACATGAAAGGATTGTCAAGCACATTTCAGGATCCAGGTACATTCAAAATCCACACATTTATGGTATCAAGAATACAAATAATTGTGTGTTTTTCTATAGTAGCTTTCTAGGATGCTTCACAGAAGATGTACGAATTTCTGTGTTCAGATCACTTCACTTCAACCTGCTTATACTCTCTAATGCCTGTTGTCTGTTCCTGTCTTGTTTCCTATGAAAAGATTCACCAGGTCCCCTCTCATCTAATGCTTTGTGCCAGTCCTATAATCATGACTGCAGGCTCCATGCATGTGCACCCTTTGATTGCCTTGCTCAGTCTTGTTAACCCACCGCCTGCACCAGCTCAATTTCTTGAATCTGATGTGACATGAGCTCACGGAATTCTCTGTATCCCTATGAACAGAAAACAGATGAGCAATAAACACTCCACTGGCTTAGTTTGATTTCATTCCCTATAGCATTTGATTCTCCTATTTTCTGTCTCTAGGCTTTGTTCATCTCTCTATAGTGTCTCCTATTACTGGTGATTCCTGAGATTTCATCCTCTTCACTGGAGACCTGGACAGAAGGAAACCAGATGGATAACCCTGGAAGTTGCCATCCAAGATTATCTGAAAAGCTTGATGGGTCTCCCTTTAGCACAAACAAAACTGAACGAAATAGTATAACAGTAAAATTAAGAAAATTTGGAAAGGAGGTTGATTTGAGAAAGAAAATGAATTGGGTTTTAGATTTCAGGCTGATTATTTTCTATTCATGCTTCCATACCCTCTCTCTGCTCTTCTCTGGCCTAGACTATGTGGCTTCCCCAAACTATTCAATTTTGTTGTTCTATCACTTAAGAGTAGACTGTTCATATCTAGGCACGTATTGGTGTGTGTATATAATTGTCTTTTCTAAAAATAATCAAATTGTTTGCTTCTGCCCTCATGGGCATAGCTGTCCTTACATGTGTATTAATAAAACTACATTATATAGTTTAGTACATTCCTTAACGTAAACAGTCCCATATAATGCAAAATAACTTACCTAACCATGGGAACTTATGAAATGACCCATAATCAACTCTGAGTTTGCACATGTGTATGTTTTACAATTGTTTTGTTTTGTTCTGAGCAGAAGCAATTCCTACTATTACCAATAATTGCCTTTACCAGCTTAAAGAAACTGTTGTGCTGTGGGAGGTAGTAGGAGCGTGGCTGACTATTGTTCTGCTCAGTTTTCAGCCAGGGACTAGGGTTAAAGATGAAGAACATATCTGCAGAAAGGGTCAGACCAAATTCACAAGCCCACACCCTATAGCAGTTGCTACCTGTTTTCAAAACTCTGCCTTCCCAATGAAGTGGAAATTGATCATTGTGTTTGATGTTGCAGTTCAAATACCGAGTAGAGCCAATTTTAGCATGTGAAAAGAATTTTGCAGTAATCTCCTCTCAACTCTCCCTCTGTGGAAACTTCTGCAGCATTCACTACCAGTCCTGGGTCTGTTTGCCCTTGGATCCATCCCCTGCCCTTCTCTTTCTCTCTGCCCTAATGAGGGGATCCTTGCGGTTTGCATTCAGCAGCTTTCTCATCAGAAGACCCTTAGCTGGTTGGGGTTGGCCAGTTGAAAGCAATGGGGAGAGATTAGAGCTAGGGAGAAAGAGAAAAGCCACTTGCTTGCCCTCTCCCTCTAGGCCGCTGCTGTCTCTGACAGCTGCCCTGTCTTTTCTTTGGCTTTAGCCCCGGCCAGGCAGGCTCTCCTGGATTTTATCTCCCACTTGGTGACCCAATGATCTGAGTCTCTAGGCTCCAGTAATAATTCTTCTTGCTTGAGTCTCTCCAGCCATGGGCTGGTGGCACCTTTTGTTCTTCCCAATTGCTGGGCTGCTTCATCGCCCTCTCTTTCATTAACTGGAAACCAATTCCCTATGTTAAATTCCCCATCTTAAATATGTTGAGTGTTTTCTATTTTCCTCATTGGTCCCTGACTAATACTCTATATTCTGCTGTTGTGATTATTTGCATATGTGTTTCATTCTATTACTCTTTGAAATTAGTGCCTGTAACACCTGGCACAGCGCCTAGCGCAAAGTAGATGTCTCACAAACACGTGGAACCCCATTTCTAAAAGGACTTTTGTGAGGTTGAATATTTAATGGAAAATTAGAGTGGAATCAAGAATCTTAATTAGGGACATAGTCATTCACAGTAACCTTAAAAGCAGCTATTAAAACTATCCAATAATGACTTATCTCATTGTGACACTGATTGAGGGGAAGTCCACAGCATTCCTGACCTACTCTCGCACAAACTACCAAAAATCCTCTTAGAATTAATAGCAGTCATAACCCTTTTCATAGGTGAAAATGCAGCACTCTTACCAGAACAGTAACATAACAATTGTAATGGCCTGTAATTTATACCATGATTGGTAAAACGCAGGCATTCTGTGATGGTTTCCATGGCTACATGCATAGAGAGAGGAGCAAGATTAGAGATGAAAATAAGCTATGACTGAACTGTAAGAAGAATCAAGAGTAACTCCGAGAATGAGGGGGAAGTGTTTTTAAAAAATGAAGTGTTACGATTGAAACCACATAATAAAATATGTGGTTGTTATTACAACCTGACAGTGATGTGATTAACTGAGAAATACTATCAAAGGAAAAAGAAATGAGTTACTTTAATGCAAGTGAAAGATAACTCTACACAGAATGCCACTAGAACCCAATAATTGGCAGCACTCCCGGATGCAAAGACCAGCTTCCCTGATCCCAAGAGCCCACAAACACACTCGGATACTGATAGTAGTGCTCCTCTCAACCCTTCTGGAGACTTCATTCAGCAAGTAACCACCCCAGAACGTGCTGCGGTGATTGTGGTAAACCCGGGAGAACTAAAGGTCAATTTCAACAAGCAAATGACTATTAACTCTAAACAAGGACATAGGGGTGGTGGTGAAGAAGGAGCTGGGGACGGTAGATTTAGCCACCTCCTCGTATTTTCACCAACAATCCACAATTCACACAACATAAAAAAAAATCCCACTTATATCGAAATATCATCTTGCAATACAAAGAAACTTCAGTGACCGTCTCCTAGCCCACTTTCTTCCATATTTTCTAAGTCACTTGACAGAGAGCCTTAGTATAACAATTCTGGGGCTTTTGTTGCTTTAAAATGCAAAGCACATGTTAGAAGATGGAGGATGGTCAGTAACATAGCCTTCAGATGGAAAAGGCATTTTAATACCAAAAAAAATGAAGCAGGCCACCCTGTAGTTACACCCCATTTTATTCAGGGTAACTTACTGACAAGGGGTGTAAGGCAGGCAGGCAGGCAGATTGATGATCAAGGACACTACACAGCTACTACCCTCCGCAGCCACCAGCCTCCCACTCTCTGTGAAGCCTGGACTTCAACCCACAGCTTTTACAGAGGGAGGGGCGTGGTGGGGAGGGCCCAGGGTAGTTATCTAAAGTAGCATCATCTAAGCACCAGGGGAATTCTACTAGTCATTTTAATTGGAACATTCTGTGCACCAGTCGTCTCTACTAGTTATCTAAAGCAGCACTGTTTGCCAGAGGGAAGCTCTACGAGTTATCTACAGTGGCGCCATCTGTGCACCAGAGGGGAGAATAGAGGGCCAAGACGGAGGCAGTACTGTCAGCACTCCTACAACATGTCTGTCAAATCCTATTGCAAATGTTATTAAATTTAAGTCTCACCTGAGTGTCCAAGATACTATCAATAATGACATTCCAAGGTGAGGTACCTTATTTACCAACACCTTAAAAACTGTCACATGACTCAAATTCTGCATGTACTTCCAGGTTGTGACAGATTGAAAAAGGACAGTAAAAGAAGCTCTAATCTACAAACTAATAGAGGATAAATGGAATCATAGAAAATGCCAGTTAATCCAAAAGAAAGTAAAAAAAAAAAAAAAAGGAGCACATGAGATGAGCAGAAAATAAAAACTAAGGTAATATAAACTCATATAAACTGCTTACAAAAGAACTTAAATATAAGAACACAAAGAGGTTGAAAATAAGACAAGGGAAAACCTGTACAATCACTAAATAAATGATACCTGGTATTCTTACATTAATGTGAAACAAAATAGACTGAAGACATTATTAGAGATTTCAAAAAGGACATTTCATAATGATAAAGTCGTCAATCCATAAGGAATAAAACAATTCCAAATCTGTAAATACCTTGTAATGTTATCTCAAAAATATGGAGCCAAAATTGACAAAAATACAAAGAGAGATGGAAAGAACATGTTAGGAGTCTTTCAGTTTGTTTCAGTATCTGCTAGAACCACAAACAAAATATCAAGAGGAATACAGGTTTTAATAACACAATTAATAAAACTCACTATGGCACACTAAAATAACACTGCAGAATATATATTCTTTTCAGATACTATAGAGTGTTTATAAAACCTGACCTTATTCTAGGCATAAAGGAAGTCTCAACAAATTTTAAGGATTAAAAACATATTCTGTATGTTGGCACCAAAACCTGAGAAACGCATTAAAAGCAAGGAACATTACAGAACAAACTCTTTCATCTTGAATCAATTTAACACTGTCTTCAAATGTTTTAAAAGCCAGGCCATGATTTTCCCTTCAGCAAGGAGGCAGTCTGAGCACTGTTGAAATTGAAGAGATCTCTTACAGCTTTACGTCTAAGCCACTAACTTCTGTATCATGATATCTGTCTCCCTTAGAGCCTGTCTCCAACCTTTATGTCAGTGTTTTTCTCTTTTCTCTATGTTCGCTTCCCCCATCCATTTGGAGAACGTTCTCTCTGCTATGCTTAGGAAATGTGAATGCTTTACATTCAGTGAAGACCCAGATTGCCTCAAGAGTGGTTTCTCTCATTTCTCTTTCCTCATTTTCAGTCTCTCATAGCTGAAATTCCGGAGTATCTCACGTGGATTTCTCTCAGCTCTCTTTACATGCATTCAGTCCAAGAGCCCAGACTTCCTTGGATGAATTTCTCTCAGCTTCCTACTAGGCCCTCGCTTTCAGAGGGAAGCTGCTTTGGATCTCGGAGAATCTCTGCATGGCTGAGAACATATATATCTCAGCTCTCCTGCTTTGTCCTCAGCCTTTTGTATATTACTTCCACGTCTTTGGGAGAATTTATTGGAAAAAGCTGGAAGATGGGCACAGATTTAGTCTGTGGCTAGAGCTTCCCATGATTTTAATCTGTCATGTAGCCTGCATGTGGCCTTTAAAGCTTCTTTTAAGATTTGGCAGATTTCTCTTTAACCCTACCAAGGAGAGATTCTTTTCTGTCCATAATTCCACCTGAGAAGAGAACAGTGTAGATGTCTTCTCTCTTATGTAGTCCTTACCATTTTCTGCAATTCTGACCAGTGAAGTTTCTTTGTTTTCAACTCTCAGAAGAAGTTTTTCATGATTTTATAGTTTATCTAGCTTGTTTCGTTCTTAGACAAAGAGTGGGAGAATCTTGAGAATTTTGAAAACTCAACCAGAAGTAGAAATAACTCTCATGTTTCTTTTTCATCTTTCCATTCAAATTAGTTGCTTAACTTCCATTTGATAAATTTGAGAATTAGGAGAGTTTAGAATATTATTGAGAACAGAATTTAGAGTATTATTTAATTTCCAAAGATTATCTGGTATGAAAACATGGGATAGTGGACTCATTCCAAAAAATACATGCAAAGAATGTTGAAGGACAGAAACAAGGAAGATAAAAACAGAATTTAATAAAATAAAAAAAAAACATAGTAGAGAAACAAAAAGCCATAATCTGGTTCTCTGAAGAGACTAATAAATTTGATAAATTATCTAGTTAAGCTAAAAAAGGAGAAATAAAGCAGCAATATCAGGAGTGCGAAAGGAGACATTAGTGCAAAGCCAAGAAACAGTAAAAAAAAAAAAAAAAAATCACAATAAGACATTTGAGGGACTTATTCCAAAATTTAGAAAATTTAGATGAACTGACCATATTTTGGAAAAACAAAACCCACCAAAACTGACACAAAAAGAAAAATAGAAATCTGAAGTCTTATATGTATTATATCTTATTCTATAAGTAGTTCTTCCACAAAAACACTTTAGGTCCAGATGGTTTCAGTGGTGAATTTTTTAAGTGACTGAAGGAGAAAAAAAAAATAGTTTAATATAAAATATTCAAAAGACCAAAAAAAGAGAAAAATTACAAGTTGTTCTATGAATCCAGAACAACTTTAACATCCAAACTTGAAAAGAGCATTAGAAGAAAGTAAATTAGAGCACTCTCTCTTTCATGAATATAAACGAGGAAAAATAAATAAATAAATAAACAAAATGTTAGCAAATAAGAAATAGTGGACCTCAAGATCATGGTTTCAGAATGTTATCAGCCAAATATAGATACCTTCCCTCTCCCCACCAAGCTAGAGATGACAAGATTCTTCTTTGGAAAAAGCATAAATGAAAATATGCCAAAAGTCTAGTATTCCTACCCAAGGCTGGCTTAATCACACAATCATACAGTGAAACCCATGAGCAGATAAGCTCTGCCAGGCACATGAAACATTTGTGCAATTTTTTAAAATCTCGCTTTTAAATTTAAGTGAACAACAAAGAAATCACTAGGTAGAGGAGGAAAGCCACATGAGCAAATAGAGACAGAAAAGCAAAGAGATAAAAGAGGGAACAGAAAATGCAGGAAGCAGATTAAAACTTAATAAGGAACTATAATTAATATCACTGAGGAAAATGTTTCTAAAACAAGAACAATTTGCTATACAAAAGGAAATATCAGGAAAAATAAGTTATAACTTATAAAATGAAAATATGTCAATTGAAAAATTAATGGCAAGTTTGGAGCAGTTAGGAAAATCTTCAAAAAACTAAAACAAAATGATACAAATATTGAGAAAGAAAATTAGAAAGTTAAAAAAAATCCATACAGAAAGCCCAATATCTATATAAGACTTATACACCAAGTTACTAATAATTTACTTGTTATCTAATAAGACATAAAGTAGAAAGCCAGAAATTATGTATGAAAATAACAGAAAAAATAAATAATATCTCCTAAATCAATTGTCTAGCATAATAAATAAAAATTTTAAAAATGTAGAGCAATACTTATAATCACAGAAATGCAGAGCACAAAGGATAAAGAAAAGATAATAAAGGGAAAGGCAGAAAAAATAGTTTCCTTTCACTTATTCCTAAGAAATCTATCAAAGGATGTGCTCCAACAAAATGAACATGCAAACTAAAAGGGAGATGAGGGATCCTATAAATGTAGATGAGTAGATGATAATGAAGAGAAACCCCAGAATAATAAACATGCAACAGGTATGGACAACAAAAAGTTGGCTCAAGCAGTTGGGTGTTGTTGGATGGAAGTATTCTAAAAGAGAAAAAAAAAAAAAAACAAGTTGTGTGATGTGGTTAGCCTTTTAGAAAACAGTATTGAATGATGATAGATCTCTGGGTTTATTGGAGAAGAATTAGAAAAAAAAAATGAAAAGGTTAGGAAAAAAAAAAGGTTGGGCAATTTTTAACTCTTAGATAAACTAAAAGTTGTATGATTTAAAGAATTAGTGACTAAACTGTGAGCAATAAATATTACAATAAAATATACCTTGATCTTTATTTATTTTTATACCCTAATCTTTAATTAAGAATTCTACTATAGCAATTTTGTGAGAGTAAAAGGAATTACGAATATAGGGTAGTCAGGTTCTATGATGTAAGAATTAAACATTTCTGAATCATGGCCACAAGTCAGTACATAATATCCAAAATATAGAAATAAATAAGTAGCAATGGTAGAGGTTGAGTTCCCTGGGAAGCTGACTTTGAGATGGAAATTAGCTGGTAGCTCATTAAAGAGTGCTCTTGGGCAAGACATCCTAGATGGGAAGAAAGAGACAGGATTGGGCAAAGAGAAAAGTCAAGCAGAGATGCACTTTCAATCGAATATCTCAGCTAATGCTGCTCTGTAGATGGGTTGACCATTCAGAGCAGTCTGGAAGGAGCATGACCCTGAAGTACCAATGAGGGGGTAGAGAGAATGCGGCCTTGTACTCATCTCTCCTCCCGCCCCACCATACGGATTAATCAGTGGATGCAGACCAACCGAGGAAGGGGATGCGATCTTAGGGGAGGCAATTCCTGGAAAAGGCTTTTGACTGAGGGCTGTCTGCCAGAGGCATGGGCAATGTGAGAATAACTAATCCTTTATTTTTAATCCTTTATTATTAACTAAGGAAGGGGGACCTGCACAGCACATCACAGCACCCACCATAGCCATATAAGTCTCTTATTTGGAAATAGCAGTAAGTATCAAAAGGAGCACCTTGAGGGGTGAAAGCATTTGCCTCTGAGAAGGTGGTCTTGTGATCTAGAGAATGGTTGAAGAGGACGCTGCGTCTCATTTTAAGCCTTACGGGTACCGTCTGATTGCTTTCACTCTGCATTTATTCACTGACAAAGAAAAAAAATAATCTTTAGCAGCAGGATACAAAAAAACATGCAAATGTAAATATAAGGATACATAAGAGAAAATCCTTCAGATTTCATTTTTATGTTAAGGTGATATACAGCCATACACATATTATAGATACATTAATATATGTAAATATAAGTAGAACATAGACAAGTTCCCAATGTTCAAACTTTCTATAAAGTCATTTACTGGGCACCTGGGTGGCTCAGAGGTTGAGCGTCTGCCTTTGGCTCAGGTCGTGACCCCGGGGTTCTGGGATCGAGTCTTGCATTGGGCTCCCCGCAGAGAGCCTGCTTCTCCCTCTGCTTGTGTCTCTGCCTCTCTCTCTCTGTCTCTCATGAATAAATAAATAGAATCTTGAAAAAAAAGCCATTTGCTATATTTTTTAAAATTTAAGCAGATGATAAATAAACTCCTATAAAGAAGTGAATGTGCTCGTGAAATTTGCTACTTTAGGAACTATTTTAATTACTTATCTTATTATTCAACTATATTCATCTACATTTGTTGTATCCTGTTCAAAGTTTCAGATATGGCTTTGAAAAGCATATATCTCCATATATCCAACTATATACAACACCTCCTCATACATACAGGATTGCTAATCATGAGAAATTCTGTTGAATGTGTAAGTGTGTATATACGTATGCATCTATGTGCCTAGTATGCGCCGATCCATCTCTCCACCATCTGTCTATCTATGATATATCATGGTGAATTAAAGATCAGATAACCCAAGGAGTCAGGAAATCTATTTTACCGGTATCAACAACAAGCTGTAAAATACTACTCTGAATCAAGTCATTACCCGAAGCTTTCCTCTTGCCATTTAGCAAATTCCTATCAAGGTCAAACAAAAAAAGATTTCTCTGGCAATGCATTCATGTACCTTCCTCTCTCCTCTACCCAAGTATGATCTCTTTGTCCTTCAGAGTAAACACAGAATGTAGCAGACTGATAATCAGAGCTTCTAAAACTCGTTTGATTAAAAATAAATAAATTTTTAAAAGAAAAAATAAACTTGACAGGTACTTGTTAAAAATGCAGATTCTCTGTCCTAAAGTGTCTTGATTCTGTACCTCTGGTGCCGGGGCTACAGATCTGTATTTTAAGAAACTCTCCAGCCGATTTGTTATAGTCAGACGTGTTTTGTAAATACTGCTAGAGTATGAGAAGCAAATGCTTTAAAAAAATGAGAGATTGGAATTCTTTAAAAAAAAAAAAGTTTTTATTTATTTATTCATGAGAGAGGCAGATATATAGGCAGAGGGAGAAGCAGGCTCCATGCAAGGAGCCTGATGTGGGACTTGATTCCATGACCCTAGGGGATCATGACCTGAGCCAAAGGCAGACACTCAACCACTGAGCCACCCAGGTGTGCCAAGAGCTTTGCCTTCTAATCATAGCTAGAATCACTAGTTGTATGACACCAAACTAAAACGTCTTCAACTCCTCAGTTTTTTCTTCAGTCTAATTTAATGAATTGAGTAGCCTATCCTGGGACCTAGCACAGTGACCAGCACTAAACAGCCCATGGGTTCTTGTCCTTAATCTCCACCCCCACTTTATAACTTATCACCTTACCTGATACTCAGTTGCTTATAATTTCTGGATGATGAAATCCACAAAGACAGCTACCACCCTTTTATCCTTGGGTCTCCAGCACCTACAACTGTGCCCGGCACATGGCTGGTGCCCCAAAACTACCTCTGGGGTTAACTGATTCAGGATAACCTCCCTCCTAATCACCAGGGACACTTTTTCGCCCAGATTTACCACTTTGTCCAAACTCTTCTAGTTCCTTCTACTCCCAACAAATTGCATATAGCACCGTATATTCCTTGTAATAAAAAAGGAAAAAAAAAAACAGAGAAAACAATGTTCTCAAGACTTTAATAAAAGTTAAATCAGTGGCTAGAATGAGAGGAAAATTAGCATAAGATTTTAAGGAACATAGTGATTGAAGTGATTTTCCCTAATTGCCTCTGTGTACCATGTAAAGGTGTGCATGTCATTGTTTTAATCTGCCACGTTTCTGAGTAACAAGTATACTTAGGTAGGCATTTAGACTTTCCTGGAATAGAAAGGATCATCAATGTGAGTTTAACTCGGTTTTCTGCTGAAGGTGATAAAGGCAGCTCATATTTTCTCCCTAGTACAGAAATCCCTTTCACTGTTTCAAAGTCTTCCTGTGATCCTGAAGGTGCGGCCAAATGATGGGATTCGAATGGTAACATCAAGACGGGTAAAATTTGATGAAAACTGCTTTTCAAATAACATGCATTCCATTCTTTAGGGGAAAAAACACGTTTTTCAGGGAAGTAAAAACGAACTGGTTTATTACTTATTAGCGTCTGACAGATGTAGGAGGGTTACTTGATCGTTTTGAGTTTTCATACCTAGAAATGAAAATTAAGCATTTTGCTAAGAATGATGTGCTCACAAGTGTATTTTCATATCCACCTCCCATTTGAGGAAGCTCTCGAAGAAAGGATCAGAAAGACTAAGACTGCAGCCCCACACTCAGAGAAATAGTAGCACACAAATAGTTGTTCCATTTGCTAACTCATTTTATCAATCGTCTTTTTGCTGAACCTCCCTAATAACTCATTTTCCCTGGTACCTTTTCTTAGATTTTCTTAGATTTTTGCATAGCAAAATACTTACTCTCTAGATCTCTAAGGATATACGGATTTGAAGCCAAATCCCACCATTTAATGCACTGATACTCAGTGCACAAATATTTAGTGTCCCAAATCAGTTAATTTATTAGTGAAATAAAGATACAATATCAACGTCATAGAATTGACTTAAGAATTAGATTAGATAATGAATTTAGAGCACTCCCACTACCTCAGCTATTATTATTAATTACATTAGGGTAAAACTCCAGGGAATTAGCAAACCAATGCTTAGTTTTTGATGCGCATTCCCCATTGTCTAAATCTCCAGTGCAGATTCTTAGGTACTTACTCAATATTTTATAAGCACCCTACTAGATCTTTATATTTACTTTTTACAACAAAGCCTTGAGGTAGATGATCTCAAATCATCTAAGTCAGGAAATTGAAGCACAGAGAAATAAAATATCTTGTCCAGAGACAGCAACTAATAGGTGGTAAGGGTTCAAGCAGTCAGTTCTAGAGGGTTTTCCCTAGATTACAACTTTCCCTGCACCCCGCCTAGTGCAACCTGAGAATGGGTTGCACATCGACATAAACTAAATCTATCTCAATTCAGAATTAGAGAAAAACAAATCATACTGAGATGGAATAACTTCCATAAAGCTTCAAAGAAATGCTGCATCAAAGACTTGATTAAACTCTGATGTATCAGCTCCTTGAGTTTTTTGCACTTCTCTGGAAAGCTTGCCCTTGATTTGTAAAGAAGAAATGTGAACTGACTTTCTTAAAACCCCATATCACGAGCAACTGGCTGACTTTCAGGAGACTTTTCCTTCATTTGTTTTTGCTTTTCCTGAAAAAAAAAAAAGAAAGAAAGAAAAAGAAAAGAAAAGAAAAAGAAAAAAAAAAACAACTCAGATGCCAATAGCAATATTCTGCTAATACTTTTGAAGCACAGAATTTTAGTTCCATAGCAGAATAATCTTGCGACTGAGGATTTTACCTCAAAAATTGTTAATTTAATTACAATTATAATGAATGCTATCTCATGACTCAGAAGTTCCTTGTGTCTTTGTTTTGACTTCTTACTGAATTACAGACACATTCATTACTGTATCACAGATAACAAAAGCAGTACAGAAAGGTTAAGGGACCTGATGAAACAGTTAATATTACCAGCCCTAACATTTCTGTACCCAAAACAGGAATGATAGATGTCAGCCTCTGTGCCTTGGTTTTAGAGCCTCAAAGACACCTGAGACATTTGGGAATATCTGTTTAATCTGCCTTCATTCTAGCATTAAAATCTCTCCTCTGGAATAAATAATTTATCAACGATGTTATATATAGTCTGGGTCCAAATAGAACCTCAAGAGCAAATGCCTTTTTTTCATTAAACAAAACATATTAATTCAGTATTCTCAGGCATATACTTCTGCAATAAGTGCCTATCGCACATACGTTGGAAAATACTTTTTAAAAATTCAAAAGCATGTCATAAAATGGTCACAAATTCTACTCCATAATCATGCAAATAGGTCAATGGCCTTGCGTTTTAATGATACCTTCATGCAACTTCATCAAAAATACTATCATATGCATTTGTATTTGGTATCAAAGTATATAATGGCTTGCAAAGGCTGTCTTTGCTTATAATATTTTAGCCTGAATTAAAATGTACACTTTTTATTAATTGATCAAAGAAGCTTAACCAAACAAACAAATAAGAAAAATCCTTAATATAATACTAGCACATTTAAAACCATAGTTAAATGCTGAAACAACAAGTATTTCCATAACCATAGAAACATTAGAGAACAGAATGGACTATTTCCCAGTAAGAACGCCAGAGCTCCAGATGTCTTCGGGCAGACCTGGAAATCATAAGCTCCTAAAATGAGCAGGTTAAAAGGTACTTTAGAAGCCACTAAACCACTCACTCAGTATGTGATGTACTCTAAGATAGGCTTCAGGTTTAATGACTCCACTTCCTTCCACCCCACAGCCAATCCATCTTGTAGATTCTATCTTAAAGTATGTATCTTCCTTTTTCCCCCTTTTCAGTTGTTAATGCCCTGAGTTAAGATCTTTCACCTGATTTCTGAATCTGGGAATCGTCTCCAAGATGGTTCCTGTTTTACATTTTGTCCCTGAAAGAATCACATTGCTGCTCTCCGAAATTATCACTGCTCTGCTAAGAAATGCCCCGTTAATTGTTGGGTCTTGACCTTAGAAGTTCCCCCAGGTGAAATGTGAAACTAACCCCCAAACCTAGAGGGCACGGAGAGACAAAAAAAGAGATAGGCCGCTGTAGATGAGTAGGTGTCAGGTTTAATTAGCAAGGGCCTTTACACACTAGGCTTGTCTTTAGTGGCAGCCAGATGAGTAGGTTTCCATGCCACCAGCCAGACTCATAATTAAGTTTATATAGAGGCTTTAACTGAGTTTAGTCATCTGTACCATCCAGAATTCTCTCAAGGCTCCATCCTTGAAACAGCTCCCACTGTGGGAATGGTGGGTAGCAAGTGCCTTTCAAGGATGGGGTAGGAGTGAGGAGCCTCATCCAGGTCAATCAGTAGAGTGGTCCAAATGATGACTTCCTCCAACAAGAACAGAGCAAGAGAATGGAGAATCTGATTAGAGTGAAATTTAAGTAAAGAGTGTCAGAACCTAAAATCAATAGAGGAAGAAAAAGGCTGTGAAGTGGGATGGGTGGGTGTCTCAGTGAGAAAGACATAGTGGGAGAAACAGTTAGCTGACCTTCTCCAACACTAATCAACAGTGTTTTTTTTTTTTTCTTTCCTGAATTCAACACTCTCCACAAGTATCTCCAACCCCAACCTGTATTTGCTTTATTTCCCTCTACTTATGAAATTGTTCTTTATACTTCAAAATAATAGACTATTCCATATGTCCCAAACATTCTGTTCTTACTCTCCTTCATGCCTATAATTTTCTATGCCTAGAAGTAACATAGCCCTTATTGGTTTGCCCATTAAAATAAAACCTATTTTAAGGACATCCACTATTTTTGCTCATCCGGCATACATTCCCCCTTCTAGTCGTGACACCCCAAATGCACTCTGCAGAACCACTTCTAGCCCCCAGGGCAGAACCTTGAGGAGCTGTTGATCTCTGCCTTGTCTTACCCTAGCATGGGACACCCTGCCTGCCTCAAGTTAGGCTGGAGAGATGCTCTACTCTTGAATTATACCAGGATTGAAATTTGTTGGATATCAGACATCACTAAGAAAATTTCATGAAGTCATGGCTCATTGATTCCTGATTTTTAGATAGGTGGAACTATTCTTGCGAAGGTTATCTTTTCAATACTTCCTTCAATCCTGCAAATCATGCTGGTTTTAAAAGCAAATATTTTTAAGGAAATAAGCAGAATCATGATGTCTGGCTTGAAGCCAAGGAATTCTAACCATTAAATCATGTCGGATGCTTCTCAAAAAACACCTCAGTAAAGATGTTTATAACCCTGAAAACCAAGCTTGATGTTTCAGCTGTGGTTCACGGTTCAGCAACAACAGAATCATCTGAGAACTTGTTAGAAATGCGAATTCTTGGGCCTCACCCCAAGACTTATTGAATCAGAAGCCCCAGGAGTACAGCGTAGAAATCTATGTGCCCTACAGCGTGTAGCACACTGCTTCTCTCTAATATTGTGCCTTCAATTACAATCACTTCTGTATCACAGTTTTCTCCTGTGTTCTGTTCCTCGACATTACGTGTTCAGCTTTGCATCTCCAATAGCATTTAAAACAGTGGCCCACATATAGTAGATGCTCAATAAATACTTGTTTACACTTAATTAAATAGGTCTATTCAACAGTGGTGATAAAAGCAGCCATTGTCGCTCACTTTATTTTCACTCTTTGTATTTTTGCATAACAAAATATAGAAGCATTTACTTTCAGTCGCACATTCACCCCTAAACTATCTGGAGCATAAATTATTAATTATTTACAGATATAAAAGAATCAAAAAGAAATAATGTTTTCAGTGTATATGAGACTCATATTTAACAATTTCTCCAAAACTTTTTTCTCTGAAATAGAAAATGTGTCACTCAAGTCTTTTATGCTAATTACATTAATAAAAGAATAGTTCTGTTTACTTGAGTTCTTTTCCTTCTTGTTGACTATAAATATACTATTTACCTATACGCAATAAGCATGGGTGATAAGTTTTGATTACCTGTCCTCTCTGGATTCCCAAACTAATAAATAATAATATCTTCATGTCTGCAATCTCTTTCATATACCTCAAAGGCTAATCTATGCATTTGCAGATTGAGAAAGAGGTGACCAGTTAGCTAAGGTGACCAAATATTCCACTCTAGCATTAACTGAATTTTCTGTTTTCATCAGTTTTGTGTTTGTTAAACTCAAGATAACTCTAATCCTAAAAATAATTTATGGCATAGTTTGTTGTTTTTATTTTTTTATTTTATTTATTTTATTTTTTTAGTTCGTTGCTTTTAAAATAAACTTTATTCTCATAGTGTTATAAAATATTTCTCTTGGGGCGCCTGGTGACTAAGTCGGTTAAGAAGCGTCTGACTCTTGATTTCAGGTCAAGTCATGATCTCAGGGTCTTGAGATCGAGCCCAGGTCAGTCTCTGTCCTCAATATGAAGTCTGCTTGAGATTCTCTCTTTCCCTCTCCCTTTACCCCTCCTCCTGCTTGCATGCTCTCTCTCTCTCTGTCTTTCTCAAATAAATAAATAAATCTTAAAAAAATAATAAGAAAATGTTTTTCTTATTTAAGTCTGAGATCCTGAGCTTGCTATCAAAGTGATGGCCAGCTTGAGGCTTATTTGTGTTTTAAAAGTGTTAACTCAAACTTCTTACATGTCCAGACAGAATTGTTCTGTGCAGAGCAAAATTACAGTAATACAAATTTCTTTAACTGCTTCCATACAGCTTCATAACTGTTTGGGACTTCAAAATTCCATCAGACCCACTCCCAAACTATCTCACTTCTCAAAGACTCATGCATCTCACAAAAGCAAGTGACAAACACATAATAAGACACTTTTTTGCCCAGTCCGATTAATACTTATATGGTAAAATCTGTTTGGCTAACTAGCATTATTGATTATATCACAATTACTGATTCCAGTAAATCAATTCCTTTCCTGTTGAACATTTTTCTATTAATTGAGTCATTGCTTTCTACTTATTTTTATATGTACCTAGCAATAATTTGCCTCAAACTTTCCAGAAAAATACATGTCACCTCAACACTGTCGCATGTAGCATGTAATCCATGCATCGTTATTCCACTTATACTCGCCTGAAAGCTCAGAAAAGGATAGAATTTGATATTGAAAATAATTTTTGCTCAGATATTCAAAAACATTTTATTTATATTCTAGCTTCTAGTGGTTTCTGTAAAGCCCAGTGATATTCTAATTTTCGATCTATTCTGATTCCCAATCCTTTGTAGTTTTTACATATGTATAAGGTTAGAGGTAAAGGAAAGATGAGATCTTCCATGGGTATTCCTCACTGGGTGATCAGATCAAACCCCACTTGTTAATTTGGGGGATTGCACCACAAAATTTTAATTGGACCAATCCTTTGACTTCTTCATGGATGTGAAAAGTGGCTGATGGCATTCTGGTAGTTGAGTAAGTGTAGGAACTATGGTTTCACCATTTTTCACAATCATGCTCTATATAGTGCCTCCCTTCCACTTTCAGGGATTCTTGAATGTCCTTGATTATGAAGGACTTTTGACTTAGTATTCCCAAATATAAACCTCATGGCAAGGTCAAGAAGATTAAATACCTGAAATACTTGGACTAGGTAGGGAGCCTAAGAGCCTAATTCCTTCCTATACAGACTTTCAACTGATCCTTGCACTCCCAGTGTAAAGATATCCTGAGCCTTCCTAGTTCTCTAGAAATAGAAATTCTTTTGTTTTCTATAAGAAATTACATCTCCACTTCCTCCTGCCTCCCTAGACACTAGCAACTGGACCATCTGCTTTTTGTTTCCTAAAATTTTGTTGACATTTCTATATTGCTTCTATCAATTCTCTCCTTATCTGGACCTTTAAAAGACCTTAGTCTTCTTAAAAACTATTTTAAAGTCATATTAATGTAGTTTGGGAAGACAGCAAAAACTAAATATATTTCCTTAATCTGCCATGTTTGACACAAGCTATTAAAAGGTAATTTTAATACTAAAAAAAATTCGATAGTAGCAATAATGTAGCAATGTAGCAATAACAAGTATGGATTCTGGATTAAGATGGGTATAAATCAAAACTCTATGACTTACTAGCTTACTGACTGATAGAACTAAGTACCAATTTCTAAGAGACTATTTTTTTATCTAAGAACTTAGAGACTTATTATAAGGATTAAATGAGAAAATACAACTAAAGAATATAGTGTGATGCCTAGAGAAAGCTTAGTGAAGGTTACTAAGAGACCTCATCATATATTCATGTACGCAAGTAACATATTTTAATCATTTCCTTTATTCTAAACAACTTTGATCTTTTATACACCTCATTTCAATCAATACACCAGAATATATCAATTCAGCCTATCAAGTCTTCCTCCAGTTATGTCTCCATGTGGCCATCTTTCTTAAACTTACATAACATCTCTTCATGGAGACAATAAATACCCTCTTGCTGTGGGACTACTCCAGCAGCCTCCCATCCACTCTTGGTCTTCACCATTCAGTTCTCCACACAGCAGCCAGAAGGACACTTTTAAAACATAAATTTAATCATGGCTTTCTGCTTTTAACAACTCACAGTGTTTTTCTTTTGGACTCAGACCATGTCCAAATGTCTTGTCATACTCTAAGAAGGACTGAATGACAAATCTCTGCCTGCCTTGCCCTCTTTCCTTCTTGCTCACTGTGCTTCTGATATTTTGAGCCACTGTTACTTCTTCAAATATGCTAAGTCCTTCCCAGGCTACGGAATTTTGCCCATATTTTTTCTCTTCCTGGACAACTCTTAGCACTGTATCTCCTTTGACTGACTCCACTGAGTCCTTCCAGTCTTAATCTACACATTACCTTTTAAGAGAGTCCATTCCTGAAGATATAGCCTGAAATAGGTCCTCATTCCCATTCTCACTCTGTTTTCTCAACAACACTCCCTTTTCATGGCCTTTATCACAATTAATAATTGTTTACTTGTTACTCTATTAAGTCATGAGCTTTATTTTTTTTTTTTGAGCTTTATTTTCTAGAAAAAATAAACCATATTGGGATATTTGGTGACTTGGGTCCAATTACAGATAATGTTATTATCTTAAGGCCGACTCTTATCTCATCAGCTGTCTAGATACTACACGTTAGGCCTACCTTTCTATCATCAGTTTTGGTCATAACATCCCACATCCATCCATCCCTATTGTATCTACCAAGACAGATTCTTAGATGTCCACTGGAAGATAAACTTAAGGTGATGAAATTTTATTATATACTATACTATAGGGTGCTAAAGTTTTGTTATGTAATAGACCTTAAGTAAAGTACAATTTTGCAAAGATTATAATTAGAGCATGTGTTTTAATTAGATTTCATTTTATCATACATGAGAGTGACATGTGCTATTATTGGAAGTACTGAAACAAATACGTAAAGATCAAATGACCGAGAAAACTATTAGAAATTAAACTCTACTTTGTGCATATTGGAGAGTAATGTTTCTTATGTAAGTTCACATTCCTGGAAAGGAATTGATTATCGTGTTCAGTCATTGCAGAGTGGCTGGATTTCCCATAACTAGTCATTATTGCCTTCATTTATAATGATCACATACTGAAAGATGGCATATACCCTGAATTGCTTTTTGAATGCTTCTACACAAGAATCTAAGATTGAGTGAGACCCTAGACAGATGTAGGGATCAGAAAAATGTTAGCCTTAAAACTACATGTCCAGTTTAAAAGCTCGTGTAATTTCTTTCCTCCCTCTCTTGCTTCTTTCCTTCTTTCCTTCCTTCCATTTTTCCTTCCTTCCTTCCTTCCTTCCTTCCTTCCTTCCTTCCTTCCTTCCTTCCTTCCTTCCCTCCCCTCTCTTGAAGTTATTTATTACCATATTGAGTATTTTTTTTTAATTATGGTAAAAAAAATAATTGTAGGTGAATTGAAGACTTTTAAGAAAAAACAAAGCAGAATTTTTAGTCATAACACCAAGCATAAACAGAAATATTTGTGTTTGATTTTAAAAATTGATTTCATTCAAGGATCCTGGGTGACTCAACTGGCAAGCAGCCGGCTCTTGGTTTTGGCTCAGATCCTCATCTCAGGGTCCTGAGATCAAACCCTGCATCTGGCTCTGCACTTAGTACAGGGTCAGCTTGAGATTCTCTCTCTTTCTCCCTCTGCCCCTCCCACTGGTGCTTGCTTGCTCACCCCCTGCCCCCAAAATAAATAAATAAATACTTTTTAAAGTTTATTTATTCATGAGAGACACACAGAGAGAGGCAGAGATACAGGCAGAGGGAGAAGCAGGCTCCCTGTGGGGAGCCTGATGCAGGACTCAATCCCAGGACCCTGGGATCACAACTTGAGCCAAAGGCAGATGCTCAACCTCTGAGCCACCCAGGTGCCCTACAAATAAATCTTTTTAAAAACTTGATTTCACTCATTTATTCATCCATTTATTTATCAAAAACAATAATAAGTTAACAACTACTGAGTGCCAACTAGTGCATTTGGCATTGGGTATACAATAATTGATTAAATAAAATTACTCCCTAGCAAAATATACTTTCTCTACAGAAGACATAAAGTACGCATAAAAATGTGTCAGGGGCACTATAAACACAAACAAGCAACATAAAAGGTAGGGTGAGTCAAATAAACTAGAAGTGTGTGTATGTAATGATAGTTTTTAGAGAAAATGATGACATTGGGACAGAGATTTGAAGGAAGTAAGAGAGTAAGCCATATCTTAGTCAAAAGCTGCCAAGAAAGCGGGGAAGAATGAGCAAAGACTCGGGAGCAAATAAAGGACCTGGTATTAGGAGAAAAGAGGTGAGTAGGGATAATTGGTGCCACAAGGTGGGAGAAGAGGTCAGAGTGATAATGGAGACCTAGACTGTGTACAATTTTGTACACATGGCAGAGACTTTTCATAGAATTTAGCAGTGTATGAAAACAATCAAAAGGCTTTTGAGGAAATATTCACATTCTCTATTATTAATTGATCTTTATCAAGACACACACACACATAAGCTTATTTACACCAAAAAATGGGATGTTACAATCAACTTGCTAGAATTAAAATTTTTAAATGTAAGTTTAAAAAAACTTCAAGTAGAGTGTATTGTTTATTAACAATCCCTCTTCCCAAAAGCTTTGAACCAAATATATCATTTAAAAAATTTATCTGTCACAGTGTATCATACACTAGTGCTGGAGCTAGACAATATTAAAATTATCACTTTCACAAGGTTGACTTCTACTGAAATTATTTTTTTAATGACTCCAGAAGAATGAGTTTTAGAAAAGTATTCTGATGGCTGGATATATGTATGTATTGGTAAAAAGAATATGAAAACCTTCATTTTGCATTTTTGAAGCTACATACTAAGATACTGGTGGTGAATGTATATGTTGGATCAACATCAGGGTGGCTTCTTATGGAAGTTCATAGACCTGTTGGTATCTGACACAATGCCAAATACTCACAATTGCTTATTTCATACATTTAAAGCCACAATTTTTAAGACTTATGAAACCTACATACATTTATAAGTTGCCTAGTTAAGCGATTCCTTAATCTGTAAAGATTCCTTTCTACTATTTTTATTTTTTTTTAGAAAGACTTTTATTTATTTATTCATGGGAGACACAGGGAGAGAGGCAGAGACACAGGTAAAGGGAGACATGGGACTTGATCAAGGACCCCGGGATCATGACCTGAGCCAAAAACAGATGCTCAACCACTGAGCCACCCAGGCGTCCCCCTTTTTATTATTTGTGATTGATGTATTATTTTTCCTTCTAAAATTCTCACTTATCAATAAAAAAGAAGTCTACTTTAGATGTGCCCTTATGTTCATATATAACTGATTCAATAGTGGGAGAAAAGAAAAAGGAGTCGAATCAGTTTTGATGGCTTCACCTTTGAGATTCTATAATAAATTTGAGGCTGAGGATTGAGCGTGGAGATCAGAAATTACGTGGACTCCTTTAAGCAGAATTCTATTTCACCGACACAATCCACCAAGCTGGGTAATGGGGAAAATTCATAATAACTAATTGCTGCTATATCAGTTTTAATATCCACCCTCGTTTGGAGAACTTGATATGTCCCAACTCTCAAGGGTAGGCCTATAATTATGCTTTTGAGGTGTTCAAGTGCTTTATCACAGAGAGACACTTGAACTCCAGTGTGAGAAGGTTAATTATTTAGAATATCCTTGAGAACATTCTCTGGTATGAGTGGATTACATGAAGACACCTTGAAGTGACTACAGAAGTCGCAAGAAAGATAAATGTAAAAATCAATGATTTGTCTATGTTGAGTCTCAGAGGACTGCTTTAGAATATTAATGATATTGGCTACTAACCCTGTTTTTAGAAACTGTTTTAAAAGGCTTTTTTCTTCCTCCAGCAATGCATTTCTCTGGAGGATTGTGCTTAAATTCAGTTAAAATTTTTAATTTACTGACCTTTATTATGGAATTAATCAATATAAATTATTTGATGATGAATAAACATGACTTGCCTATCATATGTGTCTTTTAGTGGTCTTCAGTGTGTGCTTTCATGATTATAAGACTTTTAATAATTATAGCGAGGTTTGTCATTCTGCGCTACTAATTAGAACACTTTTGGGTTAAACTATGTTTAAAAGCCTCCTGAAAGAAAAAATTTGTATGACTTCATAAATATAAATTGGGAAGAAATTTGAAGCTTCAATGATCTACTTCCATGCCACATACTAGATGTCCAAGGAATATATTTATGGATGGGATGTCCCCAGGCTAAGAAACGCATTGCGAAATTCTTGTTTACATTTTACTCCTCTTTAAATGTAAGCCTACTTTCTTCATTAAAGATGAGAAATTTTCCCTAAAAATCCAAGATTTCCTTTTTTATACCACGTAATGATATTGAAGCCTATTATTTCCCTCTTCGTCTGCTCTAGGTTTTAATCTCTCTTTCTCTTTAATCAATGGCCTAATCAACAGTCTTCCTTTCTCATTTCTCTCACCTCTTCTCTATGGAGTTGTGGCTTTCCCCAGAATCATGAGTTTGGCAGCATTTGTAACTCAACAACTAAACTTGGCTCAGAATAAGTAGCAGATTGTAGGACACAGCTTGGTCAGAAACTATCTTACATATTGTTATTTTAAAAATCTTTTTTTTAGGGGTGTCTGGGTGGCTCAGTATGTTAAATGTCTGACTCTTGGTTTTGGCTCAGGTCATGATCTCAGAGCTGGGGGATCCAGCCCTGCACTGGCGCTCAGAGTGGAGTCTCCTGGAGATTACCCCTCTCTCCCTCTCCCTCTGTCCCTGCTCCTGCTCAAGCTTTCACTTTCTAAAATAAATAAAATCTTTAAAATATATGTTTTTATTATGCTAAGCAAAATAAGTCAGAAAAAGATAAATATCGTATGATTTCAGTCATATGCAAAATTTAAGAGACAAAACAGATGAACATAGGGGAAGGGAGGGAAAAATAAAATAAGATGAAATGAGAGAGGGAGACAAACTGTAAAAGACTCTTAACTAAGGGAAACAAACTGAGGGTTCCTGGCGGGGGAGGAGGAGGATGGGCGGAATGCGGTAGCTGGGTGATGGGCATTGAGGAGAGTGTGTGATGTAATGAGCACTGGGTATTATATAAGAGTGATGAATCACTGACCTCTACCACTGAAACTAATGATACTATATATGTTAATTAACTGATTTTTAAATAAAAAGAAAAAATCTTTCTTTTTTAATTCCCTTAGGTCAGACATAAGGGGAAATTTATTAGGAGTATATAGATATGTCTACAGAATCCTAAAATGATTTGAACAACCAGAGAGGACTGTGCATCTCTGAGGCACAATTTGTAGATCTTCCCTCTACTACAAAGCATAGATAATATAGTCTTGTCCATTAACACCTCATTTCTGTGACTTGGTAAAAAAAAAAAAAAAAATTTCCTGGGAGAGAGAGTTGATTGGGTAGCTTGGGATCAGGTGGCCACCCCTGGTCAATTATCTGTGGCTACACACTGAGTCCCTTAGTACTTATGTTAAACACCCACCCCGACAGATGAGGTGCACTTCCCTGAGGAGGGGAAAGTAATACGCATTCTGACAGCCAGCCTGGGAGTGCCTACTGTGCTCTCTTGCAGGTCCCTCCCCCCTTGTTAGAGAACCTGGGATGCCTTAGCCCTGAACCGCTCACCCACAGTAGTAGCACATACTATACCTGACGTGGACACTCATTTTCCATGCTTTGCTATCCTATAGAACCACTGACGTAGTCTGAATAGGGAAGGATTTCCTGGAATCTAAGCACACTCCACAAGGTGCCTTCTTCTCTTCCAGTGTTGTTCCAGTCTTAGGTTTTTCCTTATTATGAGTAGATAGTCCCTTGTATTTCTTCTGTTTAATTAATTAATTAATTATACAGATATTCATTGAACATGTGTTGAGTATTGGACTAGGAGCTGGGGACACCCATTTTGGAACGACTAATGATGTCCAGCAAAAAAAAGTACATTTCTCCTCTGTTGGTTTAATGCCCCCCCCCCTCCTTTTTTTGGATCTTACATAAGATATCAAATGTTAATTAAAATCAGTGTTTTGCATTTTTACCAGACTTCATGCATATCATCTTACCTACTCCTCTGTGATAAGTAAGCAAGATACTGTTATTCTCATGGAGAAGAGGAGACTGGAGCTCTAGGAAGTTACATACTTTATTCAGTTTTTCATCGCTACTAATTGACAGACCTAGGATTCCAATGAGTGACTCGCAGTGGACCCAGTAGTAATTTCATATTGTAGATTGTGATTTTACTCTTCTCTCCATCCACTATTGAAAGACCCACGAGCATTTCCTTTCAAGATATAGGGAAGTCAAGTGGAAGATGACAACACTTATTTTCTGAGTGCATTCTACACCTACCTACAAGTCTAAAAATCTGTCCTGGAACTATTTAGAAAATTGATAATATATATTCAATCATTTGGCTGTGCACCAAAATATTGTCTTTTGCAAAAATCCAATAGGTTTAGCTTGGCTAAATAATTTTAAGAAAAAAAACTGGTAAGTGTTAGCATTACTCTAAATTTTATGATTAGATGGTCTGTAGTCTTGATTAGAGATAAACTAATACATATAAAACCACTATCCAATGTCACCAGAGAGGGTTTTTATCATACAAATTTGCTAATGATAATCATTACTTCCACCAATTACCAAGTTCTTAAATTACTGGATCCTAGTAAATACTTAAAATCCAAGCATGATTGCTGAATCAAATACTATTTAATTAAAGGAAGGATACACCCATAAATATAAAAAGTTGACTTTTCCCATCAAAATTTGTAAGCAGTTATCATGGTTAAGGATAACAAAATTAGTTTTTGAAGAAAAATGCCTAAGTCCGTGTCTGCGTAAATGTTAGCAAACGACATTTGAATCAGCAACGTTTATTAAATATCTGCTGTGTGACTGACATGATATTACATAAATGGAAAGCTGAAGGTAAATGAGTCAAATAAATAAGAATAAATGTCAGAAAGTTTCTTTTAAGAACTTTGCTAACTTGATTGGTGAATCATGAACTGAGAGACTTCTTTATATTTCTTCTGTTTTACAGCTTTCCTACAAAGTTCCACTTATTATTTGAGACATCCCAGTCACTTCTACAGTTTGAAAATAGTTGTGGAAAGTGTATCTTTATGGTATATTTTGAAAAACTTATCCATAATTCTACACTACGAAAATATCAAAGACTTTCTGAAAACTATGTACCAGGAGAACATTTCCTTCACCGCTTCACATACCTCTTGCTCCTTTCCCGTTCTTTCCCCAGGCCTCTACACACCTGGTCCTGTACCTCAACATTTTTGGCATTAATACCTTTGAGACACTCAAAATTCACCCACTCATTCTAACTACTATTTTAAAGAAACCATGATGTACCAGATACTGTCGATGGGGAAGCTGAGGGAGTAGTAGAAGACAGAGAAGATGGCAGTATTTTATTGTTATTGGCAGTGAGAATGGGGAAGAGTGGATAGAGGTGAGCTACTTGGGAGATACGATTATCCTGTCTTGGTAATTGAGAAATGTGGGGACGGATCTGTTTCCCAAGGTTTGATCAATGAATAGAACATATTAGATATAGTTGCTCAAGCAATTTTTTTTTCCGGAAGTCTGAATTGATTTCTAATGAAAGCATTTTTAAGCATTTTATTAGCACTCATGGTCTAAGCAGCCATAGGAAGGTAAATATATTTCGAAGATGCATTCAGTTTTCCTGATGTTTGTTTTTGCATCATTATGAGATTTATACAAAATATGTTCAACATAAACCTTTAAAATACTCTTACAAGAAAGCAAAACACACTCGTCAACAACTAAATAGGTTGTCAAAATAAATCTGTATAATGTCAGATAAAAGTTACAAACATTGAATAAAAAATTTCAATGTGCATTTTAAGGTTCCATTTTTAAACAGCCTGAAACAAATGTCTTTTCAAAGCTTTCTTTTGCCAGTAGTTGTTATTACCAAGGAGGGATAATTTCACTGGTAGGTGCATTTCTGCCACCTAAATTAGGAGAGTCCACATCCCCACAGATGTTTCTCAGACAAGCAGATGGGGACTTCATGGACGATTTGCCCTTCTTCCCAGGAGCAAGTGTCAATCTGGTGATTTGAAAACCTGCCATTTAGTACCACGTCAAAACACTCACTGGATCTGAATCTATATTCCAGTTGCCATCGTGACGTAGGGATTTTATCTTGAGCTTACCACATGAACAAAACACACCTCATGAGACAAGCCGGGGGTCTTACAGTTCTTTGGACTTTAGTGTATATTATTCTCTCAATTTCTTCCTTCTGCAAAAGGACTGCATCCTTTGGCTAGTTTTTTAATAAAACATTTCAAACATCCTAAAATGCCTGGAGGATAAAATAACCAATATTTAGGAATGCACCGTCCAACTTGAAAATAAAACTTGAAAAAGACAGAAGAGCTCTTGTGTGCCTCTCTCAGATCACACTTCTCTAGGTAGCTACTGGAAGTAGTCTCTATTTTGAATTTTGTGTTGTCTGTTCCCATACATTTCTTTGAAGGCTTACTATGTATATATTAGATATACAATATTGTTCAGCGGTTTTTAACCTTTAAACAAATAGTGTACTGGTCATTGCCCAACTGTCTCTCCCCTTCACTCCCGGCATTTACACTCTATGTGATGCTGGGGCAGGAAGTCTGCAGACCACATTTCTGCTTCACCAGCTGGTTGGTTTCCTGTTGGGCTTTGCCAGTGGAGGTACCAGAGGGAGCCTGGAAGATTGGAGAAAATAATGACTTTCTTCTTCTGGTTTCATCCCCGTTGCTGTGACCCTTCGCTTGACAAGTCATCTCAGCCCGGCAACAGCAGTGTCTTCCATCAGCAGCAGCCCCAGAATCAGCCCTTTGCGGCCTCCTCCCTCAGGGGCTATGCGCTGGCCACAGATGCCCCCTCACCTTAGGGTGTGGATCTCAACTTCCTGGGTTCCTTCCTGGTTTGCAAACACCACCACCAATCAAGTGGGTCTTTTCTCCAGTCCAAGTTTCAGTTTTATTCTTACAGCCCCAGGGAAGGTAATTGCTCTCTGCATTTACTACTCTGTGGTTCCAGAGTCCGCTTTTTGCTTTTTAATTACTTTGTTAACTAGATACATCGCTGTTAACTATTTATTTTGTTAAATTCTCTGTCTCCTGACTTGTGATATCATGACTGTAGGTAATATTCTAGACTACGCGGGGTTTTGGCCAGAGTCTTGTTTCTAAGGTCCATCTGTGATGTTTGTTTAGGTCTAGTGAAATAGTTTTCACAGCTGTAGAGGATTCTATCCACTGACATGTCACAATTGAATATTCAATTCTTCAAAAAGAATATTCATTCTTCTTAGAATGAGTTAAAAAAAAAAGGCTCCTGTACCTTTTTTGATGATGGGTTAGTGCACATGCTAATAGGGACAGTTTACACATGTACTAGAGATTCTTGGATTATTTATCAAGTAATTATGGATTTGTTGTTGCATAGAATTTGTGCATTTTTAACTTTACAAAATAATACCTAATTGCTTTCCAATGTAGTTCCATCAGTTTACACTCCCAAAAAGAAGTGCATTGCAATTCCCATTGATCTATGTATTGCCAGGGGACTTAATTTCTTATTTCTTAATGTAAAATGGCATTTATGGTGATTTTAATTTTCATTTCCTTAAGGTTGAGCACTTTTCCCCCTATGTTTATTGACTATTTGGATTTCTTTCTTGAATCATTTATTTATATATTTTGTCCATTCTCATGGGTTGTTCTTTTATTGATTTGTTAATATTCTTCATATATATATATATATTTTAAGATTTTATTTATTTATTCATGAAAGAAAGAGAGAGAGGCAGAGACACAGGCAGAGGGAGAAGCAGGCTCCATGCAGGGAGCCCAATGTGGGACCCGATCCCAGGTCTCCAGGATCACACCCTGGGCCAAAGGCAGGCACTAAACCACTGAGCCACCCAGGGATCCCCATATTCTTCATATATTACAGACTCTAATCTTACACCATTTTCAAGTGCTTTTCAAGTATTTTCTCCCAATCTGTGGGGGTCTCTTCACTTTTAATGGTAACTTTAATGAACAGCTATTTTTATTTTGAATATGCCAGACTTATGAATCTGAGTATTCATGATATATGGGGAAGGGTGCTGGAGGTTTTTTTTCTTTTGTTTAAATTCCAGTTAGTTAACATATGGTGTATTATTAGTTTCAGAGGTAGAGTTTAGTGATTCATCATTTGCACATAATACCCAGTGCTCATTACATCACATGCCCTCCTTAATGCCCATCACCCAGCTACCCCACCCCATCCACCTCCCCTCCAGTGACCCTCAGTTTGTTTCCTGTAGTTAGGAGTTTCTTATAGTTTGTCTGTTATTATCCTATTTTATTTTTCCTTCCCTTCCTCTATGTTCATCAGTTTTGTGAAATCACATTGTATTTGTCTTTCTCTGATTGACTTATTTTGCTTTGCATAATACCCTCAGTTCCATCCATGCCATTGCAAACGGCAAGATTTAATTCTTTTTGATGGATTGTATATATATGTATATATATACCACCTCTCCTTTATCCAATCATCCATCCAAGGACATCTGGGCTCTTTCCATAGTTTGGCTATTGTAGGCATTGCTGCTATAAACATTGGGGTTCGTGTGTCCCTTCAAATCACTATTTTTGTAATTACTTGACATTTTGAAGTTACTCACGTATAAAATATTTACTTACTACATTTTGGTCCATAACCTACCTGATATTTTACATAGAAGTTCAATTTTATTTTACTCTATTTCTTCCATGTGGAAAACCTATCATTTATCGGTCTATCCTTTTATGGTGATCTGCAATGCCACCTCTGATATTTATCAAATTTCCAGATATTACCAAGACTGTTTCTGAGTTTGATTGATCTACTTGTCTACCATCATGACACATTATTCTGTTAACAGCTTCATTTAAAAAACTTGATTTTTTATAAGATAAGTTTTTTTACTGCCTGCCTTCTACTCCTTTATCACCATCTTCTATTCCTTTAAAATCTTCTTGCCTCTCCTTAGCTTTCTTTTTCTTCCACATAAAAATCTCAAATTAGTTTTCTCCATGAAGACCACATCCCTTTTAAAAAGGATTTTTTCCTAGGTACCCCATTACTTTTTTTTCCCATGATAAATGGTATCTTTTAAAAATTACATTTTCTGTCTGTTGCTAGTAATAGGAATATAATTGACTTCTGTATATTTATCTTATATCTGAAAACTTGCCAAACTCTTATTAATTATAATAATTTGTATATTTTCTAACATTTCCTAAAGAAGTCATAATTGCCTTCAAATAATGACAGCTTTATTTTTAATTTGAGTCATTACACTTTAAAATTATTTTTCTAAAAATAAATAAATAAATAAATAAATAAATAAATAAATAAATAAATAAATAAATAAAATTATTTTTCTAGGTGCAATAAGACTACCTCATGTCCATTATTAAATAATCGATGATAAAGTATACCATGTAGGGTCTTTCCTTTCCTCTAAATCTGTGTTTATAGGTGGTTATTCACAAAATACTGTCATTTATACAGACTATACAAAGTCAGTCTAATTGTCATTCCTTCTCTCTAATTGCTTGAAAATCTTCTAGTCTTTGGTGTCCCATATTTTTGTTATGATTTGTCTAGATTTGGTTTTCTTTTATTTATCCCACTGGGGAGCTATAATGTTTTCTGAATTTGGGGATGGATGCTTTTTATCAACTTCAGGAAAATTTTCAGCCATTATATCTTTTAAATTTGCTTCTTTCCTGTCGGTTCATTGTCTTTTGGAACTCCAATTAGAATATGTTCAATCTCAATCTATTCTCTGTGTCTCTTTACTTCTATTTCTTTTCTTCTTGTCTTCCTGAGTAATTTATTTACATCTGTTTTTCTGCTTATGAATAATCTTTTCAGATGTACTTAACTTGCTATCTCTACGTATTCAAGGTCTCTTTCATCACAATTTTTATATTATTTGCTTCACTTTAAAATCTGTCTGTTTCTAATAGTATACTATTTTTCTGAATTTTTGGATTCAATCTTTTGCTCTTTCAAAAATGTAAGACAAAAAAATGTAAGACATATTTATGTTATATTCTAAGTCTTGTAATTCCGGTATCTGAAGTCATTGAGAATATAATTTGTTTTGTTATTTTGTTAGTAGTGGCTTTATCCCTCTTATGTGTTAGTTGTACGTTTTTGATTTGGGGGCACATATTTCGTGTGTTTTATCAATTTGTACCTTGTTCCTCCTATTTTGATGACATATCCATGCAGTATTATCAGCTAGGGTCAACTTTAAGCTAATTTCTCAGGTAAGGGTTTTCTGAACAATACTGGTAATATTAATTTGAATCCTAAGCCCTTATGAAGACAATCCTATGGTGGGAAATTTTCAGGGAAGATGTCTCCCTTTTGTTTGTCCACAGGCTTGTCCATTTTTATTTAGTCAGTTTGGGGTAGGCTTTATTTTGGTAACAAACCCTAAAATCTCATCGACTTATTATAACTAATGTTTATTTATTGCTCATGCCAAGTCCAATGTGGCTTCAGATGGAATTGTTCTTTACCTGATAACTTAGGGATCTAGGTTCTTCTATCCAGGATCCTATCTATCTATCTATCTATCTATCTATCTATCTATCTATCTTCTCAATACATGGCTTGTAAGGGATGTGTCAAGGAAGATATTTGTACTACCATATTGCTAATATAGAAATCATGCAGACTTCTTCAATTAGTATAATTTTTTATTTGTGATCAGTTGATGGAATTTGAAACTTTAAAAAAATTAAGTTTTCTATGTCCACACAGCACAAGAAACATCATTAAAGAGATTTATTACAAACTACTGTGAAAAAACATACATATATATATTTCGGGGGTTAAGAATATATTTATATATATATACATATTATATATACATAATACATGTATACATATAACACACATATTATAATATATATACATACATTATGCATATTAAATATATATATTAAAATACAAAAGACTTAACATGCCCTGACATCAAATGTTGGAATATACAAACTCTCTAGAATTAAAATTGGTATAGAACTAAAATGTTTCATGTCTTTCATTGATAATTGATTTTTCAAACAACATTTTAATGAAGGCACCAGACTGAACTACTATGATTGATCATAAAGTTTACTCTTTGCATAGTAGCCAAATTCTGTCAAAATACCTTAATGTATGTACTACAATCTTATCTCTGTTCCTTTATCTGTGTATCCAATCTATTTATTGCTGAACTCTGATGCTTTTCCTTCATAATGACTATCTGTACTGCCTCATTATTTCCTTTTCCTACTGTTACAATGTTACTGAGACTGTGCTCCTCTCTGGCTTGGGCAGTGACCATCTCCTCCAGCAATCTATAGTTTTCCAACTCTTTTCATTGGCTCCAAACTCTCTTCTCAGTTTCTTATTTTGATTTTCACAGTTCTCATGTTTGAACTCTGGGCACCCTAAACTATGTTACTTTCCTAGTCTAGATTTTGTTTTTCATTTTGGATAAAATAAACGTCTTCTGAATAAGATTGAAATAGGAATTAGGTGCTATTAATTGGAGTCTTAAACTATCAGCTAATATAAATATATTCCTCTCCTCCCTTGCAATTAAAAAAAATTCTCAAGAAAAAAAAGGATTCTGAATCCTTTTAATTGAAGCCTGACTATAATGGGGTTGAGTTAAAAGAACTGCGAAATCCCTCTGTGCTTTCAATAAGTGAATTATTTCATTAGACTAAAAATTGGCCCAGTATGGTTTAATAGAACAGAAGTCAAGGGAACAGTTCTAACTTGTTGGAAGATTGCTGTTCTTAATTCCATACAGACTTTACAAAAATTAGTTTTACAATAAATAGTTAAAAAGGGGACTATATGATTTGCCAAATTAGCATTGGATAGATGTTAAATCCAATAAAAATATTAGTAGGCTAAATTCTATATGACTTCTGCTCCTGTGTTGCAATATTCTTCAAAAAATGAATTAATATGCTGTGTCATAATTGCTGACCATCCACTCACTGCTTATTTCTGGAAATTTTGTTTCTCTCTTCAGTTACTCTAATGAAATCTCTCTATTGTCAACAATGAACTAAATATCACATTTAATTTTTTCCCTTCAGTCCTTATCTGTCTTGACTTCTGTTGACTATGCTACAGTTTCTTTGCTCCACTATCCCAGCTCTACATTCATCTTTCTGAACACACACACACAAACACACACACAAAGGTGAATATATATTAGACTTCCTTACTCTTCTCATCCTTTAAATGTAAGCATTACTCACATTTTAGTTCTTAACCCACTGATCTCGTTAAATATTCTTCTTAAAAGGGTTCCTTTATCCTCATAGCTTCTACTAACCTCTATTCCTCCGTCCTTAATTTCAGGGTATCTTGGGCTGTGTTAGAACTAGTTGACTGAACACTGCCTACAGCTCTTTAAATTCTTGGATCTGTAGATTTTTAAATGTTCCATTATTGGAAAACCAAAGAAAATCACTAAGTGGAAAATTAATTTTCTGGAATATAGCAGCAGTGACTCTTAAGGCTGGATGAAATGAAGCTGCAGACTTCATGCAGTCTCACTTCAGAGCATCTTAACTCTCTGTTGGTCCTTAAACTCTCCACGATGGTCAATGAGGAAAAGTGATTTGTATGAGAGTCTGGAGACCCCATCTGATTGAATCTAGATGTACTAAAAGAAAGTGGTTGAAAATTTTCTATGTCTTTCTCTCTATTTTTATTCTCTCATGAATCTTTTCTTTACCTCCCAATCTTGGGTCTCTTCAAATTCCACCTGTGAACAGCTTTGCTTGGACTCATTGCCACAGCAGAATTTTGGGAGACCTTGGGTTTTGTTTTCAAGCTTATGGCTCTGCTCTGAGAAGAATGTCATATAATGGCTTTATCTCCCTTCTTTCAATATGTCCCTTAATTGAAAAATAATTTGTTTTAATTTGGTAAGGATAGACATTTAGTTTATAAAATACCCATGCCAGCTACTTGTGCAAGCTTATAATTTTTGTTTAGTAAAACAGTTAGTAGAAATATGTATATATGTGTAGAAGTTCATAGCTCTATGACTAAATTTATTTGACCATGAATACAACTGGACCGACAGGAAATTTTGGGAGAAGAAACTAGAATCCTTGATAGGAATTAAATGATTAATTTTTTTTTTGGAATTAAATGATTAATAAGCAAGCTATAACCCACTCTCTTGCTGGGTTGAGTTGGTGATTTATGTCTGTGTCAGTCTTAGAAACAAGGCAGGTGACCCGGACTAATCTTTACAAACATGCTAATATGAAACTCATAGTATTTGCTGGTGGGAAGTCCTTATCTGAGGAATGTCTTATTAGGGGGTACAAAATTGTCCAAGATTGTTTGCAGTAAACAAACCTACTGATTTACGGATGGCTCCCTTCAAATTGTTCTGTAAACAGTGTACCTATCTGTTACACTCTGCTGTGTATGAGTCTCTTTATGCTTAGTTTCTTGAAATTCAGTTAAACTGATACTGTGGAAGAGTTCTATTTTGTATATCTGATTTAATGATTCAATTATAATCATACGTATCAAATAACTATCAAATATTACTGGCTTTGGAAAAGATAGATCTAGGACATTTAGATTGGTTTTACTTAACTTTTACAACCTTAAGTTTCCCTAATGTTTATAAAGAGGCACAGGCTTGTTATGAGAGCTTTTATTACTATTAAAGGACAAACTTGTTTTAATTATTTGCTACAGGGATCCCTGGGTGGCGCAGCGGTTTGGCGCCTGCCTTTGGCCCAGGGCGCGATCCTGGAGACCCGGGATCAAATCCCACGTCGGGCTCCCGGTGCGTGGAGCCTGCTTCTCCCTCTGCCTGTGTCTCTGCGCCTCTCTCTCTCTCTCTGTGACTATCATAAATAAATAAAAAAAAAATTTAATTATTTGCCACAGAAGTTGGCATACCACAACTAAATGGCAAACTTCTGCGAGTCTAGGACTCTGACATAATTCTCTATATTTACTGCACCAATATATAACAATTGCTCAATAAATATTTGTAGAAAGGATGAATATTTTAGGTGATAAAAACAAGGTAGTGAGTGGCAAATTTTTTAAGTAAAAACTCTGATGATACAGAAATATTTTATGCAGAATTAAATTCAGTACAAATAGCTTCATGGGGGGAAACTGTTACAAGTGCACCAAAATTTTCTTTTCTTCTTTCTGGTAGGAAATAAAATTATAGCCAGTTGTGCCCACCCGCTGAGTACCACCCTTCCCCGGCCCTCTCCTCCCATAACATGCTTATGCGACCATGTTTTTCCCAGTGGAATGGAAACAGAAGTCACCTGTGTTACTGCTGGGCCCACCCAGGTCTCAAAGCATCAGACGTTCACAACCATATTTGCCCTCTTGTGGGTTGAACATGGATGTCCTAGTCGCCCAGCTTTGACAATTCAAATCAGGACAATACCCCAGAGGATGCCAGAGAGACAAGATGAAAGTATGATGGGCCATGAATGACATGGGCCATGAAGAGGGTAGAGTAACTGCCTGCAAACTTAGAATGGTATTTAAGAGAAACAAGAAACATTATTCCTCGATCTACCTTCTAGTAGGTCTCATGGTTATAGCAACTTATATTACTATCCTAATATAAGCAAGAAAACGTAAAAGAACATAAACTAAAATGTCTTCAATTGGTAAGGTGAAAATCATGTTTATGATTTTTCTCCCATCTCCTTTTAAAATATTTAAATAATTGAAGTAGCATTTATATTTTAGATATCACTTGCATTTAACTTATTAACAAATCTCAAAGAGATATAAAGTCGCAAAATTTGCCCATGAAATTTAAGATAGTTATGCCCTCTTTAAAAGTGACATATTTACACTTAGTGAATTTATAAATATTAGATAGATTTTAAATTTTCCAAAGAGTTTTAAAAGAATAGTTTTCACTGCATGAGATCTTCCTTTACTTTGTCTATTTTTTAACATTTGAATGTCTTCTCTTTCAAATACAGGAATTCTATTCCTTCTGCTCTAGAAAGTTCACTCCATTACCATTTCAATGGCAAATTTTCCTTTTTGACTGTTTTCACCTTACTTGCGAATATTTTTGATGAAACTTTGGGAGGGTCATTTAGTATCTCTTTCCAAACTCTTTTCCATGGTATAATCACACTTTTATTAAGTCTCTAAAATGTAAGAAATACAGACCACATCATTTCAAAGATAGTTGCTATCGGAAACAATATGTTAAAATTTGGTGACATTTTAGCATCAGATGAAAAATAAGTTAAGGGGCACCTGGGTGGCTCAGTTGGTTAAGCCTCTGCCTTCGGCTCAGGTCATGGTCCCAGGTCCTGGGATAGAGCCCACATCTGGCTCCCTGCTTAACAGGAAGCCTGCTTCTCCCTCTCTCCCCTGTTTGTGCTCGCTCTCTCTTTTTCTCTCTCTCTGTCAAATAAATAAAATCTTTAAAACATAATAAGCAGTTTCTTATCAAATAAAAAGGAAATAATTTCCAAGTCAGATTCCATTATTATGAATTTTCATAGGATTGCAGCATTTGCCAAAAATGCAATTTTACCTTTTCTTTGTTCTATTTTGTGATTATGGTGTTTCCCCCTCTAACAGCAATGGTCAGAAAGACCCTGTGCCTCTTTTTTTTTGGCTAGTACGATATATGACACTTTGTAAATGTGTAATAAATATTTGAAAGTTAAAGAAGCACCTAAAGTTAAAGATATATTTTTGATAGTATACTTTTCTCGCATCTGGAAACTTTTTTCCTTTCTTTTTATTTATTTTGAAATATGTAAATATTTAAACACAATAGAAACATTTACCTTTATAATTGTGAATATTTTTTTAGATATCTGAATGAATAATTTAATATAAAATATGTCATGATTAAAAATATAAAAAACAAAAACCCATAGAGTAATTCTATACAGAGAAAAAAATAGAATATGCAATGGCAAAAGCCTATTTATGATAAAGCGGAATATTCATATACTGACAAAACATAAAATACATTGTTTTTGCATTATAAAAGTAATATTAAATATAATAAAATATTAAATATAACAAAATCTTATTAAAGACTATAACAAAAATGTTGCAATTATTTTTTTCTTAGAGCATGTGTGAGTTTGAGTGGCAGGAGGGTACAGAGGGAGAGGGGGACAGAGAATCTTAAGCAAGCTCTATGCTCGGCACAGAGCCCAACATTGGGCTCGATCTTGCCACCCCGAGATTATGCCCCGAGCTGACATCAAGAGTCAGACACTTAACCCACTGAGCCACTCGGGCACCTCTGTCGCAAATGTTTCTAAATGACATTACAGTATTTTAGATTTATGAATTATGGCTACTGATTTAACATTTCCAAAGTTGAAATGCCCCGGTGCCAAGTCACAGCTTAGGGGCACATTCAAAAAAACAGCATTCAAACATTCTAAAAATAACTGAAAAGCTGCATACTTAGTGAAATCTCCTGAAAATGAAAACAATGAGGGCTGAGATCATCGTAAACACACAACAAACTTAAGAAATAATTATATTTCTTTCTCAGTCTCATCTATGGAAGCAACCAAGAAGGCACCTCCCCCCTCCTGCCAAATTTCCTAAAACTCTTCCCTAATTCCCACCCATGCTGAGTCTTGTAGGTATCTCTCCCCTTCTTTCTTTCTGTTTCTATTTAAATTACTTCCCAACAATCACTTTGCTCCTTTCAGTCCTTCCTGGGCTCATAAACTATGTTCTCATACAGCAAGGCCCAGGCATAAATTCCACAGTTACGGAGCGTTACCTGCATCTTAGTTCTTGTGTCTAGAAAGTAGACCATGGGAATTAAAACCACAAATGGACAGTCATGTTTAAGTATAAACTGCCAAAAAAGATGAAAAATGACAAACTAGTATGAGCTAGGATTCAGCAAAATCAGAGCTTTGTACTGTCTCTTGGAGGAGTGTTGTTTACAAACCAGAAGTCTGAAAAATGAGCATACCTTAATGACCAAGCACTTTAAATCATAGGAATTTATTTTAAAGAAATCATCGTTAGGCTTACAGTAATAAAAACGGAAACGACCTCAACATTCAAAAATACAAATAATTGGTTCTTTCATGTGAAAGAACTAACTCAAAGGACTTTTTAAAATTTATTTATCCAAATACATAAAAACAAGGGTGCCTGGGTGGCTCAGGCAGTTAAGCAACCAACTCTTAGTTTCAGTTCAGGTCATGATCTTAGCCTCGGGAGATGGAGCCCGATGACAGATTCTCTCCTTCTCCCTCTGCTCCTCCCTGCCCATTCTCTAAATAAATAAATAAATAAATAAATAAATAAATAAATAAAAATAAATAAACAAACAAACAAACAAACAATAAGGAGACATGGTAATTCACAGACCGATGTTTTCAGGTTAGTCACTTTTAGTTGTTTGTGGAAGGGGTTAGTGGATTTCAGTGGTGCTGTCCCCCGTATACAGTTCTGGTACCTCTGAACTAGAGCAATGTTGACATACTTTATAGCAACCATGATGACTTCTCCTTCCCATTTTATTTGACCTTTTCATGAGGAATAGCAAGCTCAATGCTGATGGAAACAGAAAAGACAAAGGAAGGTCTCACTAGAAAAGAAGAAGATAGAGGCATATTATGCTGCATACCTCTTTTAAAAAGATAAAGAAGGATTAAATATTGGAGAAAACACTTCTTAAACCACATCATTTAAAGCCTGTTTTTCACGCTTTGGGATAACTTCACATGTTATCATAGAATGAGAATTTTCACCACTTCAAGTTATAGTTAGAATGTTAACTAGAGCGTTAACTGGATTTGCAAGTACCTGTAAAGATTTCAGATCTGGACAAGGGTTTTTCCTTTGAATGAGAAATTTTTTCCCCAACTGGACGTTGGGAGGTTACCCGACCTCCCTAGGTAACAAATTTTAAGATTTTGCCATTGTTCAATTATATTCACAGATGAAACAATTTAAATCTAAATTTAGCTCAACATCAGAAATAAACAGATCATTAAAAAGAAAGCCTTCTTCATTTGGGAAAGGCAAGGAAATAATTGCCCTTCACAAAAAAGCTTTCTCCTTTTCTCAAACTTGATATACTGTAGCTTTCGTTTTGACAGTGTTGACATTTTGAAGTTTTCGTCTAACTTAAAATGATTTTCTTTTATAATTTACCTCTAAAAGGGACCATTTAATTTTTAGAACAAATTTCATTTTTAACATTCCAAACACACGATCCATTGTTAATGTATTGCATTTACATAATGCTTTGGAAGTAGAGGACTCCCAGTGTGCCTTAAAACATTGGAGAGGCTAGAAAAACCTACATCTACTAGAGAAATACAATAACATCCTAAACAGAGCACATTATAGTCATTCTGTCTGTTATATACAGAATAATAATCATTCGTATGATTTGTGAGAGAGCAAAGCCTTGGGTCCTTTTAAATAATTTCCTTTCTTCCTCCACCAATTTTTCTTCTAAAGTCAATTAGTACTTTGCTTGACAAGGGATTAATAAGGGAAATTTCTTTCTGAAATTCTTCTGCAGGGTTGGCTGCTAGTGTGGCATTCTGTTTTTTTTTTTTTAGTTGATTTATTTTTTTAGATTAATGGTGTGTTTATTATGCAATCAAATGTCAGATTTTGATCAGTTGAGTCATAATAAAAGTAAAGGGTTTTGTTGGAGCAAAGGTCAAGATGATTAAGCAAAATTTATCTTTATTGTACTTGCCATTTTTTTAATATATTCTCTCATTTCTTTTACAATAATGAAGTTACTATGTTTATATAATACATTACAAAGGCATTAAAATACATTACAGAAAGTTCAAACTGTACAGCTTAAAAAAATCCCACATTTCACTCTCCAGAAGTAACACTTGGGTTAACAATAAGCAGTTTAATTGCTTGTTTCTTTCTGTGCACTGTAACGAAAGAAGAGTAGAAATAATAGTTTTATAAAAATGAGACAATGAGATACATGCTGTTCAATATATATTAATTTAAATTGTACTTGAATTAATAGGAGAAAATGAAACTGGTCCACTAAAGGAATAGCTATGCTTGTTCTTCATTATATAGATTATTAGTTCCTAAAATACCTTTCTTTTTAAGATTTTATTTATTTATTTATTTGAGAGAGAGAGAATGTGCACAAACAGGGAGAAGGGGAGAGAGAGGAACAAGCAACACAGAGTCACATGCAGGTTCGATTCCAGGACCCTGAGATCATGACCTGAGCCAAAACCAAGGGTTGGTTGCTTAACCCTTTAAGCTATCCAGGTGCCTCTTAAAGACCTTTTTTAAAACTAAAAAAAAAAAAAAAAAAAATCATTAGAGACATTAAGACTGTGTTAGTGTATTGTCCAGTTATTTATCATTTATATATGTTTGAAATGTATTTGAATTACGTGTCTAGTTTTGATCTATATCCACATATACTCACTGCTATCTTTCAGTACAACATAAGCTTTAAAAAAAAAAAAAAAAAAAGATCACTGTTGATCTTAACCTTTCTTGGAATATGCTGTGCCTTTCTATTTTCAGATTTAGTTTTAGGGTTTTTTTTTAATGAGAACTTTCTTTTATTATGAATTTAAATATTTTTTTTCCCCCTGCTCCTTTTAAGTAAAGTACTTTCAGGAATGCTATACAGCTGTTACTGAATCATCATTACCTGTCCCTCATCCCCCACCCCCACCCACATCCCCATCCCCACCCCAGTAGATGGTCTTCCTTCTAATTCCGTTTACCTTTCTGTCACTTTCCTGTGCTTTTGCTGTCATTAGATAATCTCAGTTTTACTCTGTCATTTACTTAGCTGACTTCGACTCAAATAACCTGTCCACTTAACCGACACTCCATGTACCACGTATAAAACTCACTGATGCCCATGGCCTGTGGTTGGTCAGGTCCTCTCTAGAATGTCCATGGATTCCTGCCCTCGCTGGCTGGATTGCATGCTTGTCAAGACTAAGTGGTGTTTGTTCCCAAGAACGTTTTGGCCAATTATGGAAGTTACGATTACATTGTTTGATTAAACATTCAAAAAGCTCATGGGGGTATGATACGATAAGGAAAAGAGATGTTTCCATCAGAAGTAATGTGCATGCCTTCTTAAAATTCGACCTACACGAATTCCTGGAAAACAAAATTGCTACCAACTCTGGTGTGACTGAGGCAGCAGCAGCAGAGTGAAAATGCATTGAGAGATTCCTTCAAGGGTTCTGCACTCAGCCGGCTTCCTGGGTGTTTTGACATTTTGTGTTTCTCATTGGAGATCATCAGTGATAATTTTTTTGTTTCTGTGGTTTTATAGAATTTCACTGAATCACTCACTGTTCGTCCACTAGCTTCTAGCTCCCTCAACAGTCTGTTTTCTCCTATCGGTTCCCCTGAGTCACAGTTGGTTGGTGCATGTGTGACTATGGCCCTTCTCCCCCCATCTGCTTTCTCCCACCACAGTCATCATCTCTAATATTTTATCTTGTTCTACTGAGAACATAGATCTTAACTTGCCCCCGGCATGACACCTCCTCTTTAATCTGCCTTTTTCCCCCGACGGAAATAAGGAAGGGGCATGGAGATTGTGTTAGGAGGAATTCTTTTAGGATTTTGTTTATTCACCTTCTTTCTTGTCCTAGTGCCAATTTGGGTTGGTGTGATGGGAACAGGGCAAACGGTAGACTAAATTACGTAAGGATTGAAGTCGGTGTCATGAAGATTTCCTGTGTGTTTATTGCCACTGGTGCCTTACATTGGTTGCGTTTCTCCTTTTTAGTGGTGTGTGAAATTTTGAGAGGAGGAGATGCTCAACCTAGTTTCATTTTGCCACCTGTAGTAGGAAATTCTCCTTTGCACATTCACTATGTGACAAATTCCTGATTATCTTCATTGCTTCTTATATATCCTATCTTTGTTATTTATATAGCAGAAAACTTAATTATTAAATTAAGTCCCTATCTTTGTTATTTATATAGCAGAAAACTTAATTAAATTATCAGAGTTTTACTGTGAACCTTCTGTGATTAGCCATAGCTGAAAAGTTATAATCATATAATGTTTTATTTTATTTTATTTTTAAAGATTTTATTTATTTATTCATGAAATGACCCAGAGAGAGAGAGGCAGAGACACAGGCAGAGGGAGAAGCAGGCTCCATGCAGGGAGCCTGATGCAGGACTCGATCCCAGGACCTGGGATCACACCCTGAGCTGAAGGCAGACCCTCAACCACTGACCCACCCAGGCATCCTTCATATAATCTTTTAATTAAGAAAGTATCTTTAGGGATCCCTGGGTGGCGCAGCGGTTTGGCGCCTGCCTTTGGCCCAGGGCGCGATCCTGGAGTCCCGGGATTGAATCCCACGTCAGGCTCCCGGTGCATGGAGCCTGCTTCTCCCTCTGCCTGTGTCTCTGCCTCTCTCTCTCTCTGTGACTATCATAAATAAATAAAATCTTAAAAAAAAAAAAAAAAAAAAAAAGAAAGTATCTTTAAAAATTCCAAATGACAGTTTTGACCACGTCCACTAACCTTAATGTAGGATTCATGTTCCATATAAATGTTTTGTAATAAGAACCCATAATAGTAGTTTTCTAACACTTGCTTTGTGCCTGGGAATATGCTTTGACATCTTCATTTTTTTTTTCTTTTAATTCTCACATAAACTCCAAGAGATACGCCCTAATGTAAAGATTAGGGAACTGAAGTTTAGCAAGAGCAAAGAAATAACTGTCCCAGGCTCAGACGTGGCTTGAGAACTGGGTCTGGCTCCTAGACTGAGCTGATGACTGTGTTGTGTACCTCTTTCAGCTTTAATTTCGTGGTCAGCTAACTTTCTTCATACATCAGAACCCTAGGCAAAGACCAAATGTGTCCGATTCCTAAAGAAGTCAAGTAGTAAAACTGGGGTGTTTTGAGTTAAGGAATTTCAACTTTACTTTGGATTTTCTCCATGGGACGTTAAGTAGCAAATGGCCCAGATCTTGCCTTCATTGGTGCATATACAAGTCATTACCTATGATACTGAGTCACTTTCCTCGGTTGGGTAGGCCCTACTCTGAATCTGATCTTGACTTTCTTCTGTCCCCTTGTCCAGCAGAGACAGTCTAAGAGCCCTCTAAGTTTTTTCTCCTGCTAAGTGCCCTCTTTACCTCTTTCCAATTATCTAACCCCGCCGTTCTCTAGGGAGGGGTTCTCTCAGTCAACTCTGTGTGTAAGGCCAGAGGCAGGTATTTTCTCTCTTAGCAAATCTGCACTTCCTTCTCTTTCTACTGCTAGACTAGTGAGCTGCAGACCGTTCTTTTCTTGTGCTATCCTGGCCTTACTGAAAACTGTAGGAGATAACAAATACACTCTAACATCCTGGTTTTTCCTACCATTTTCCCTATTTTATAGCCTCCATTGCACATGTCTGAACCCTAGTCCTGCCCCTGAAGGTACAGGAAATAGTTGAATCAAATGTTTCATGGGGGCAAAGTAAGACTCGCCAGTGTCCTCAACCACGTGGGGTAATAGGGTGTTACCTCATTCTGCCCTACATACTGTATTTACCCAGATCCATATTTTAGAACTGATTATTTAACAGCTGCCTACTTTTAACTATGTGGCTTAGTAATACTCAAGGTTTTCCATTGTAATTGATTAAAGCAACTCTGCTAATTTAAACAAATAAAGAATTTATTAAAGAATGCCATGGAGCTCACAGCATTTCCAGAATTCCACAGAACAATTTCATGAAAACACTACAGCTGACGTATCCCTGAAGACTTCAATATTGTCTCTGAAAACTGGATCTAGCCACTTTCCCTATTGCTCCCATCACCAGAGTAAATTCTGCATGTTTCTAGCTTGTATTTGAAAGTCTGGAGTGATTATATTTAGGAGGCAAAAGTTCTACCTTGTTACCTCTCAAAAGTGGTCTGTTCTCTTTAGTAGGTGGATTCTATAAAATGACAATTTCAGGCATTTATCTACAAGATGTCACAAGCATTATGGAGATGCATCACATGGATGACTTCAGATTCCTTGCTTCTAAAACTTAATGGGAACCATCATGGACTTTCAGCTTTAAATAGAGGAGGAGGCTTCTAGAGAAAAATAGCTTCACCTTATGGGAATCTATTATTACAGATGAGAAATAACATCCTTCTTTTATTTTCACCCATTCAACAGGTGCCAAAGTAAATTTAACTGTCCTTTTTCTATTATCCATTTATAAGTTGACCTTGCTTGAACAATCATTTCCTTTTATTTGTATTTATTATTCATTTGCAACTAGATCTCCCTCCTGGGGTAGGATTATCAGGTTCAGCAAAAGGAGTAACTTATATAGCTGATCAACATGAACTTGGCCATTGTTTCCCCTTTACCCATTCCCAGTCACACGGAGCATCGCTGTACATGCAAAAACTTATAGGACTGTCTTGTCCACTAGGAAGGAAAGTGTCAGTAATTGTTATTCCCAACTTAGACCTGAGAGGAGAAACAGTAACAGCTCATACTACTGTTCTTTTATGAATTCAGGTGGTAATATTTACAGATACTGTAGCTGGGTAATGTTTAGTAACTAATCTCTACTCTGGAACCCATAAGATATTATTTAGGTCCTGGCTCTATAAGATCAAACACAGGAAAAAAAATAGAAATAGGTTAGATGTTTAAATAATTTCCAACGTCTTTCCTATTTCCTCTTTCTTATCTATAAAAGTGATAGCATTTCAACAAACTATCCAATAGTGATTTTAATTCCATTCATATTAAATATATCATTCATTGATATTGCAACTCATTTCTTCAGTGTCTTATCCCCACCCTCAATTTCGTAAGCACATGTTTTTGTTTGTTTCAATAGTGGCTAAAAAGAGTAATAGGAGCTGTATCCTCTTAACAAGCCTTCAGTTGTACAATAAAGTTTTGTTAACCGTAATTACCATGTTGTGAAGCAGGCTTCCAGAACTTTTTCATCTTGTATAACTGAAACTTTACTCATGAAACTGCAACTTCTCATTTTTCCCTCCCCTTAGCCTCTGGCAACCACCAGTCTGTTTCTTTGAGGTTGACTACTTTCAGTGCCTTATATAGAAGGAACCAGGCAGTATTTATTTATGTGACTGACTTAGCTCCCTTGACATAATGTTCCCAAGCTACATCCATATTGTTGTGGATGATAGGATTTCTTTTTTATGGCTAAATAATATTCCATTGTACATATAGATGACATTTCATACATTTTATTAGTCATTGCTCTCCAGAGAAATAGACTCAATACATATGAATATTTATATGCTAATTTGTTTAGGAAAAACTCTTGGAGACACATCCAGATATAATTTTTAACCAGATATTGGTCATTCTTTAGCCCAGTCAAGATGACACATTCAGTTAACTATTGATCTGTTGATAGTTCTATACTAGAATTGAAAGTGATTTATGGACTTTCATTTCATTATGGATTTAAGGACTACCATTATTGTCTTACACTATTCTGTATTTATATATTCACTAATGAGTTTTTTTTTTCCACTGAAGTTTTTCACTAAGGAGGTTTTCTGTTTTTACAAATGAGTTTTTTTTTTTAACTTTGTAATTAGTTTTTTGGTTTTTGTTTCTTCTTCTTTTTCTTTTTCTTTTTTAACCTTTGTGTGCTTTCATATTGTAGTTTAGTGTCCTTTCCTTCCAACTTGAAGGATTACTTTAGTGTTTCTTATCAGGCAGATCTACTGGTAATGTACCCCCTCAGCTTTTGTTTACCTGGCACTCTATTTCTCCCTCACTTTCGTAAGATAGTTTTGCCAGATACAGACATTATTCTTGGTTGGCAGGGTTTTTTTTTTTCCCCCACACTTTGAATATACCATCCCAGTTCCTTCTGGCATGTATGGTTTCTAATGAGAAATTCACTGATAGTCTTCCCTTTTATGTAGCAAGTTGCTTTTCTTCTGCTGATTTCAAATTTTTTTTTTAAGATTTTATTTATTTATTCATGAGAAACACAGAGAGAGGCAGAGACACAGGCAAAGGAAGATACAGGCTCCCCACAGGGAGCCTTATATGGGACTTGATCCTGGACCCCCAGGATCATGGCCAGAGTCAAAGACAGATGCTCAACTGCTAGGCCACCCAGGTGTCCCTGATTTCAAAATTCTTTCTTTGTCTTTTAATTGTGACACTTTGATTATAATATGTCTTGGTGCTAATATCTTTGGGCTCATCATATTTGGAAACTTTGGGGTCTCTTGAATCTAGATGTCCATTTTCTTACCCAGATTTGTAAAGTTTTCAGCCATTGTTTTTCTTTAATAAGCTTTTTGCTCCTTTCTGTCTTTATCTTCTGGAACTCCTTTAAAGTGTATATTCATCCATTTGTTGGTATCCCATAAAACCTTTAAGATTTCTTCATTCTTTTTCCTTTTTTTTAATTTCTGCTCTTCTGACTAAATAATTTCAAATGAACTGTCTTTGACTTTGCTGATTCTTTCTTCTGCTTCATCAGATCCCTGTAGTTATTTTCAATTTTTTATAATCTTCAGTCCAACATACTCAGGTTTTATTTTATTTTTTATGTTTTTTAACGTATCATTGAAGTATTCATTTTGTTCATGAATCAACATTTTGATTGCTTATTGCTGACATTTTTGTGATGACGGTTTTTAGTTCTCTATCAAATAATTCATTTACCTCTATTTCTTCAAATTGGTATCTGCAGATTGATTTTGTTTCTTTGTTTGGAGTGTTTCCTTGTGTTTTTTTTTTTTTTAGAGTTCCTTGGCACTTTGTGTTGTTATCTGTATATTTGAAATATAAGCCAACCCTCCCAACTTTATCATTTGACATAGCACAGGGGAAACACTTCAATAAGCCTGGCTACAGATTCTGAGGTCTTCTCAAACCTTCTCTGTGCATATGTCTTCTCTGGATATATACATATAATTCCTAATCAGAGAAATTGCAAGTGTCTCTTTCTAGGAGTTTATAATATCTTGCTATTTCTGTTATCTATCTGCTGTGCCGTAGCATACCGGCCAGCTCTCTTTTTGTTGTTGTTCTCAGCAGCTCTCAGACATCCAAAATACACAGGGGTTCATTGATACTCTGGTAAAACTGAAATCATTCTGTTGGTCAGTCCCTGAAAAGACTGAAGGTTAGATGTACATTTCAGTCTTCTCTGACCCTCCACAAAGGGAAGCTGGGAAATGTGAGTTTTCCTAATCACGTCCCATTGAGCCAAGACAGGCTCTGGCAGTAAGTGTACATTAGGTGGCAAAATTGCCACCTTTGTTCTCAGTGCCCCCAAGGCATCTTAAGTATGCCAGTCCTGTCAGTGTTCCAAGACAGGTGATAAAGAAATTAGTCCCTTGGGCAGAGCTCTGAAGTTGCAATGTCAGATGGATACTCCAACTCTTTCCCTCCCAAGGAAGAATTTGATATTTAAGCATTTTCATCTACTTGTTCTTCACTGAGACAAGGATAGGAGGTGGGAGGTTATAACCAATGAATGCACACAAGTTCAAGCTACTACCTTTATTCTCAGTGATTCACAACCTGGGACCCTTTCCTATTGTCTCTGACTTTCAGACAAGACAAAAACCAGTCTCATGTGAAGCCATCAGAAAATTCAGAATATTGGATATATGGTCTTCTCCTTCTCGCTTCAGGGAGAAATTGGAAGCTAAGAGTTCTTTCCTGATCTTGTGGTGCTGTGCCACATGGGAGGATCTGGCAAGACGGTCCCAACTTTTCCTACTGGGTGGGCTGCGGAAGTCCTTCAGCTGGTCTCTGGATATCTCATGAAGGGAAATGGTTCACATATTGTTGAATCAGTGTGTCCATAGAGGGAAGTAGGATCCAGGGTTCCCTATGCTGTCATCTTGCTGATGCTATCCCTCTAGTAAGCACATGTTTTAATTGTGCATGCTAATTTCTATTCAATTAACTAATTTGTAGATGGTAAACTATAATGATTAGTCCATTATACAGGATGTATCTTAGTTGACTATTTTACTACCCCTGTGGTAAATATGTTCCTTCATCAATGATATATAAGTGAGGGGTCAGAGGACAGGACTGACATCATTTTTTTTTTCTCTCTAGGCCTCTAATAGTGTTAGAGGTATTTGCTTCAATTATCTGGTATCTATATCCAAATCTAGAATAAATGCCTATATTTGTCAAGACACATCAGTAGAGGGAATCCCTGGTGGCTCAGAGGTTTAGCACCTGCCTTTGGCCCGGGACGCGATCCTGGAGTCCTGGGCTCAATCGAGTCCTACATCAGGCTCCCTGCATGGAGCCTGCTTCTCCTTCTGCCTGTGTCTCTGCCTCTCTCTGTCTCTCTGTGTCTCATGAATAAATAAATAAAATCTTAAAAAAAAAAGATACATCAGTTTATACCTGGAGTCATGTGTGATGAGTTAATGTAATCTATTAATTGGTCTGAACATTTTCAATAGGCACTCCGTAGTTGCTTTTAGCCTCTGATGTTAGTGTTAAAAATGAAATAAGTGCTGGGGCATCTGGATGACTCACCTGGTTAAGTGTCTAATTCTTGATTTCAGCTCAGGTCATGATCTCAGGGTCTTGGAATCAAGCCCCACATCAGGCTTCTCACTCAGTGTGAAGTCTGCTTGAGATTCTCTCTTTCTCTATCCCTCTCTCCACTCAGGTGCTCTCTCTCTCAAATAAAATCTTTTAAAAAATATGGAATAATTATTAATCACTTTTTGAGCACACAATGGGATATATCCATTTTTTGTTGTTGATGATTGATTGAATGTCTCCATGACAACTAATTTTGTATACCCAAGAAACTATATTTTTTCCCTTTTTCTTTTTATTAGATATAATCGACATATATTAGCTTCAGGTGTGCAACATAATTATTTGATATTTGCCTATACTGCAAAATGATCACCACGGTCTAATTAATATCTGTCACCATCCAGGAAACTACTTTCAAAGAGCAGCAGTTTTAGTAAACTTATGAATACAGAAGTTGTTTTTTTTTTTTTAAATGGGCATCAGCTTACTCCACTTTTATGTGTTTCCTCTAGAAGTGCATACGGTTTTTCACACACCCCAATCCCCAGGGTTTCTCTAATCTTCGAGTCATCTAAAGGCCACTTCCTGGCCCATACTGCCAACCTATTGGCCACTTCCTAAAAATAAGATGAATCTATACTACATTATTTTTATTATCTAGCTCCTCCAGGAATACCCTTCCTAATTCTGTACGTTGAGTGGAGTTGTGTTTTCCTTCTCCAGCCAAAATGAAATGATCAACTAGTTGTTAGACAGTGGACTTCTAGCTAGTTTTGGCTCTCTACCCTTGAGCTACATACAATCTGTGAACCATGCTGCTTATGAGGCAGCCAGAGGTAATATTTTAGTCCAAATTCCATAACTGCTGGGTGGCAGTATGGGCTTTTGCCAACAACTTTTGCCAGCTCAAAATTTTCTAGTTGCTTACATTTCTCAAATCATTTGTGCATGAGTTAGAGTGGAGTTGTATAGGTCAAAGGCCTCTTGAAGCTTTAAGAGTCTGATGATGTTCAAAGCATTATTTAAATTCAGTTTTTTTTTCCCTTGCTATTATAAGAATAAATGCCAATAAAATGTACAGATGTGGTATGTGCTTTTTTTCAGAAACCAAGCAATCTTTGTGCCTCTTGTTTTAATTTTGGAGCTAGGGAGACAATAACTCATTGTGGTTGGTTGGAAAATGCTGCTAGTAGTTCTAGCCCATGCAATTACTCAAAATTTTATAATTTGTGCTGGACCCTATATTTTATCTGGGTTAATTGGCTACTCCTGGTGGTTATATAATTAGTCAACATTTGGAATTCATGCTTAGTTTGATTTTTAGACTTAGATATCGACATTATATTATTGATGTAATGAATAACAGCACTTTTTGATTGAAATAAATCAACATTTCTTCTCACCAGGTTATTATAATAAGCAGAATAATTTAAATATCCCCATAGGAGCACAGTAAATGTGTATTGGAGTCTGTTTCACATGAATGCAAATTTGATTTTGACTTTCCTCTAAATAGGAATCTACAAGAAAGCATTAGCCAAACTGATGATAGAATGCCCATCTCCCTTAGCTTGTTGCACAGTTTGAATTGTTAACACAGAAATGGCTGACACTACTGAAGAATCCTCTTTACTCAATCCTCCAGAGTCTAGAATTATCCTCCAGAAACCAATATATTTTCTCACATATTATACTGGACTATTAAACAAGAAATTTATGGATACTAATGTATCTATATCTATCATATCTTCAATCAAAACTGAAATTTCTTTCTTTCTTTTTTTGTTTTTGTTTTTTTGTTTTATCATTTATTTACTTATCTTAGAGAAAGAGCAGGAGGGGGAGTGGCAGAGAGAGAGAGAATCTCAAGCAGACTCCATGCTGAGCTCAGAGGTTGATATCAGGCTCAGGTTCACAACCCAGAGATCATGACCTGAGCTGAAACCAAGAGTTTGACGCTTAACTAGATGTGCTTCCCAGGTGCCCCTAAAGACTGAAATTTCTCGATGTTCCTTCCTCTGTCCCCACCGCTTCCCAGGAATCTTATATTGTTTTCTATTTAATACTTGAGTGGATTTAGGTAGTTTAAAAGTTCTCCATTTAACATGCCCAATTAAAATAGCATGAGGAATAAATTTATAGGACATTCTCTTTCCCAATGGCTTGAGTAAGGCAAGAGTTCCTCATTCATACATCACAATAATTCTGGTAGGGGTGATACAACAAACTTATATAACTTTCATTCATTTAAATTTTACTGTGCACTATACTTTTATTTTTTAATATTTTATCTTATTCTACTAACTTGATTGCTTTGCTCTTAACCCTTTCATTAGCAGGTTTAGGCATATTTGTATACGGTGCACCAGTGCATAGTTTAATACAACTTATTTTTTTAAGATCTATTTTATTTGGTTTAGAGAGAGAGAGGTGGGAGGGAGTGGCAGAGACAGAGAATACTAAGCAGACTCTCTGCTGAGCACAGAGACTGATATGGAGCTTGATCCCACAACCCTGAGATCATGACCTGAGCTGAAATCAAGTTGGATGCTCAGCCGACTGAGCCACGCAGGCACCCCCCTTTTTTTTTTTTAAGATTTTATTTATTTATTTGAGAGAGAGAGAGAGAGAGAGAAGCACAAGCAGAGGAAACTGCAGAAGCAGAGGGAGAAGCAGGCTCTTCATTGAGCAGTGAGCCCAACATGGGGCTCAGTCCCAGGACCCTGAGATCATGACTTGAGTAAAAGGCAGATGCTTAGCTGACTGAGTCACCCAGGCACACCCAGACTCCCCTTTTTTTTTAATTTTTATTTATTTATGATAGTCACAGAGAGAGAGAGAGGGAGGCAGAGACACAGGCAGAGGGAGAAGCAGGCTCCATGCACTGGGAGCCCGACATGGGATTCGATCCCGGGTCTCCAGGATCGCGCCCTGGGCCAAAGGCAGGCGCCAAACCGCTGCGCCACCCAGGGATCCCCCAGACTCCCCTTTAATACAGTTTCTTTACCACCATGGATGGTTGGTTATCTTGCATACCAATCCAAATGACCTTAGTCTCCTTGCTGGGACATTGTAACAATCTCTGGACATCTTGTCATTCAGAATAATTTTTTTAACCCTCACTGTTTTAAATAGTATTACTTTGGAAGAGATTGCAGATTCCACTTTTATGTCACTACTAGATTTTCAAAATTCATCAAATCTAGGCTAAATGGAGAACTTGGTAAAGCAGCTGGATCACATAATTTCATACAGTGATCCATTAAAATTTTAATAGCTATTCCATCTATCCCCTCCTTTTCCATACTCATTTACATTAACCATGTAAACATCCCCACTCAGTTTAATTGTCTTGATGGGGTTTTTTTTCTCTCTTCTGAATAATTCCAATCCCTTTTTTGTCATTCAACTCTACTTATAGTAAATGAACCACAAGATCAACTGCAGCTTCTCTTACCTATCCCTGCTCATCCATCAGTAGATGAAGAAGTATTCAGAAATTCTTCATCATTTAGGTCAAAGGCATAAAATTAGAGGATACACAGTATCATCATATAAACAATCCAAAGTTGCTAATATTTTCAACATTTAGAAGCTTCAGGAAGATTATTTCATTTAGGTATCTAAGAGTATTTAACTATCTAATTTCCCTCTAGAGTTATGTTTTATATACTGTGCCTTTATCCAGCTCTATAAATTGGAAGTTTGGCCTTTTAACCACATTTCTATAAAAGCTGCAACTAATTAAGGATACTGGGTAAGACCAAACATGCACTTCCATTCATCAGTACCTAATACAAAAGAAATAGTTCCTTAGATCTGAATGCATAAAATCTATTTTAGCAGAGGTTTCCCAGGGAGCTTTTTATAATGTTCCAAAAATGAGTTATTGTGTTTTGTTTGTCTTTGATTTCCTCCCCTTGCAACCTCTGTAGTCTTTTTTGAGTGATTCTCATTTAGAATAAGGCACATTCTGATCAAAAGAAATATCTGCTCAATTCTCGTCAGGCATGCTGTCCATTCTCTTTAGAATCACCAACCATAATTTGGTGGACTTGGCATCCTCAGTTCTTTCTGTTACTTTCATTTTTTCAAAGTAACCCAAATTATAAAATTTCTGGCTGACCTCCCCTCTACCTGAATTTCCTCTGTAAGTGGTTAGCTATCTCCCTTTATTCAGTGTCTACCACCTCCAAGTTCTATTGATAGACTTTTCCTCCCATGAGTGGTTACAGTATTTGCATGTTCTCAAAGCAGAAGTAGCCTGGGAGTCAGTGTATCATCAAAGGTTTGCATCTCCCTTTCCTGTCTTTCTTCTTCCCAAAGCCTCAGCCATCATTTAACTCAGAGTCAAGGGTCACCTTAATATTCTCAACACAATGTGCCAATTTCATCAATTACATGAAGATGGAGAGGTAAAAGAATTATATAGTGTATATTCATATGTAGCTTTGATAAAGTTAAAGGTTATGTATAGTAAAGCCAGAGAAAGAAAGCACAGGTAAACATTAGAGAAGTCTGAGATTGCTAGGCACAGCCCCCATGGTCCTTTCTCAATTTTATAAGGTATGTTCTGTCTTTAGATTATGATTCACCAAGATATGGATAAGATACTTTTGTCTCAGAGCAGCTGAGTACAAGCATCTTAAGGAATCTTTTATAAAATATCAATTAAAAGCTAAAATAGAGCTATGTAACTGGTTAAACTAGGTGCAAACCATCACTTTCCATTTTCAATAAAAAATGTAGACTCCTTGTTATTGGGTGCCACTAGGGAAGTTTTGGAATTCAAACTGCACATTATTAATTCCTAGTTAGCACATTTTATTCCAATTCTAGCCAAGGGTATTATGGTTCCAGGCATCCCTGGAAATAAGCACACAGCTACAGTTGCTCAGACCAGCTTCAAGTTCATCGTATTTGCATATATTATTCCTTTTCTATACAGATTTTGGTTTTCCATGGAGCTGATATTTGATTCTTTTTTTCATTCTGTCAGTTTCCAAATTATATCACTGTTTCCTATTATGTTAGTACTGCTTCTCCCCCTCTCCTGTTTGGAGGCAAAGGTATTCTTTTTTCTAAGGTTAACCCATCCATCATTACTCTCCATTCCTCCCTCTCTGTCCTTCTCATTCATTCGACAATTAAGCATTGGGTTTCTACAATCTGCTAGACACTGTGTTTGCCCTCATGGAGCTTACAATCTATTAAGAGATAACCACAAAAATATATAAATGGGATTGGATGTTGTCACTGGTATGAGAGAAATGTGGAGCACCACAAAGAGGGTTTTCAATCCTACCTGCCAGATCAGGAAAAGGTTCAAATAAAAATTGGTAGTTGAAGGGTGAGCTGGAACTGAATTGCACCAGTAAAGTCACCTATACACACTTAATTGCAAACTCAGTGGTCTCTTTTCAGTATTCAGCCTTTCAAGCATTCACATTTGATGCTATTTATTCTTCTTTCCCTTTGGAAACTGTCCTCCCCTGACTAACATGACACCATTTGCTAAAGAAAAGTATTTTCTGCATTTTTGGAGAGCTGGAAGCAGAAATAATGATCAGTCACCCCTGGGCACTGACTTTATTTTCTTTGCTCTGTGATGATATGGCCTTCTGGATGGGGAATGTGGTTCAAGATCCAAAGGGGCTTGATGTTGAAAATATTTCTTTAAATTGAATTGCAAGAATTATAAACATAGTTTTTTTTTTTTTTTTTGCCAGAAGTAGGTGTTAAAAACAAGTAACAGCCAAAAATATGTCCATTTTCTCAATTTTGGTAGCAGTGCATTTGAAGAAGGTAAGGTAAATAGCAATGAGATATGTTTGTTGCATGTCCAATCAATTTCAGTACTTGGGTTAAATAAATCTGGAAAGTGCATGTGCAGGTTTGGGGTGTGTATGTCTTGGTGGTGGCAGGGGAATGAATGAGCGAGGGTGGAGTATTGCTTCAAGCCAACCTGTAACTTTCCTGAAGGGCTGTACTATCTATCTCTCCTAGGCCTCTTTTTATTTGCCCACCTGGTGGTGTTTCCTTGCTGGCCGTGCCTACCATTGTAGATTCTATATTCAAGTAATGTTATATAAGACATGTTCTTTCACATGTTCAAAAGAAGGCCTGAACTCTGAGCACAACTCCTTTGTCACACTTCACTATCCCTTCCTTTCCATATAAAACACTCCAATGATCTACTTCATTTATTTTTAATAGGAACAGCCTTTTAACTTTCATTTTGGAATAATGAAGCCACACTGTGAAGACTTGATGGAGGCAGAGCTGGAATACTAGTTTCCCATTCTGATCCTCTGCTCAATTAATCCCTAAAACCTCTCAGTGATGCCAGTCAACAGCTTGCCTCTCATGTGGATGCCAAGCAGTTTACCCTTTGGGGTCCTTTTCTTAATGTTAGGGGCAATGGTTAAGTAGGTCTCAAAGGGCTTCTCTGCTGGGATCCAAGCATTTTGTTTAGCAAGGATAACCCAAAAACCGGTGAAATAAACAAAAGAGGTAATTGAGAAAAGCCTTTATAATATGTTGGTAAGCTTGAAAGTAACATTACCCGTTCTTTCATAAAGGAAAGTGAGAATAACCTGCTGGGTAAAACCAAGAGTTGACTTTTTCACGAGATTGTTGGTGTTATTAAGCCACATTCAGTCTGCAGGGAAGTATTTAACATCCATCATCTGTTTAAGGCTTTAAAAACAGTGCACATCTAAAAAGGAGAGTCTTCAGTTTTTCGTTTTAGAACAGATGATGATGATGATGATGATGGTATTTTCTCAGATAATACATGCTTTTACATGCATTGCCAAGGGAGATAGGGAGCTAGAAAGAATGGTAATGTGCATTCAGAAATTAACCACATATTCAAAAATATTTTAAAGACAGCACTACAGAAAACAAATATGCCCTGGAGACTAAAATCTAGCCAGACAGAAAGCGTTCCACTGCTTGAAAAGATTAGGATTTGGAACTTATATTTGGGAGATTCTTAGAAGAATCTTAGGGCAATTTGATTGCAATAAAATGAATGTTTACAGACCACAGGTGGAGACTACATGAACAGGATTTATGGAAACAATCAGAACAAAGAATTAGAAAATACCAGGCCCTGTATCGCTAGAGAATTTTTGCCAAAACAAGTTCACAATAGGTCATGGAAGACAGATAATAATAATATTATGAGAAACAATAGTAACAAGTAATTCAATAAAATATAAAGTGAAAATATGCTTAGTAGTCCATGTTATTTTGGAAATAGTGTAACTTTTAAAGCCAGGAATCCAAATTTCTGCTCTATCACTTAGCAGTAATGAGGCCTTAAAAAAATTCTCAAACCTCAATTATTACAATTCTTATAATGGCTTACAAGAATTACATTACAAAGTTTCTGTAAGGATTGTTTGACATTAATTGTATATCAAAGCATCTTTATAAATTGTAAAGCACTATGTTAATGCTAGTTTTTTTTTTTTTTTTTTTAGGAATACTGCGCACAGTATTCTTATTTTTTTATTTTATTTATGATAGTCACACAGAGAGAGAGAGAGAGAGAGGCAGAGACATAGGCAGAGGGAGAAGCAGGCTCCATGCACCGGGAGCCCGACGTGGGATTCGATCCCGTGTCTCCAGGATCGCGCCCTGGGCCAAAGGCAGGCGCTAAACCGCTGCGCCACCCAGGGATCCCTCAATGCTAGTTTTTAATCCAGCTTTAAGTTTACCATTATAAGTGGTATCCTCTTATCGTATCAAGACTTATTCAGTTGAGAAACTTCCTTAAATTGCCTTGTATCTTAAAAAAAAAAAAAAAAAAAAAAAGATATAATGATTAATTCTAGACTTAGCCCATTCAGGTTCTCAAATACTGGAAGGGAAAATATATTAAATATGAGACAGAGGTTATAGAGAGAATGAACAATGCCAAAAGTCTTTTTTTTTCAAGACCAATAAAATGGACAAAACACTGGTGAGAATAAACAGAGGAAAAAGACAAGAATCAAATTGTCAACATTAGCACACTAGAGGAATTGCAGAAATTAAGCAGTTAATGACTGGACATTATTTAATAACATATCAATAAATTTGAAAACATATATGCATCTAAAAATTCTTTGGAAAACATAATTTATCAAAAATCATCCTGAAAAAGAGACTTGGACAATACTATGCCATTAAAGATATAAAATCAGTAATAAAAAAATTATTTAAAAAATTAGTCTTACTAGTGAGTCTAGGCCTAGTTGGCTCTACTAGTGAGCTCTACCATTCAAGAGGACAGAAAAATTGGGAACACTCCCTTCGTACAACAAGAGTAGTGTAACTTTATACCAATATTTTATAAGGACATCACAGTAAAGGTAAATTATAGGCAAATCTTATTCATAAACTGAGATGAAATTTTCCAAACAAAATATTAGCAAACAGAATCTCAGTCTTCAAATGAGGATAACATATTATGACAATTAGATGTCTTCCAGAATTTCAATCTTACTTTAACTTTAGACAATCAATTAATGAAATTCCCAACATTACTGGATTATAGTCCTGTTAATAGATACAGAAAAAGTATTTGATAGAATTTTATATCCTTTTTTAAAGAATCAGCAAGCAAACTAGAGCAGACATTTGGTGTCCACAATGAACTTAAAATAAATAATGCACTTAATGTTGAAAATGTTGAACTCTTTCCTTTAAGACTAATTCACCTTTTACCACACCCAGACAACGCTGTATTGGAAGTGGTAGCCAGTTGAGTTAAAGGGGAATTAAAAAAGTTTGGAAAAGAAGAAACAAAACTGACATTATTTGTGATTGATAGAATCATTTAAATAGAAAATCAGAAGCTCCACAAATTATTATAATTAATAAGAGTTCGCAAAATGTTTGGACTTAAAGTGAATTTTTAAAAAATCAATTTGAGCTCTATACACCAACACAAAATAAAAAAAAAAAATTAAAAAAGGTATCATTCGGGGATCCCTGGGTGGCTCAGTGGTTGAGCACCTGCCTTCAGTCCAGGGCGTGATCCTGGAGTCCCGGGATCGAGTCCCACATCGGGCTCCCTGCATGGAACCTACTTCTCCTCTGTCTGTGTCTCTGCCTCTCTCTCTCTCTCTCTCTCTCTCTATCTCTCCTGAATAAATAAATAAATAAAATCTTAAAAAAAAAAGGTGTCATTAAAATAGTTGAAAACTTTCACATATCTATGAATAAATTTATCAAAAGGTATGCAAGGTCACCAATGCAAAAACTATAAAACGTTAATGAGAGAAATCTATTTAGATATATACCATGAACATGGATTTGAAAACAGGAATAATTTAGAGCTTGAATGTACTTCCAATGAAAATCTCAACAGGGTTCTTTGCCTTGTTTTATTTTCAAAATCTCTCTTGAAGGACAGATTCCAAAATGTACACGTAAGTGCAAAGGGTCAAGAATGGAGAAGACCCATATGAAAAAGTAAATAGCGAAAACACGTGCTCCACCAAATGTCAATAATTATAATAAATTGTAGTAATTAAGACAGTGGTAGATAAATAGAGCAATGGAGCAGCATAGAAAGCCCAGAAAGAAAACCACACATATGGACCCTTGACAGAAGTAACTTGGTGGATCAGTGAGGATGGACAGATTTTTCAATACATAGCACTGGGCATTTATCTATGAACGTATGTATATATCTATAATCTACCCTATTATCCATCCATTCTCAGGATCCATCTACACATCTATTCATACTTCATCATTTCTCAAAAGATTTGAGGTAAATAACTAAAATTCATGAAAGAGGAAAAAATAGAAAGGATCAGGAGTACTGGGTTTTATGTATAAATCATCATTGTTTCTGTTGGAAGAGTCCAAGGTAACAGAAGTTTAATCAGAAAAGGGTTTCATGTGAACGTGGAACTGCATAATTTAGGACAAACTCCTTCCTTTGCACGACTATCCATCATAAGGGTTTGCAGCCTCTTGGAAATAAAACTAGGACAATGCCTTTTAACCTGGTTAGAACTTAAGACGGAGAGATTGATTCCATTTGATAGAAAAAAAAAGACTAATTGACATTAAAGTCAAATCGCCTGATTTATTTGGTTTGTATTTTTCTGGCAGAAATAAATTGACACCAAGAAGTCATTGTGAACTTTGCCATTTTCTATGCCTAGTAAACTGAATTGGTTTGTGACTCATGTGGCGACGATCTTAGTCCCCTAATCATCAACCTATAGAGATTAGATAATCGATGCTCATTATATAAGAGCATATATTATTCGCAGCACGTTAGATATATATTGACTATAGTGGTGCCTATTATGCTATTTATTATTAGTGTGTTTATAATCCTCTAGCATTTTGTTCTATTTGGGGCTCAAAATTTCTACAAACTGTGAGTGTTTCAAAATAAACCTTTTTTTCCCCTCCTTTAAAGATGATTAGAAATTAGAGAGCCCTTCTTAACAATGAGCCACAATAACCACGTCAGAGGAGCACACACAAACACACACACACACACACACACACAAAATCTTAAATATACAACCTGAGAAGGGAAGCTATTTCAAAGAAACAAAGGTCTTGAGTTGGAGAGCTGTACAGTGTGGTTTTGGGGGCTGCGGATATGTGAGGTTCATTTGTGGAAAACTTTCAAGAATTGTCAATAAAGCCTCATTGACAATTTAATGTTAACAAAATCCAAAATATTAAAAGACTCTAATATTGGAATGAAAATATTGGATTGTTGAGACGAAAATACTAGATTCTGTAGGTGATAACGTCTTAAAAACTGTGAGCTGAACAAACGATGGCCAACCATATGCGCTTGAGCATTGCTGAAATGAACCGAGCTACTAGATTTATAAAAAAACAATTAGGGGAAGCTAAAACACATCTATATTGAGGAAGAAAATGTGGAAAAAGTATCTTACTGATTCAAATTTTACCAGATATAGTCTAGCTATTGAAAATGTTACTATTTTTAAAGATTTATTATGGGAATTGTAGCTCTCTAATAGTATTTGGGGACAATGCATTTGAAAGTTATTTAAAACAGAAACAAAAAACACAGTGTTGGCTTTTCTGCAAGAAGATTTGGCATGAGATTCCAGATTTTGGAAGTCTTATCTTACGGCCTTGAACAACTCACTCATCTTTTTGAGCACCTATTTCCTCATTAAAAAACAAAACAAAACAAAACAAAAAAACAGCAACAACAACAACAACAAAAAAAACACAAAGAAATAACGTCCTGATCGCCAAACTTATATAGTGCTTTGAGGATTCTTAGATGTTAACACTTTTATTCACTTGTTTGTTTGTTAATGCTATTGAGTATAGTTGACACACATCGTTACATTAGTTTCAGGTATACAACATGGAGACTTGAAAACTCTGTGTGTGATTATGTTATGCTGTGCTCATCACAAGTAGAGCTACCTCTGTCATCATACGTTACCATGGACTATGTTCCTTATGATGTAACTTCCATCCCCATCACTTGCTCATTCCATGAGAGAAACCCTGCATCTCCCACTCCCCTTCACCCATTTTGCCATCCCCCCCACTTCCTTCCCTCTAGCAACCATCAGTTTGCTCTCTGTATTTACGGATCTGATTCTGATTTGTTTGTTCATTTGTTTTGTGTCTTAGATTTCATGTATAAGTGAAACCCTATGGCATTTGTCTTTCTCCGACTTACCTCACTTAGCATAATACTTTATAGGTCCATCCATGTTGTCACAAATGGCAAGATCTCATTCTTTTTATGGTTGAATAATATTCCATCATATGTATATGTAATATACATATCACCTCTTCTTCATCCCTTTGTCTATGGATGGATACTTGGGTTGCTTATGTATCTTTACTATTGAAAATAACCTGCTATAAACATAAGGGTGCATATATCTTTTCAATCAGTGTTTTTGTCTTAATGCTTATTTTTAATAGCAATTTGCTAGCACAATGAAGAGGATGCCACAGTGAGGACAGGATTCCTGTAGTATCCAGCTAGGATCCATAACGGTCTTCTTAATATTCAGTATTATCCCTTATGGCCAGGTCTTAGGAAATAGGTGGCATGATGAGATAAAACTAGGGGGAGACACTGTCTGCATGACAATGGGGCAGATGATGAATGAAAATACGTGCTATCCAAACTCTGATATTCAAAGCCTATAATGAAATGTGTTCATTTCTGAAATAAATTCCCAGAGACTTTCATGAGTGCCAATCATTTTGCCCAATGATCAATTATTATATTTTGCTGAGGGACAAACATGAGTAATTTACCAAAGTTAACGATTTATCAAGACTTCTTTTCTTCTAAATATTTATAATATTTAGAGCAACTTATGTGATGGATTATTAGGACCTAGGTTGCTTTAGACAACTTGCACACAAGTTTTTCACCCTCCCTTTAGTCTATGTTCTTTTTGCCCATTGGTCTACCCACTCCCCATCACTCATCTCCACAACCTTGTTGTAGTCTCTCCTCTCTGCCTATCAACTTCTCTCCCTCCCTTAGTCTTCCCTCTCTTTTCTTCTAAAGTTTCTTTATCCCTCTTTCTTCTCTCTATTGTTATCCTCTCCTAGCCCCTCAAAATTTTCCACTTCCTCTGTTGATCTCTCTACTTTCTGCTCCCTTTCCCTACTTTTTTCTTAGTCACTTTGTCTTCTTCCACAGTCCCATCCTCCTATCTTCTGGCTCCTAATGCTCTACTTCACTGCCTTTGACTCTCAGCTCAGTAGCCCTGTTTTTGGCACTCACAGTCTTTTCTTTTCAAAGTACCTCCTCTTTCAGCCTCTCAAGCTATAGGAGCAGTAGGATCAACAGAAAATCAGGACAAAGGTCAATTAAACAATCCTTAAAATGTTATAATTTTCTCATAGGTTAAAATCTATTTAAAGACTGCACGTCCAATATGAATGTCATAAGCCTTTATATAGTGAAAAAAAAAAGCAAGTTTCTAGTATACTGGTAATGTTGGCAAAGGAGAAAATCGATCACTTGATATATTGTTCCTTTGGGAAATTAAATTTCAGATATATTGATTTCTGATAAATTAACTTAGAATTATTCTAACTAGAAGGCAATAAAGAATTAAGTGCCACTCCAAATTTCAAGAAGGTAGTCAGCTTAAATTTCTCCTGCCTTTTTGTCAGACTTGGTGGTTGAGTGTGGGGTCATTAATTATGTAGGGGGCAGCGAGTGAATATACAGAAAATGGGGAGTCAGTGTCTTAATTTCTTTTCATTCAAATTCTTTCATCATGTTTCTTTATGGGTTCAGAAGAAATAAAACTTAGAACATGATTCTATATTAATCTGTGATAAACTGGAAATAAAAGATATTCCAAATTTAGAAAGGCTTCTCATAGACTCCATTTTGAAATGAATAAAACTGAGCTCTCTTATTCCCAAATATGTGGCACTTACATTCTAGCCATTCCAAGGAGCTACTATAAAATATTCTGGTATGTATATTTTCTTAAAATAAATGACACCAATTTGAATTTTAAGAGGATGTCAAAGAATTGCTGATAAATAAGTTGATATGGTGATAAATAAATGGATGACAATGAGTAATAGAGTTTCTAAGTAACTAAAAATTATCAGAAACACTGGTGAACTTCAAAGTAGTGGTGATGTATAACTAGAAACCGGTTGGGAATGACAATTTCTATGTGCTCTCATTTTCAATATCTACCCAGCCCAAGCCCCTGGCATCCAGAATGAAAGCAACTTGTCTCCTCTTCTCTCTTCTAAACACCAGTGGTCCTTTATCAAAATGAAGAAAAAAATCCCACTTCACTAGGAAACCTATTCTGAACTGAGTCTGGAGAGATCTTTTTTCCTTTTCTGAACTCTTAAATTAATTACCATTTATACTACATACATCTGACAATCACTTGCTGCCCTGTGATACCTCTTTTATTTTGCTATCCTAAGGAGTCGCTTAAAGTACATCTTTATCAAAAAACACATAAGTGTTTCTATCTTGTCTCTAAAGTTAAAATGTAAATTCTTTGAGGAAAAAAGACATTTTTAAATTTTTGTTTTCTTCATGACACACACGCAGTGCTTTGAAAACAGTGTGTCCCTTCAGTACATGTGGATTTGAGTAAAGAGCTTAGGATGATAAGAAAAAATAATTATACTGTGAGTTTGCTGACCATATTGTGTCTAATCTGACTTCTTATTCCCATGCTGAGGTCTCAAAGACATAGATTTAATGTGGTAATTCCAATCGATTTAAAGTAAAACGAAAGTACTAGGAACGGAAAACTGTTGGCATTTTATAATAGCATGTAACAAGTTTATACACTTTGAAGCAATATTTTGAACCTTGGCATTCATTTCAGAATTTGTTTTATTTCACGCTACTTTTGCTAACTACTGGTGAATATTGCATTATTGAACTGGAGAGTTCATAATACTCTCATCATTTGTCAGAGTAGTGTTTGAAAACCACAATATTAGATACCGAGTTGTAATTTATATTGCCACTTTTTAATCTGCTCTGTGGCAGTCTTCTAGAGAATGTGAGATATAAGCAGTAGCTGAAAATTAAGGTAATATGTGACTCTTTATCTAGACAAGTGAGATCGATGATGTGACGTTAAATGCTGTGTCTTGCTATTTTTGTTATCTGCTTGCATAACGATGTTTCTCATTATTCTCAGTAAAAATTAGGATCATTATATCTTACAACCTGAGTTTTAAGCAGAATCATAGGAAATTGCCAGTATTTGACCATGTTTGCCTTACTAAAATAGCAATTTCATGTGGTTCAACCTACCTTTATTTAGTTATGCAAATTTCTGCTTTATATGTACACTAGAAAAAAATGTCTTGAGAAGGGTCTTTTTTATCGTTGAATCCACATTTAGTTGATTTAAGATGGGTACATTCTGACTGTGGTTGACTCCTGATGATTGAGTCTTGTTTTCTTTTTTTCCCTCTTTTTGGAGGGAGTGGCACATGGCAGGATAATCATATTCCTTTTTTTTTAAGATTTTATTTATTTGTTCATGAGATACACAGAGAGAGAGAGAGGCAGAGACACAGGTAGAGGGAGAAGCAGGCTCCACACAGGGAGCCTGATGTGGGACTTGATCCTGGGTCTCCAGGATCATGCCCTGGGTTGAAGGTGGTACTAAACCGCTGAGCCACCCAGGCTGCCCAGGATAATCATATTCAGAGCCTGATACACAACACACCCGTAATGCCCAGTTCTTGAATACTAGCCTTTTAGCATCTATGTCAGAACGGCCAAGAAAACTCCCTAGTCTGGAACTAGTAACATTAGAAGCATTTTTTGGACAGTTTAGTTAATGTAATCCAAACAGCAACATTTATGATGGAGCAATATGGGAGTGAAAAAGCTGTCTTATATCCAAAAATAAAGTGTGGTGTGTTTGTAGGACATTGTGGTAAACTTGCTCTTAGCTGAAGAAGAAATTAAATGATAATATTGAGGGCTGTTTTTAGGGCCATCGTGAGATTCAGGTGGCAGTAACTCAAGTGACAGAAAACTGGTAGAAATTATTAACTATAAATATAAGAAATGTCATAAAGGAAGATGCGACAGATCTTAGTGATAAGTTGGGCAGTTTGCTAGAAAAATGAAAACTTCTGCTCCAGAGAAGATACAAATGAAGATTTATAACACTGTGCTTTATCACTTTCTTGGTGCACAAACTATGTGAGCACACGCCTGTAATATCTAGTGAGGCCTGTGTAACCCATGTATTTGTATTATACTATTTTACCTAAAAGACTAAATTTATGAGTGATTAAAGTAGTTAGACGAAGCAGACGTAAAGTAACTGAGCTAAAGCAGCCACCGAATTCTTGCCTCCAGATTGTGTGAAGAGCTGAAGGTCTCCAGGGCACCCAGGTGGCTCAGCAGTTAAGTGTCTGCCTTTGGCTCAGGTTGTGATCCCAGAGTCCCAGGATCGGGTCCCGGAATCGAGTCCACATCAGATCTCCCTTGGGGAGCCTGCCTCTCCCTCTGTCTGTGTCTCTGCTTCTCTCTGTATGTCTCTCATGAACAAATAAAGTCTCCAGAAAAAAAAAAAAGAGCTGAAGGTCCCCATTAAAGACCAAGAAACAATTGTAGGCTATGCAGATTATATTCCTGAATATCACCAATGCATGATGGTTGTAAACAAGAATGATTTATCCTTCCCAAGTCTGTGATATTTAATCAGTTATGAAAATGAGCAAATTTCTTCCAATTATTATTAGGTTTTTACTGAAGCGTAGTTTCTCATAAAATATTAGTTTCAGGTATGCAGCACAGCGATTCAACATTTATATACATTATAAAGTGATCACCATGATAAGTCTAGCTACCATCTGTCACCAATTATCTTTGATGAGTTATAATTAATCATAACACAATATAAAATATTGATCCACAAACTATGAGGGCAAATACTTTCATCTACCTATTGCTTACCATTGGATGTCTAAGGAGATCTATTTCTTCACATTTACTTTGAGGCATGTGTAATACACATTGATCCAAGGCAATAAAAATCCAAATATTTCCATAAATGCAATACATAGAGTTAAGAAACATTCTCTATCTTAAAAACAAGTCTTTTTCTCTAGTCAAGAGTACTGCCTTTACTTTTTCCAATTATTATTTAATCCATAATCTTAAGATATTTATTATCTAATGTTGTAATAGCATAAGTATATTATAAGTATATGAATAACAGAGTGTGTTCTGGAATCAGGCTGCCTGGGTTTAAAACCTGGCTCCTACAATGACCTGTTTCTGTGTCTTTGAGCAAACTATTCAGTTTCCTGAAAATCAGTTTTCTCTTCTGCAAAATGTAAATAATATCGCCTATCTCATGGGGTTGTCATGATTATTAAATGAGTTTAAAACATGAAAGCTCTTCCAATGTTGCCTGCATCTACAGGATTAGCAAGCATCGATAGATATTAGCTATTATTACTACTCACTATTCTCAGTAAAATGTATAGTAAAGCTTAAGAAGGAAATCCACATGCAAATAGATTAATCTAGGTACAGACTTTATGCCTATCATAAAAAGTAACACAAAGCAGGTCACAGACCTAAATATAAAATGCAAAACTATAAAGCTCCTAGAAGTAGCAAAAAAAAAAAAAAAAAAAGGAAAAAATAGGATAGGAAAAATATCTAGCTAACCTTGGGCTTGACAAAGACTTTTCTTTTTTTTTTTTTTAAGATTATATTTATTTACCCATGAGAGACCAGAGAGAGGCAGAGACACAGGCAGAGGGAGAAGCAGGCTTCATGTAGGGAGCCTGATGTGGGACTCATTCCTGGGACTCCAGGATCACACCCTGGGCCGACAGCAGGTTCCAAAACACTGAGCCACCCAGGGATCCCCGGCAAAGACTCTTTTTATGTTGAATGCCAAAGGTATGATTCAAGAAAGAAAGAATTGATAAAATGCACTTTTAAATTTTAAAAAATCAAAATTTTTTTGAAAGATCTGCTGTGAAAGACAGTCAAGTGACTGAGAAGATAAGCCACATATGGGGAGAACAAATTTACAAAAGATGTATCTGGAAAAAAAAAAAAAACTGTTAGCTAAAATATACAAAGAATTTGTAAACCTTAATAGAGCCTGTTTTAAAAATAAGCCAAAAAAAAAAAAAAAAAAGCCAAAGCCTTAACAGATATCCCACCAAAGAATATAGAGAGAGGGCAAAACAATCCTATGAAAAGATGCTCTGCAGCTTATATCATCATGGAAATGCAAATTAAAACCAGAATGAGATATCACTACATACCTATTAGAATGGCCAAAATCTAGAATACTGACAACACCAAATGATGGTTAGGATGTGAAGCAACAGGAACTCTCATCTGTTGAGGTTGGGAATGCGAAAGTACAACCATTTTGGAAGACAATTTGGTGATTTCTTACAAAACCAACCATGCTCTTGCCATATCAGTTGAGCTCCTTGGTATTTAAGCAAAGTTGTTGAAAACCTACGTCCACACAAGACCCAGTACGTGGGTGTTTATAGCAGCTTTATTCACCACTGCCAACGCTTAAGAACAACCAAGATGTCCTTCAGCAGGTGAATAGATCCACTGTGGTACCTGCCGGCAATGGAATAGTATTCAGTAGTAGAAAGAATGAGCTATTGAGCCAGAAGAGCCGGGAGGAACATTAAACACACATCACTAAGTGAAAGAAGCCAATCTGAAGGGGCTACAAGCTATATGACATTCTGGAAAGAAACAGAACTAGGGAAACAGTAAAAAAGATCAGTGGTTGACAGGGGCCACCTGGCACTTATTGTGGCTGGGAGGGGGAAAGGGTGGGCAGCCGAAGAGCAGAGGACTTCTGGGGCAGTGACACTGCTCTACGTGCTACGGTTATAATGGATGCAGGCTCTTGTGCATTTGTCCAAACCCACAGAATGTACAAGCCCAAGAGTAAACCCTAATATAAACCATGGACATGGGTGTTGAGGATGTGCCAGCGAAGGTTGATCAATTGTCAGAAGTATCCCATTCTGGTGGGAGCTGTGGATAACGGGAGAGGCTGTGACTATTAGGGCACAGGGGATATCTGTGTACGTGCCACTCAATTTTGCTGTGAATATAAAATTTATCTATAAATGACATAGCTCTTTGCCCTTGTGAAGTGCACGGTGAGAAGGCAGTAAGCCAGGAAGAGAACCCTTCCCAGGAACCTAACTGGCTGGCATCTTGACCTGGGACTTCCCAGTCTCCAGACCGGTAAGAAGTAAATGTCTGTGGTTTAAGTCCTCCAGTCTGTGGGACTTAGTCATACCCACTAACACAGAGGACATCTAGGACATTGGCATATGGGCTTAACCTTTTAAGTGCTCTCCCTGGTTGCAGAGATATTTCTACAATATAATTTGTAAACTGTACCTCAATAAAGGGACTTTTATCTTGTAAATCCTGTCATTGTAAGATAATACCTTGAATTTAGCAATACATTTACAATTTAAAGAGTGTGAAACCATCTAAGTAGGCGCTAACAGGGACTGTGGGAAGTGGGGGAACTGGGAGGAGGTTTGTTCATACTCTTTTGGGTATGAACTTTCAGTTACAAGATGAGTAAGTGGTGAGAATCTAATGTATGACATGGTGACTGGAGTTGATAACACTATATTGTATAATTGAAATTTGCTGATAAAACATCTTAAGAGGTCTCATCAAAAAAAAAAAAAAAAGGTAAAGATGTGAAGTGATGGGGATGCCTGGGTGGGTCACTGCCTTTGGCTCAGGTAGTGACCCTGGGGTCCTGGGATCCAGTCCCGCATCGGGCTCCCTGCATGGAGCCTGCTTCTCCCTCTGCCTGGGTCTCTGCCTCTCTCGGAGTATCTCATGAATAAATAAATAAAATCTTAAAAAAAAAAAAAAAAAAAGAATGAGCAACACTTAAAAAAAAAAAAAGATGTGAGGTGATGGATGTGTTAATTAACTCGATTGTGGGAATCCTTTCACAATATATACATATATCAAATCATTACATTGTACATTTTCTTTCTTCTTTTTGGCATGGCAAAAAAGGATTTTTTTTTTATTTAAATAAGAAAAATGTCTCTGCTTATAACAAAATCATTTTGTGGACCCTTCCCTATATGTTGGCAGGACAAAAAGTCATCAACCAGTGTTTTTTGAGAGGTGTTCATTGTACACCTTAAATATATTATAATTTATCAACTATATATCAATAAAAATTTTTCATAAAGGCACTTTTTATTATATTATTATTATTATTATTATTATTATTATTTTATTTATGATAGTCACAGAGAGAGAGAGGCAGAGACATAGGCAGAGGGAGAAGCAGGCTCCATGCACCGGGAGCCCAATGTGGGATTCGATCCCGGGTCTCCAGGATCGTGCCCTGGGCCAAAGGCAGGCTCCAAACCGCTGCACCACCCAGGGATCCCCAAGGCACTTTTTTTTAAAGGCACTAAATGCCAGTTGTTTCCACACACTGATATTCCACTGTAGTTTCTCTAGAAGCTTTTCCTTTAGAAAAGAGACAGGAAAAATTGACTGCATTTCCAGTTAGGTCATGGAATCAGCTCTACCCATGAAACAGAAATACTACATTTTCTTTATCATCTACAAAATTATTGACATTTTTATAAATGCTGAGATTCCAGAGAAAAACCCACCCACCAAGAAAATGTAATTAAGTTTAACCCACTAGGTAGGATTTGGAATTCAAAATCTTTCTTGTGGATTCTTTAATTTTGAAAAGGAAAAAAAAAAATCTACCATTTGCCTATCTTCCTCTTTGTATCCTGCGCTGTTGCTACACTGGGTTCCTTGATATTTCCTTGAACATGCTAGTCATGTTCACACTGAGGCCCTCCAAGCTGCCTGTCCCTTTTGCCTGGAATATTCTTATCCCAGATGTCTGTTAACTTCTCCAACTAAAATGTCAACTTCTCAGGAAAGCCTTGCCTGGCCACGTTAATTAAACTAGCAACTAGTCTCTCTCAACTTTATCTACTCTCCCTAGCATGTATCATTATCTAATATTGTGAGCTGATAATCACCAACATACACTGAAAGAAATGCATCAACACACTATTTCTTAAGAGTCATAAATTTTATATTAATTCCTTTGCCCCTTGATTTTTTGTATTTCCATTTCACTTCTCCAGCAGAATTTTAATTTAATGTAATTTATTTTATGCCCTAAAGCTTTTTTATTATTAACTCTAAAATATTTTTTTGCAACAAAACAGAAATTTAAACCCATCATTTCTAAGTACTGTAACATGCCAAGTGTTAAAAATTGTCTTAAAAAATTGTTTTCAAGATTGAATTATTATTATAATGTTAATAGTGAATGTCTAATTAAAAAGACACACATATTATGTTTTAAATTATTATTATAACAAAAAAGTAAATTTTAAAAAAATATATCTCTTAATTAGATGGATGAGGCTATTTTTTCATGTATATATTCATAGATTAATGTTACTTATTACTAAAATAACAGGGTTTATATTCTTAGTTATAAACTTTGAGAAATCTTATGTACATAAATACATAGATGGGAATGAAAGTAGTTGCTGTTGCAGCAAAGCACTCAGAACATTGGATTAGTGATGTATCATCAAATTTTAATTTTAATACTCTACTAACTAGCAGCTCAACTAGGCCATCCTAAAATTTTATTGAAAGCAAAGAATTAGAAATTACCTGGATTACAAAGTGATATTTTACCTGGTCATTAGTACGTTACATTTTTTCATATTTGGAGACTATAATCAAAGGTTTTGCAAGATGAATCAAGTGACTTCCAAGTATACTTGTCACATTTCCACTTACAGACACCTTTATGTTTATGGAGCTAAAATTAGGCACAACCAGGGTAAAAATAACCCCATAAAGTTAGGATTTCTCCACTGGCTTTGAACAGAGATTTACATATTCATGCCAAACTTTAATTTCTAGATGTGTCAAAGTGCCTTAAAAATGTGACAGATGGACCGGAAGATAGAAACTTGAGAATATATATAACTACTTATATATAGTTAGATTGGTAATTTCCTTTTTGGTTTGAAAATAATTACAGTTCCACTTAAACATTTGACATATTAGAACAGATTGTCAAGAGGCAATGGGGCCAGGATGGGACAGGACGGGGGTACCTGGTGCTTCCATCCAGCCCTGAGCCCCCCTAGAACCCCCCAATTCTCTCACTTCTCTCTTCACTTCTCCATTGGCACGCCGAACAGCCAAATCAAGGAGCTCCTAAGAGTGCTAGAGAATCTGGTTAAAGCACCATCGTGAAGCGATGAAGATCTTGCATGTCAATAGTTTTAACAGAAAGGCTTGGAAAGAGGACGTTGGGCTGCAAGGAGCTCAGTGGTAGACTATTAGAACCTTAGATGCCAGCTACAATTTCTCATCCTCCTGGCTATGTCCTACCATGCTTTGCAGGCTGGAATTGCCCAGTCTTAGGAATTTCTAATAAGAATACTATGCTGTTATCAGGGAGGAGGGGATGGTGCCCTACCACCTAAGCTCTAAAATAACTAAGAACACAACAACACAACAAATGCAATTAAATCCTTAATTGGCAAAAAATGTAGCTTAGCAAATTTTTTTAAAAGGCATCTATGTTTTAAAAAGTGACGACTGACAGTTTATTGTACCAAGAGTTGGCATTTGAGTAGAAGTCCCTGTTGAAAAACCTTCTGGGTACTAGATACTGTGCTAAACCCTTAAGACCTGCAAATAGCTTCCCCACACTTCTCTCTGTGACTCTGCAGTAGAAGTAAATATAAGAATCAACATCCGTGATAATTAAAATTCTCTGCATTTTTCAGCAAAAAACAAAACCAAAATAAAAACATAATCAGCACCCAAAAGAGAGCAATTAGTCTCAATTAAATGACTATGATTCACTATAGTATAAGGCATTGCCGCCTTGATAACATTTTTTCCCCAACATTTTATTGAGAAACAGACAAAAATGTTTAAAGAATTTTAAAATTCTTAGTGACTCTGCAATATTCAACTCTGGGAAGACTTAGAATCAAGAATAGAAAGGTTTAGAATCAAAGCCATAGTATTTATATTTTTTATTTTAAAAAGGAATCTGATAGATTTAGCATTTTTTTGTAATTATAATATTTAAGAAAAATTAGAGAAGAAGCCTTAAAATTCAATTTAAATTTTTGAAACTGAGCAACTAATTTAGATTTGCAAACCTAGAATTAAAAACCTATCAATGTTGGGGCACCTAGGTGGCTCAGTAGGTTAAGCATCCAGCTCTTGATTTTGGCTCAGGTCTTGATCACAGGGTCATGTGATCCTGTGATCAAGGATCAAGGATCCACAAAAAAGCGAGGAGCCTGCTTAGAATTCTCTCTCTCTTTCCCTCTCCCCCTATTTCTCCATCCACCCCCTCATTTTCTACCCCCACCCCCCTCAAATAAATAAATAAAATATTTTTAAAAATACCAAAGTTGCATACAATATTAGAACCTTTTTGAAAACTCAAGTTTCACCATGTTTATAAATTTAATCTATTTGATTTACAGGAGATATTTAAAGCCTCTTGGAAAGTTTTATTGCAAAGAATCAAGAAAATCAAATATATTAAAATTATAAAATTTGCTTGAAGAAATTTAGCTTATGAACAAAAACAGACTTTTTCAATTACCTTAAACATGCTTAGTTACATTTCATAGATTTACAAATATAATAAGATTTATGAAATGCATAAAAATATAACATTTTTAATTTTAATTTCAGTATTTGAACATTGATTTTAAAAATCAAAGCAAACACTTTCAGCATACCAATGCCCCCTTTGAAGATGCATGCATGCATGCAAGGGCACCCACACACATACCAAGACTCATGTGAACATTTTAGAATACAAGAGGCATGGGCTTGAATGTTATTTATTAGTTTTGAGTTCTTGGGCAAGTTAATATTTAAACTCCTATAAAATCTATTTTCATCACTTATAAAATAGAGATAATAATATCTACTTGTTACAATTGTTCAGAACTAATACAATATGCATGTAAAACAGCACTATACTCTGCCCATAGTAGGTATGAAATTACATTTATTATACATAAAACGGTATAGCTCAATGAGATTTTATCATTGCCATGTTCTTTTTTAAAGCTTTTATTCATTCATTTGAGACAGATTGAGAGAGACAGCACGAGGGAGGGCGGAGCAGAGGGAGAGGGAGAAGCAGATTTCCCATTGAGCTGGAGCCTCATGTGGGGCTCAATCCCAGGACCCGGAGATCAACTGAGCCACCTAAGCACCTCAACATGTGCTTATTATAATTCTCTTATATTTTCCATTTTTAGTGTTACTAATTTTTCTTTTTTTCTATTTCATTTCATTATGTTAATTAAAAGTATTTGGTGTTCATGGATCTGTGTTTGACATAATATTTTGGAGTTAATAGATGAATTTTTCCCTTAGGAAATTATAATTGAACTACTTCTTACTTGTAATACTTTTCAACAACTCTCTTACTAACTGGACATATCAGATATGGGAATGTATACAATTATCCAAAAGAGAGCCAAGTAACAACTAGCTACTCAGTTATAGTTCTTCAAAGGTGGCTTACTAAAAATGATTTTTTAAATGAATTGTGCAAGATTTTTTTAAAAAGTTTAAAAAGTAAGTAACTCATTAGAAACATAGCTAGTCTAAATATAGATAAAATCTTGGAAAATATTTGCTGCCAGTGGTAGTTGTGGAGAGTGGGAATGTTAGCTTTCAATTAAAGAGTGAGGTGAAGTAGAAGATTGTAAAAGAAATATAGTAAATATGAAGAAGAAAAAGTGGGAAGTGAAAATTTATACTAGTTTAAGAGAGTGCGCTATTAGGAATGAGGAAGAGCTACAAAAATAATAGTATCATATTGACTAGGGGAACAGAAGAGCAGTATGTGATTAAAGGGATGAGGATTTTTTTTTTAAGTTTTACTGAGGGATAATTTACGTACAATTAAATGTACTGACTTTATGTCATTCGATGAGTTTCTAAAAATAGCTTTGAGGTATAATTAACATATAATAAGCTGCTCATATTTAAAATGTACACGTTTATATTGTTTCGACATGTACACACCTGTGAACTATCACAATTGAGATCATGAACCTATCAATCACCCAAAAGTTTCCTCATGCCTGTTGTCTTCCCTCCTTCCCAACCCCCTCCAGTTCTTGTTACCAAACCCAAGTCTGACCTACTTGCCACTCCACTCACTGTTGACTAAATTGAATAACAAGTGGTTGAAGCAAAGAATTTGACTTTATTCAAGAAACCCAGCTCACCAAGAAGACAGCGGGGTAATGTCCCAAATCACCATCTTACCACGTTGGTGCAGGCAGGGGACTTTAAAGGGGAAGGGAAGGGGAAATAAGTCTCAAAGGTTAAGCAGATAAAATCAAATTTAATTATAACTTTTCAGAGAACTTGTAGTAGAGGTTATCTGCCTGTCTTAAAAGTTGCCCAGTTGCAGCCACTTGACTGTCATGTGCTTTTTGGTTGGCATTCTTTTAAGTTCCCTGGAGAGCTTTAAATGATATTGATTATTATCTTGGTTGAGTTTAAACTTTAGATTGTGTTTGAGACTTACGTGCAGGAATATTAGCATAGTTTCCCTTGTGTTCTAGGTCAGGATTTATTTTTTTTTTATTTTTATTTTTTTTAGGTCAGGATTTCTTAGGTACAGATAGCTTACCTTATTTTTAAACAATTCAAGGCAAAAGAGAAGGGGGGGAGGCTCTTTAGAATGGCCTTAGTTGTGCGATATTCTCTCTCCCGTACTCGGGCGACCACTGATTTATTTTCTGTCAGCATAGACTATTTTGTGCTTTTCTAGAGTGTTACATAAATGGAATCATACAGTTGAGGGGGGAGCAAAATATCTGCTACTTTGGCATGTGGGTTGTTTTGAGCTCAAGGCAATTAAGACCCAGCAGACTCAGGAAAAGCTATTTACTTCTTCCTTAACTGCCTAGAAGAATTTAGTTAGGGGGCCTATACCAGGAAGAGAGCTATTACCAGAGATAACTTTTTATATCAGAAAGACTTATCTGTATGGCAGGGCCAACAGCTGTTTACCAAACATTTGCTTTTCTCATCTTCCTGTGAACCGTCTTCTTTCCCTTGGAAGCCTCAGACCCCTCCCGACTTCTCCTTAGCTCAGAATGGTATATAAGTTTCAACTGAGTGTCTTAGAGTCTCATATTTTTTTTTTTTTTGGTGTCTGATCTTATTTATTTAAGAGTCTCATATTTTAATGGGGTTTCTTTATGTATGAAATTCTTTTTTTTTGTCTTGTTAATCTGTCATATGTCAATTAAATTATTACCCAAACCAAAGAACCTAGAATAGATGAATGGAAAAGTTTTCCTTCCCTCCAAGTATGTGTATACTTTTGTCTCTGTCTTCTTTTACTCAGAATAACTATCATGAAACGTGGGATGAAGATATATCGGATGGAGTACTATCTGGCTTACTTAATAAAACTTTTCTTGTACCTTGATTGATCAAATGTCATAATGAAAATGTAAACGTTTATAAAAACTAGACAAATTGTAAAGCATTTGTTACATTAGTTATGAATAGCATGAATCAATGATTCTTAAAGGCATAATGCTTCTAAACATTCATGAAAACGAATCAGTGCTTAGACATGGAATTATAGAATCGCTGAGTTAGAAGACTATTGAAGTAAAATTTTCTTTCCAGTTTACATTGATGCACAAGCGGATAACATTTTTCTGATCTCAGATATGAAATTTCATCTCATGTTGAGAGAACTGAACCTCCCTCTGTAACCTGTCTGCATATTTAGCAATGTGTCTCTTCTCAAGAATGTCTTGTTTATATCCCAGCTAAATCTCTCTTACAGCAACTTAGGCACATAGCTTCTTATTTTGCCCTCAGCGGAGACAAAGAACACTGATGAAAATTCATACTATATCCTGGTATATATCCTTCTTTTACCCCTTTCCAAGCCCAAGATGGTGTGATGATTTTTTTTTTTTTTTTTTTGGTCGCATAGGTAATGTTTTCTCTACTTAAAAAAAAACAAAATTATTTTTTTAAAAAAAGCCAGAGATACTGTGCCCATTCATTTTCATATCATTTAAGTTCCTTAGCTTTCATTCTCCAGACTGCATACATAATACCTTTTGAGTATCAGGTATATCTAGGTAAGGTTCGAGTCATTCAAGGGCTTTTATGAGAACTTTATATTGTGTAGATCTAAACTACATGACCAACCTAATCTGGAGTAACAGGGAAAATATTTTTCTTTTTATTTTTAAAGATTTTATTTATTTATTCATGAGAAACAGAGCGGGGGAGGGCAGAGACATAGGCAGAGGGAGAAGCAGGCTCCCTTTGGGAAGCCCGATGAGGGACTCGATTCTGGCACCCCAGGATCATATCCTGAGCCAAAGGCAGATGCTCAACCACTGAGCCACCCAGGCATCCCGGGAAAATATTTTTCTAAACACAGATTGAGAAAAGTTGAAAATAGAGCTATCCTATGACCCATTAATTGTACTAGTAGGTATTTACCTCAAAGATACAAATGTAGCGACCCAAAAGGGGACCTGCACCCCAATGTTTACAACAGCAATGTCCACAACAGCCAAAGTAGCCAAACTATGGGAAGAGCCCAGATACCTATTGACAGATGAGCGGACAAAGAGATGGTAGATATATACATTGGACTACTACTCAGCCATCAAAAAAATAAAATAAATCTTGCATTTGCAACAAGGTGGATGGAACTAGAGGGTATTATACTAAATGAAGTAAGTCAGTCGGAAAAAGACAATTCTCATATGATCTCACTTATATGTGGAATCTAGGAAACAAAACAGAGAATCAGAAGGGAAGGCAGGGAAAAATAAAATAAGACAAAGTTAGAGAGGAAGACAAACCATAAGAGACTCTAAGTCATAGGAAACAAATGGAGGGTTGCTGGAGGGGGTTTGGGGTAACTTGGTGATGGGCCTTAAGGTGGACACTTGATATAAGGAGCATTGGGTGTTATAAGACTGATGAATTACTGAACTCTACCTCTGAAGCTAATAATACATTACATGTTGTTGCTTGGATTTAAATTTTAAAAACTAGTAAGTAAATAATAAATGCAGATTGAGAAATTCTTATCTCAAACCAATACACATCCTTTTTTCTGACAGCAGTATTATCATCATCTTGTCTTTTTTTTTTTTTTTTTCATGACGCTTTGTGTTTTCCTTCAGTCCCTTCTGAGCTCATTGACACTACGTAGCTCTCACCTGTACAAGGTCTTACTTGCTCGTGACTGACTTAGGAGGAGCACCCATGGTCTGAGAGCTCTAAGTTTCTACTAGAGGAATTAATTAGCTACTATTATTCTGATCATTTTCATATTTATAATGGCATCATGATTGTAATTTATAATTAGATTTTTGAAGGAATGACCTTCTGTAATAAAGAATTTGGATGACTATTGTTTCTGGTTCCTGGGATGTAACTTCTAGACTCAGGATTTTTGTAATGACAAGTGTCTTTTGCATTCATAGTGGGTCCCTGGACTATACCTGGTAGTTTATGCTAATGAGGTGGGCCATGGCTGCCCCCTATATAGTTTAAGCAACCAAGATGACTCAGGACCAGGGCTGACTACACCGGGAACACCACCCATGTGATTAGAGAGCTTTGGTGTTTTGAGCCTCATAATCTCAGTTTGACATCCAAGGATGGGAAACTAGAGATTGAGTCTTATAGGCAATGATTTAATCAGTCGTGCACACACAATGAAACCCCAATAAAACCTCTGGATTCTTCTCTGGTTTGCAATACTCTTTGAATAGCATTTCATATGGATACCGGGAGACTAATGTGTCTCTGAAGACAACAGGAACTTTGCATTTGGAATTCCACCAGACTTCACCCTCTGTTGCTAACCTTTCTTTCTCCTAATTTTTATTCTTTCGCTATAATAAAACCGTAATCCTAAGCATAGTGCTCTCCTGAGCTCTCTGAGTAATTCCCATGAATTATTGAACCTGAGGTTGGTCATGGGAACACCCAAATTTGTAGCCAGCTGATCAGAATGCCCCAGGGGATACTCAGACCTGTGGTTGAGATCAGTCTTATGGAAGACTATGCCCCTAAACTTGAATTTGACCAGCTCCCAGAAGGCCTTAAAGGAAATCCAGCTCTAGGGAGTGCCTTACTCTTTCCAGGTTGTGATAGGAGTTACTCACACCTTGGGGAACAGGGAGTCCCGACTTTGTCTAGTTGTGAGCTATAAAATGTCTAGCGGTAGTTTTTTGCAAAAATATCTAGATTGGAGCTCTTTTTTCTTTCATGTTAAAAATGTGTTTCTCTGATAATGGGCTTCATGTTTCTTTTGGTATTATAATGCATAAAGTACCAACCCATGCAAAAAAAGCTGCTGATCAACATTTTGTCTAAAAATCCATTAAAAATATTGTGTTTTGCAGAATCTTGTATCAAGTTTATGTAAAAAGATTTGAGCATTAAGTGAAAACTCTGGTTCAAACTAAGTGTGTTGGTAAAGCTAAGGATTTTTTTTTTCTTACAATTCTTGAAAAAAAATAGGAAATATATTGTGTCTTACTTTTCATAAGCTATCATGGGACTTTGTTAAAACAGAAGAATTATAGATATTAACATTTTTTTCCCATTCTCCTTAGGTATTAGTTTCTTGAAATTTGATATACTTCTTTTGTTGAAGTAGGCAGCTAGCCACTCTAGTGGGGATATGATATAAAGAACCCCAACAAGTGAAAGGAATCTACATTGGCCAAAGATCCATCTCTAAAGTGAAAATCACAATCAGTTTATCTTATGAAAAAAATTTCTTCACCTTTCAAAATGCCTTTTCCTCGATAATGTTTTTCTAATGTAATTTATGGAAAAGTCATTTTAAATAATATAGTCAGGGCAGCATTCAAATGTAATGATTTTAACTTATGCAAATAACACCTTAATGTTACTTTCATAAAGGTGAAGGTTAAGTGCAGTAAATACCAGTAATAGCAATATAGTTTGCAAGTGAAATTAGCAAGAACATTTTAATAAGTCCCTAAAGTGTGAACTAGTGATAAGAAGAAAAATGTTCCAAATATTCTTAAAAGGTCAAGGTCTTAAAGTCATAGTATTCATAATCATTTCTGAATACAAGATGAGTGTATTGGTGAAATTCCTTATAAGTGTAAGCAAAAGATATTAAAAGCATAGAGCATAGGATTTGGTGAAGTATTTTACTATAGCAAATTCAGGTACCATTTCACACCCTGTCATTCCTTACAAATGTGCTATTGAGGTAATTTGGGAAGGACTAAAAAGATCTGACAGGTGTCTTAAAGGAAATGCTTTTTAAGTTTTTGTAACTTGCAAGACACTACATGTGGCCAAAAACAAAACAAACTAAAATAAATTCCAGAATTTTTAAGAATACAAATGAAAATGATGTCATTAACTCTGGAGAGGCAGAGGAGAGAAAGGAATAGGATGGAGCATCAGTTGTGTTTGCAACATTTTTATTTAACAGTATTCTTTTAAGTAATGAGGTATTTATATCAGCGCATCTTGCATTGCATTATTTTCTATGCAAGTCCGTGTGTTTGAGTATTTTATTTTAAAAATTAAAAGTTTAACTATTTTAGTAGTTTTTCAAACTATCAAGTGTAAAATGTAAGAAGTAACAATAGTAGGGGCATTATATTCAATAAATAATTGCTAAAATTCATGAGCACTAATAATAGGAATTTTACTAAATATTTTACTTGTATTATTTATTACACCCTCTCAGTATCTACATGAGGTAGCTACTATTATAGTCTTTTTCTTGTAAGTATTTTGAGAGTTAGAGTAGCAACCTTCTCCATCCTGTTAATTGCTCTATCCCTGGTACCCAGACAATTTCCCAGCTTTTAGTAAACTAACAAAAATTTAAATTCAACTGCAATTATTTTACAAAACAAATACAGCAAGGCATACTTCTAGAGATATAGTAGTGAATAAAATGAAATCTGGTTTCCCAGAGCTTCTATTCTGGTGGGAGAGATACACATTAAAAATATTGATAAGGTGGGACTCCTGGGTGGCTCAGTGGTTGAGCATCTGCCTTTGGCTTATGTCGTGATCCCAGAGTCCTGGGATCCAGTTTCGCCTTGGGGTCCCCACCAGGGAGCCTGCTTCTTCCTCTGCTTCTGTCTCTGCCTCTCTCCTTGTGCCTCTCATGAATAAATAAATAGAATCTTTTTTCAAAAATTCTGATAAGGGAACCTGGGTGGCTCAGTCAGTTAAGCAGCTGACTCTTGATTTCCGCTCAGGTCATGATCTCAGGGTTCTGGGATTGAGCCCCGAGCTGGGAGCAGGGAATCTTCTTCAATATTCTTTCTCCCCACTCTTCCCTTCCCCCCTCACTAAACTAAATAAATCTTTTTTCTTAAATGTTGATGAAAATGGTTATGAACGAAAGGAAACAGATTAAAAAGGAGTTACAGTGAATACATAAATCATAAATAAATGGAAATGATTTGCATAACATAGTGTTTGGAGAGACAGTATTCTTTGGGTCTTTTTCACTCTTACAAATCTTGCTGCATGTACCAGAGTCCAAGTCCTTGACCACTAGACTGCATTTTAGGTTTGTTTCTCAAAGTTGAGAAATGAGGTATTATCTCTCCTCTCCCTTGGACAAAGAGCAGGCTTGCTCACTGATTGTTATAAAAATAGAGGATTCCCCAAACTCAGTTATCCTCAACTCTGAAGCAAACCTGTTGTTTCTGTCTTTATGCACTTGGAGACAAGAAGATCTAATGCAAAGCATGTTGACACTCATGCCCCTTTAAGTGCGGTGAGTAACAAAGACCATCTCTCTGACCCACAGATCTCTGTTAGAATCCAGAAATAGTTATAGGCTAATTTAGCTTGTCGGTAGGGTAAAATCAAAGCCCAGACCCGACAGTCAAAGTCAGTAGGGTGGTCATGTGGGATTCAAACCCAGGTCTTTGTGATTCCAGAGCCTACCTCTTAATCACTTTGGAAGTTATATTGGCTTCATATAAAATTAATTATATTTTAATGCCTGCTAACTTGAAAGGTGATTAACATTTGTCTACTTATATTTTCAATGCTGATATTTAATTTCTTTAAACTGAAGTATGTTTTCGGTTACTAAGGTCTCATTGGTTATCAGTGGATTTTTCGGGTATGTTATTTCATACCTCATAAATATAGCCACGCTTTGTTAAATAATTTTCATTATTGATATATAATATAAATCACATTTAAATGAAAATAAGACCATAAGCAAGCTATATTTCCCATTTCATTTATTTGATCCTTTACTATGTTCTAGGTACTCAATGTATAGTAGATGGTAGCATGACCACAAAAATTAGACACAGACACAATCTTTGTTCTTGAAAAGTTCAATGTGGTTTCTCCTCTGCTCCTTAATATACTGGCCTACGATTATGAAAAATAAGTGTGGGATAGTTACATGCAGTCAAATTGTCACTCCATTAACAGTCCTCACCGAGCTTTATTACCCAATGATGGACAACAGAAGAAAGGGCACTTCTAAATTAAGACAGTGTTATCTAGGGGCACCTGGGTGGCTCAGTCAGCTAAGTATCTGCCTTCAGCTCAGGTTGATCTCAGGTCCTGGGATAGCCCCATGTCACTGGGCTCCCTGCTTCAGTAAGGAGTCTGCTTCTGACAAGTCCCTCCCACTTGTACTCACTCTCGCTCGCTTTCTTTCAAATAAATAAATAAATAAATAACACCTTTTTTTAAGACAGTTTATCTACATTGGCTTCTTATATTCTGTTGGACTATATTTTGAAAATTATGCATAGGCCTAGTACATAATCAAGCAAACATTGATGTCTATATTTTTAAAAATACGCATGTAAACCAGATTCCTTTCTTTTGCCTCAGGCTTTCCCCTCCCTGTTATAGTGCCTGTTCTTTCTGTATCGCATTCTAGCTTTGTCTACTTTCTGAACCAATCTTGATGGATCTCAGCAAGAAGTACAGCAACAGTCTATTTCCGAGCTTGAAATAACCCATCAAATATGGGACCTGATGGCCCTAACTGTTAAACTCCAGTGGTTCTTTCCCTGACTCTTTGAAGCTAATCTAACCTGATAATAAGCCTAACTTTTCCTTGGAGTTACCTTCAACATTTCTCCCTTTATTCCACATTTGGCCAGTCCCTGAGATGGACCTTAGATTTCAGACCCTACTCTTCAGTCTATGGGATTACTTTGGTCCCTTTAAAAAAGAGTATTCTCCTCTAAACCCCAATCTTGAATGAGGAAGGTGAAATTTCCATATTTCTTTGGTTTATAAATGTGTTAATTATAAAATTGTATTAATTTCCTTCTATTCACATAGCAGTTACTCATGTCAACAGTCTTTAGCATTGTTCAGGGTCTGTAGTAAAAATCTTGAAATAGACTGTATTTGTTTCTGGTTTTAGGACTACGTATTATAATACCATGGTTTAGTGCTTATACTGTTATCTTTGAACCAAGGTAGAAGTTTAAAGAATGATGTTCACTATTAATTAGAACAAGCAAGTTTTTATTTTCCTAAAGTGATATGGCCATCTGTTTATCCATATATTTCCCATCTGTCTATCTACCTTCATATTTTTCTGTTGTCTGTGTTTGAGTTGAGGAAATTCATCTTAATTATTATCTTCTAAGTCCATGCATACGGAACCAGGAGAAAAGGGCAACAAATGCTTTAATTACTCTCCTTATGTATTTCATATTAACAAACAAAATTAGTTTATCTGAAATATGTACACAATGTCAATCCCATTTGATTTTAATGGAGTTAGAGTTGGCATTAATAAAATAAGCATTTGTGTCTTTTGAGAATTATAGATTTATTTTGTTGAACTATGGCTGACATTTAGCTTAGCTTGGGAAAGGTAAATAAAATAGTGCCTTATTAATAGAGGAAATCATGTTTTGAGTAGGTTATAATTGCGAATGCTCACTAAAAGAGCTGTAGTAATAAAATATTCAAACTAAGGAAACTGTACTTGGTGTTTAAGGAGAACAGACATTTACTCAGTTAAAATTTAACTTTTACATATGAAAAAGCCACACTTGAGGATATTTTGCACCAAAGTAAAATTGAATTGAGAAGGGTTTACCTTGCATTTTCAATCCTTCCTGTAGATATAAGCTGCACTCTGGCTTCTCTCCAGGCTTCTGTCTTGACCACAGTTTTCCCTCAAAACAGTGTCATTACGACTCTTCTTTTACACAGGTTTGTTCTGTTTTTTTTCTCACTCGAATGAATCCAACCATCTACTTCCTCTACTGCTACCCTTGGACGTCACACGAATCAATGCGCATCTTTATGATCATAAACTTAGAGTTTTTCCATCTCTACTGAACCTTCAGAACTGTTTGAAATCACATTTCTTCTCCCTTTCAAATTCCTTCTGAATTCCCATAATGCCTACACCAAAACCTTTATTCTGAATCCTATTATGCTTTCAATACCATCACACTCCATAGACTCCTGCTTACTAGAGAAAGCCAAGATCAGGGCAACTATCCCATGACTTTGCATTTCCTCTTCTAAATATTCCTATGTTGCTGCCCATTCTTCCCTTCCGACCAGGCTGAGGGGCCTTCTCTCACCTTCAATGGTGCTTCACCTGCACCCTAGAAGCAAGTTCCTGCTAGCCCTTTGAGGCCCAGCCAGTCTTTTTCTCCAGGGATCACTTCTGCTAGCCTACAGGGGAGCTCAAACACCCTCATCCTTTACCCACCTTTCCTTCAAACCCCAATCCTCTCCTTTAATTAGTCACCAAAACGTATGACGATGTAGCATAGGCTTACTTTTTCAACTTCTTTCATCCCCATCGATCTATCAATTACTCTTAACAAGCAGGGATTTTTAGGGCCTGCTGAAGCTGTTCTTCATGCAATCAAGCCTTAATTGCCAATAGCTGCTCTTTCCAACCTCATCTTACTCATCTCTTGTGTATCCCTGGATATTACTGACCACTCTGTCCTTGGAGAATGTACGTCATTATTTTTCAGGATAATTTTTTCTTAAAAATTCTATCCACATCTTGAAAGTTGCTTTAAAGTGTGTTTGATAGCTTCTCCTCCTTTGCTTGTCCTTTAGATTTGTTTTGTTCCCTGGAGTGCAAGTCTTTGATTCTCTTCTTTTTTTACTCTAACTTTGTCCCTGGGTTCCCAGGCTCCCATGTCTTTAATTACCAACAAAATGCTGAGATAGGCAACGACAATTTTATTATTCTTAGCTCTCTCTTGTATTTTCAATTCCCATGTTAACCTGTACGTCCTGAAGCTACTTCAAAATTAGTATGCCAAGACCAAACTTATTATTTCTCCTGTACCTGCAGGTTTCTATTCTAATATTTTCCATTTGAATAAAAGCATCACAATCCGCTCCATCTCTTAATCTGGAAATCTGAGGGAAATGCTAGGCTTCTGTGCTTTCCCTGTTCCTCCCCCTCTCTTAACCTACTTTAACCAGTTAACTCTGAAAAAAGCATTTTTTTTCTTTCCCTCCTTTCTAGATACTGCCTTGGAAGCCTTCACCATATTTGTTTTGGGAAGCCACTTATCTGGTTTCCCTGCATCTAATCTCACCCTCATAAAAACCATTCTCCACTGTATCTCCTGAGTTATTATCATTTCTCTATCAAAAATTATCATAGGTGTCCTTAATGCTCACAGGATTAGATTCACATTCCTTAACTTGCCTGAGAAAGCTTTTTAGGATTTAGGCCCAGCCCAGTTTCCAGTCTTATCATCCCCTGGCATCTATAAGCAACTTTATTCCAGTTCAGTTCACTTTGCCTTTGCTCATGTGATTCACTCTGCCAATAAGACTACTTTGTTCTTTCCTCGTATTACAAATTCTTTTTCCCTCTTCAAAGCCCAACTCAAACATTGGTTTCTTCCTGTTGCATTCTGAAACTCCTCAGTGATGACTGAATATAAGGGGTTGATTGAGGAAATTCAATAAGTCTTTCTGGAGAAAATGAGTATGGCTAGATATAGCCTTACCTTTCATAAGGATCTTTAAAAGTCATGCTTTCTCCTTGACCTGACTCTTTGCTGTGTCTTAACCAAATATAAGGAGTTGTTTTATTTTGCATTCTATCTGGACACAAAGTTCAGGGAGCTATTATTTATCATGAGTCTATGAGTCACCGGAATTGGGCTCAGGTGATTTTAGCTGGGCTTATTCATTTGTGGTAACCTTGGGTTGGATGTGGACACGTTGATGTAGGTGATTCTACTGAATAAATCGTTTCCACTTCAAGTTGTATTTCATCCTCCAGAAAACTAGCCTGAACTCGACCTCATGGTAGAGGAAGAGGTCCCAAGGAAGAGTGGATGTGCACAAGAGTTCTTACAGCCTGGATTTGGAACTGACAATCTGTCGAATCTATCACATTTCATTGAGAAAGCAAGTCACAAAGCCAGCCCAGATTCAAGGAGTTAGTGAGGCAGATTCTGAGCCCTGATGAGAGGATCTGCAAAGCAACATCACAGAGAGAGTGGAAAACTGGGGCCATTTTTTGCAGTCAATCTAACATAAACTGGAGGGCACATTTTAAAATATGATATGCCAATCATATAGTATTCTATAATTATTGAACCTTTTAGAAGTGAATGAGTAAAAAGGGAACATAAAAAAGGACAGAAAAAAACATGTTGTTACTTATATTATACTGTGTTACACTATGTATGTTTTAGTTCTTGGTTATCTCTCCGATTTCAGAAATTATAAAATTAGGAATTATAAACTATAGGGATAAGGTTTGATTTTAATCCTAAATTGAAAGAAATTGAAAGGATTAAAATCTAATATAAAAGTAAAACTATTTTCTTGGAAATAAAAGTTATTCTTCAATATGATGAAAGGAAACTGACAACAAAATATCATAGTTTGAGAAAGTCAAGGAAAGAAATCTCAGATTACTCTCAAAAATACTATATGTAGTGCTGCTGAATAATTTTGAGAACCCTTCTCCAGCAGGTTATGTGGAAATTACCTGCAAGATGACTGGCTACAGTTGATATTGTCAATTTGTTCATGGCATGGCTTCCAAGTACTGAACACCTGAAGCTTGCATTCAGCTGACAGAGAGGCACACTTCACTGAAGTGGCATTGGAATACAAATAAATTGGATACCACTTAGAGACCTGAAATGCCACTGTGAGATGAAAGGCAAGCCCCACTGAAAGTGACAGCAATATTTTCTTTTCTAGCTAGGGAAAATATATAGGAAGAAGATGAGAGACCTTTTTAATGGAATAAAGAAAAATGATACTGCTTCTATAACCCAAGCACCATGGTTCTTAATACAATCCAGTAAATGCCTCGAAATAGAAGTACATTAAACTTCAAGGCAATCAGAACACTAGATTGTCAGAATGTGGTAAAAGTACTGATATCCAAAGCTGGCAAAGACACCTATAGGAACCAGGGAGCATCAAACATCTCAGAGTCATTTGACAGTCTCTCTGACAGTGCACATCAAATGGAACATGTTGTCAGCCTCCCTGAATTCCTTTTGGTGTTTCAAAATATGCTGAACGATAGATTTCTTTTCTTCTTAATAAATTTTAAGTTAATTGATCTCAAGACACTGACTTCACATCAAACTTAAGAATCCTGACATTTTACACACTTAAGCCAGAGCCTGCTAATAGTCTCACAGAAATGCATACTTCACTTTTAAACTAATCAAGTATGTCTTGCTCATTTCTCGAGACATGGTGGCGTATTAAATCTCTAAAGGTTTAGCCATTAAGCTTTTGAGATATAGGAATCTCAAGGAGTTGGCAGGAATGGCATATTAGCTACAATAAAATAAATTTCATTTGAGTTTTATTAAATGGGAATGCGTGATTATAGTTTTTATCATCAAATTCTCATATAGCTATTTTTATACATTCCCTGTCTTGATTGACATGAAGCATATACATATATTTATATATTCTTACATGCTTAGGGGCTTACATAGTATATATTCTATAGTAATATTCTATATACATGAAAAAATACTATTCCTGTAGCTCTCTCTCTCTCTCTCTCTCTCTCTCTATATATATATATATATATATATATATAATCTGAACAGTTAGACTAGTATTCCAATATTGAAAAAAATTATTCTCAAGATATTTTTAGCATTTCCATGTTTAAACAACACAGGTATGCACTAACATACTGTATTATAGCAATAACTCCTCAATTCTTACAATTGCAAGTGATACCATTTGTTTTTTTACTCCTAAGTTTTAAGTCCCCAAGCTTTATGTGTACATAGAATATGTTGACTGAGTCTCACTCAGACTATGAAATTTAATTGCCATGAATTTTAAGACTATCTAAAGTTTACAAATACATTTTTACCTACTAATAGCCAAATGAAGACAAAATACTCATTATAAAAAATAGATTTAGTTATAGAAATATAAAGGCACATGAATTATTGACTATAATTGAATAACTGCTTCTTCAAGATGTGGATTTCTGGCAGTGTTTCAAGCCTTGTCTGGTTACAGAGGCTGGTGTAAGATGGGAGTGGGGAGGTGATTCCTGGACTTTTTGGATCACAACTCCTAGGCAAACAGCCACTTACTCCATTTACAGATGGGATAAAATAACCACATTCTATTCTTTAGCTGTTTATCATGCCTCAGGACTGCTAAAATTAGTATTCCCTTGTATAAATGTTTCATAGTAATTTTCTTACATTGCTTTTTTGACCTATTTCATTTTCATCTTTGCAATATTATGAAGAAAGAGATTTGTTACACATCAAAATCTCGGTCATAAGACCATCACTAAATAGTCATTTGACCTGGATAACTTTGCGTTTCTGATTTCCATCATTTGTAGAATAAGATCAGACTAGCCATAGAAAAAAAATGCATATTTGTAAAGATTCTTTGATTGTATTACGGTTTCCAGTGGAGGATAAAACATTTAAAAATCTGATCTAGGGCAGCCCCCGTGGCTCAGTGGTTTAGCGCCGCCTGCAGCCCAGGGCCTGATCCTGGAGACCTGGGATCGAGTCCCACATTGGGCTCCCTGCATGGAGCCTGCTTCTCCCTCTGCCTGTGTCTCTGCTTCTCTTTGTGTCTCTCATGAATAAATAAATAAAATATTTTTAAAAATAAAATCTATGGAATGGAGACCAGTAATGTGGACACTATCTATCTATCTATCTATCTATCTATCTATCTATCTTCTTTCCTCCTCCCCTTCTTCCTTTCTTCTTCTTCTTCTTCTTCTTCTTCTTCTTCTTCTTCTTCTTCTTCTTCTTCTTCTTCTTCTTCCATCTAGAGATATAGCTATATATCTACATATTCATGGGAAAATGCATAGAAACAAAGTGTCAACATCTATCCATGTGTAATTCCCATTTCCCTCTGCATATGTGTTTGTATAGAAAATAGGAATTACATATGGATGAAGGTAACACTTTTTTGGGGAAGCTAGATTTTTATCACATCTCGTCTTCACTACTAGGTGTGGTTTAGAGGGACAAATAAGAAATTATAAATTAGTCTTTGGTTCCATGCAATTCTATCTTGTTTAACCCATTCTATCTCAGCTTATTCCTACTGGAAGAACACATGTAGAGAAGTAAATTACATTTAAAATTTTTAACACATGTGAAGCACAGAGAAGCATACTACCTCCATTTCCTAACCATCCTCTCCTATGTCTTTTCTCTCTACCACTTATTCGCCTTTTGCCCATTATAGATTTTTCTTCAGATTCTTGCTTCTCTTCACTTTGCTCATTCAATTTCCTGTGTTGAGACTTTGAGGCAAGGTGAAAAGAAAAACTTGGAGACAAGGGAATAGAAGGAAAGTCAATTTCAGAACAAGAGTAGAAATAGCCATTGACTACTACCCCCTCTCAGGAAGGGTGATATAAAAGAGAGAACGAATGCTCCTAACTCAGTGGGCTTTGACATAAGCACTTCAATCTTCAGGATTACCTTGCAATAATGGTATGCTAGGAAATCCAAATATGTTGGAAATGATGCTATCAACTTCTCCCACAGTGGAAGATGAATGCTGCCTTGTGAAGATTTTCAAATATCACCAAGACCTATTAGTCATGGAAAATGATATTATTTCCTGCCTCTGTGTTTTTGATGTTAAGATACTTCAGCTAGCCTGCTGATATGGTGTCATATAGAACCCCTCTTAGAATCTCTTGGGGTGCTTAAAAAATAATTAAGGGCCACTTCAGATCAAGGACACCAGAATCTCCACAGCGAAATCACTATTTTTTACTTATTTTTTTATTTTTTTAAAGATTTTATTTATTTATTCATGAGAGACACAGAAAGAGAGAGGCAGAGACACAGGCAGAGGGAGAAGCAGACTCCATGCAGGGAGCCAATGTGGGACTCGATCCCAGGACTCTAGGATTATGCCCTGGTCCGAAGGCAGGTGCTAAACTGCTGAAACACCCAGGGATCCCTGAAATCACTATTTTTTAAAAGCTCTATAAATCATTCTATTTTGTTGCTATAAGCGTAAGAAGGAGGAATAGTCTTATGTGAAACTTCCTCCAAATTCCCCTGGAGAAGTAATATAATTACTTAATAATTTTAGTACTCCACAGTATATTATTAAAAATGAAAGTAAGGTGGGAGGGCACCTGGGTGGCTCAGTCGGTTAAGCATCCAACTCTTGATTTCAGCTTAAGTCTTGATTTCAGGGTTTTGAGTTCAAGCCCTGCGCTGGGCTCCAATGATGGGTATTTATTGAATGACCTGGACTCTGCTACTTCAAATCCCCTTTCCTCCAACAGCTAATCTATCTAGACAGAGAGTCTGGTAGTAGTTCTTAGCAAAATAACCCCAGAATGTTGTGTTTTCCAACTACACAGGGAAGTACCTAACCCATTGTGCTTTCTGAATAGCACAAAAAGACTCAGAAGAGTCAGAGAGACCAGATGACCCAATGAAATTTTCCTATAGAAGTCTGATTAATGTGGTATATTGGATGATGTTTCTTACCAGCTGTCCCAGTCAGGTCAGGTACTTCTCCCCAGCAGTGGAGAAAATGGTTAGAGTGGAGAGAGGGAGCCGGTACATTACTTAATACTATTCTCTCCTGGCATTTCACATGGAAATCCTTCATAGAAGTATGAGGACAAGGGAATAAAGCACTATTCCCTTGTAATGAAATAATGCACTATTTCATTACTGCATTGGATCTCAACCCAAAATAACTATACTAAGTGTCAACGGGAAGAATTGAACATTTGTAGTACATTCAAGATCTTACAGTTTAAAAAGCTAATTTTAATTAGATGACATTTTCCCGCTTTTGTTTCAAAATAGTAATATTAAATGTAAAGAATTAATAGTATAAAAATAGTTTAAAAGTTTTGCAAATGTGCCCTCAGAAAATTATCAAATATCGTTTTATTATTTAGTGCATGTAATTTATAATTATGAAACAAAGAAAACAATCTTTCTCCAACATTAGAGAACAATGAAAACTAAGTCATATATAAATAATGGAATATTATGCTTCCATCATAACCGTGCTTTAGAATATTCAATAGCATGAAAAATGCTCATGACATTGTTAAAATAAAATACAAATTAAATGGCATGTAGATGATGTTCCTACTTCAGCACATCCAGTCTATACATACATATATACACATATATCCACTTCCATATACACATATTCGTACTATATTAATTTAATATTTGTGCCATAACAAATTACCACAATCTCAGTTGCTTAAAATCACACAAATTCATCTTACGGTTCTGTTGGTTAAAAGTTCAACACAATCTCACTGGATTAAAATCAGGGTCTATTGCCCTGTGTTCCTTTCTGGAAGCTTTAGGGAAGAATCCGTTTTCTTGCCTTTTCCAACTTTGAGAGGTCTGCATGCTTGGCTTGCGATCCCCTTTCCTCTGCCTTCAAAGCTAATAATGACACGTGGAGTCCTTCACTTATCACATCACTCTCCCCTCTTTTTCTGCCTCTGTATTCCACTTTTAAGGACTCTTGCCATTACATCATGCCTGCCTGGATAATACAGGATAATCTCCCTACTTTAAGATCAGCTGATAACAACCTTAATTCTATCTGCAATCTAATTCTCCTTTGCCTTGCAACCTAAAACATTCCAGGCTCCAGGCATTAAAATGTGGGCATCTTTGGGTGGCCATTATTCTGCTTCTCATACACATACACACAAACATATACACACATACACATATATGCATGCATATATACATACACATGAATATATATACATATATATGTAATGAGAAAGATTCTAAAGATACATATCATAACATTAATATTATGTGGCTGAATTATGGTGTTTTATTTTTTCTTTATATCTCTATTATTTAGATTTTCTATGATAAATACAACTGGAAATAAGTCTAAAAAACACCGTTTTTTCATACAAGCCTCTGAGCTACTTTTTGCTACTCATTTACTGGATATTTTCAAGACAAATATCATACATTGAAGTTTATAACTTGAGCACTTAAAAGGTAATTTATTTTAAAAGTTGGTGGTGCACTGAGTGAACATCACATGCTCAGAGGCTTAGGAAAGAGGCCAACCAGGAGAGAAGATCTGGCCTTCTCAGCCATTGATTTCTGCACAATCAATTGACTCGGATCATGCAGTTAATCCAATTCAGTAGTTAAGAAAATTGAAAAGACCAGCTGTGTGATTTTTAGGTCCAGTATTTTTTTCCAGAGAGACACTAAAAGCAATGTCATTTTTGCTAGCCTTTCCAGAGATCCACAAAGTGAAAAAACAGAAAAAGACATTTTCCCCTCTGCTGCAAAATAGCATTTTCTAGAGACGAGGATAAAATATACATCACTAATTCTCATGAGAACCACATATAAGCAGAAAAGGCTAAATTAATATGATAATCTGCGAGTCATACCAGATTAAAGTTTTATGAATGTTTAGCTGAAGAAAAATAAAATTAGATCAAAGTAGAGCAATCTTAGCTTGTTGAAGCATTTAAAAATAAATTTTCATATCTGAAATAGAATAATTCTATTTGCTCTTACTAAATACAAACAAGTCAAACTTTGAATACTAGCAAGTGCTATGGTGATGAATTAGGTCTGTATGTCACTATTAATTATGATTTAATGAATAACTATATTCAAACAAAGAAAAAAATAAGTAAATAATCACATTCTTTTATACTCTTAAAACACAGAAAATGTCTCAATTAGGTATTGTGCTAAAGAACAAATACTAACTACTATTAGAATCATAACTAATTTGCTCTTTGTAAAATTAATCTTTTTTAAATCATAAAATAAGACCTTTACTGCTCTCTACATTCTTATTAATTGCACAGTACTTTAAAGGCTCTTGTTGAATAGAAGAAGGAAAATTAGTCAAGAAAAGGTCACTTTCTTTCCTTACTGGTTGTATGCTAATTAAACATACAAGGAGCAACTTGTGAGGTAATAGAATATTTGAACTGTGGTAGATAAAAACTGATAATAAAAAAATGGAATAGGAAACATGGGAAGAACATGAGGTATCATTATCACAGCTGGGAAGGTTTAGCTCCCACTTGAAGCCTTGGCTCCCTCCTAGGATGCATAGTAATTTGTGGTTCCCAATCACCTCTTTACCTCTTATCTCTTGTTTTATTGCTTTTATTAAGATCACTTGACATGAACTTTCCAAACTATCCATTCAGTCACCTGAAAATTTTTTTGGGTATGGTCACTAAATTCCTCCTGCTAGTGAAGAGGGAAGGTCACTTTGATTTTTTTATTTTTAAAAGTTGATTGATTGATTATTTAAGACAGAGTCTGGGGAGGGACTGAGAGAGAGGGCAAGAGAGAATGTCCAGCAGTCTCCCCACTGAGTGTGAAGTCAGAGACGGGGCTCGATCTCACGACCCTGAGATCATGACCTGAGCTGAAATCAAGAGTTGGACGCTTAACCAGTTAAGCCTCCCAGGTGCCCCTCACTTTGATTTTCTAAAACAAATCCTTCTACCTGGACTATTTCCCCTTTGATGACCTAAAGACTTCAGTCCACTAAATACACCTTATTGTTAGGGTGACCATATAATGTATCACTCAAATCATATTTGAGAGCTGCACTATTCAATACTGACCACTTAATTAAATTTAAATTTAAGTTCAATAAAATTAATTCAGTTACACTAGTCACCTACAGGTACTTGATAGCTACACTGGCTAGTATCCACCATATTGGATAGTCTGGATAGAGAATATTTCCATCATCACAGAAAGTTCAACTGGACAGGTTTATTCCCATGGTAGGGAATAAAATTGGGAACTAGGAATAATAATTCTAGGATAGCGTATTATTAACTGAAACTAGCAAACCACGACATAAGGTTACCCTACTTATCTTCAACTCTTCTCTTTATTGTCTCCTTTTTTTCTGTCTGCAGATGCCAAAATTTTTCCTTCATTAAGCCCTGGGTGCTATACACAGCTGATGAATTAATGAACACTACATCTGAAACTAGTAATGTACGGTATGTTGGCTAATTGAATTTAAAGTTTAAAAAAACAAGGTTAACATTATTACAACCATCAGTTGACACACCTTTACACTGATCCTATTTGTTACACTAAATACTTAATCAATTAAATAAAAATAAAAATTAACCAAAGTAATTTTTTTTTTTAGCTATTAGCAGACAAAGTAATCACTTGAATCAGCTTTTGCTTTACAATTGGTTGCTGCAGGACACTACAGTGAATTATAGTTATCACTGAGCATTTCTGATGTGCTTTATATGGTAGTAAATGCTTCATATTTATCATTATTGTATCATCTAATCATGATATAATTCAATAACATTAGATGAATGGTTTGAAGCCAGTAATTACTATGGGGTTTCTGAGCAGCTAGTCAAGAAAAAGAATGCTGGGATTTCCCCAAGTGAGTGAGGAACTGGAAGATGATGATTAAACCTGAAGGTGGCAGGAGATACTAGAAACTGGAGGATCTCCATGTTGAAGCTGATTCCAAAAAGAAGCTGAGTTTTTAAATGAACAATAGAGATGAAGTCAAGAGTCCGGTAGAAGACAGTCTGGATTAAAGCAGGGACAGCAGGAGGAATCTTAGACACTTATTCTGAATTCTCATATTTTCAGCTCACTTAAATGGGGAAGTCTGAGGCATGTATATGTGTCAGACTGGCAGGCTGTCCTAAAAACATCACATAAAACTGGACGAGCCCCATGAAGATAACACCTGACTATAAGAATTACCAGTACATTTGAACTCCCTGGACATCATAAGTCTGAACCAATCCCAAGTTTCCATGCATCCCTGGACACTGCCATTTGAACTTCTTCATTTACTATAGACTTAAAGCTGGCCAAACTCTCTTTCAAAAATAGCATAAATAACTGGCACAAAAATAGAAACATAAATCAATGAAACAGAATAGGAAACCTAGAGATAAACCCACAGTTATATGGTCAGTTAATGTTTGACAAAGCAGGAAGGAATACGCAATGCGAAAAAAAAACACTCTCTTCAACAAATGGTGTAGGAGAAACTGGACTGCTACATGCAAAAGAATGAATCTGGACCACGTTCTTACACCATACACTGAAATAAACTCAAAATGGATTAAGGACCTACATTGAGACCTGAAACCGTAAAAATCCTGGAAGAGAGCACAGGCAGTAATTTCTCTGATATCAGCGATGGCAACATTTTTCTAGATGTCTCCTGAGGCAAGGGAAATAAAAGCAAAAATAAACTATTGGGACTACATCAAAATAAAAACCTTCTGGACAGCAAAGGAAGCAATCAACGAAATTAAAAGATAACCCACTGAATGAGAGAAGATACCTGCCAGTGACATATCTGATAAAGGATCAGTATCCAAAATATATAAAGAACTTATCAAACTCAACACCCAAAAACCAAATAATCCAATTAAAAATGGGCAGAAGACATGAACAGATACTTCTCCAAAGAAGACATCCAGATGGCTAACAGACACCTGAAAAGATGCTCAATTTCACTCATCATCAGGGAAATGCGAATGAAAACTACAATGAAATATAACCTCATACCTATAAGAATGGCTAAAATCAAAAACAAAAAAACAACAGTTGTTGGCAAGGATGTGGAAAAAAATGAACCCTTGTGCACTGCTGGTGGGAATGCAGTGTGGAAAGCAGTATGGAGGCTCCTCAAAACATTAAAAATAGAACTACTCTATGATCCAGTAATTACTCTATGATCAATTAATATTATTTACCCAAAAGATATCAAAACACTAAGTTGAAGGGATACATGCATCCCAATGTTTATAGGAGCATTATTTATAATACCCAAACTACGAAAGTAGCCCAAAGGTCCGTCAATAAATGAACGGGTAAAGAATATGTGGCAAATACATATACAATGGAATAATAGCGATAGAAGATGAAATCTTGCCATTTGCAAGAACATGGGTGGAGCTAGAGAGTATAACGCTAAGTAAAATAAGTCAGTCAAAGAAAGACAAATATGACTTCACTCATATGTGGAATTTAAGAAACAAAATAAATGAGCAAAGGGAAAAACAGAGAAAGATTGAGAGAGAGAGAGAGAGAGAGGCAGACTCTTAATTATAGAGAACAAACTGATGGTTACCAAAGGAGAGGTCGGGAGGATGGGTTAAATAGGTGATGGGGAGATGGGGACTAAAGAGCACACTTGTCATGATGAGCACTGAGTAATGTATAGAATAGTTGAATCACTATATTGTACATCTGAAACCAATAGAACACTGTATATTAACTATGCTGGAATTAAAACAAAAATCTTAATTAAAAATTGAAAAAATAGCATAACAACAGTATAAGACAAACCATAAAGAGGGAAAAGTAACTTTCATTGCATATGACAAAGAGCTGTGATTCCATATTTATGAAAACATTCTTTCAAATGAATGATCAAGCCAAATATCTAGAGGTCAGACTTCATAAGTCACCCTAACACTTCACACTGAGTGCATCAACAAGCTCTGTCTCCAAAGTACTTCCCCACCATGACTGGTTTGCTTTGCCTCTGCTATTGTAGCTCTGGGCCATGCCTCAGTTCCCTCCTACTTGAGGTTGTACAGTAACAGGACAGTACACCCTGAACCCACAATTTCCTTCCTAAAGTGGATGTCTGTGGCACCCAGAGACATTTTAAAATTTAACTCCTCACTTTCTGGTTTAGGAACCTCCAAAAGATTCCACCTGCATGTAGAAAAAAACAAAAAACAAAAAACGAAACCCCTTCCCATAGCCATTATACTCTTAGCTCAAAGCTTCTGCAATGACTCAAAGCTTTTGCAATGACTGCTACTCTTCTTAGAATTCTCTCCCTCCAGATCCTCCCTTGATTAACTTTCATCATTCAGGTCTCAAACCACATGCTCCTTCCTCAAGGGATCTGACTTGCCATCTGACCTAAAGCAGCTTCTCTTCTCTCTTCGATCCCATTGTGGAATTTTTCATAGTATTTGCTAATTTTGTAATTATGATGTTTCTTTTCTCTTTCCTTTCCTTTTTTTTTGCTTTTTTCTTTCCCTTTCCTTTTTCCTCCCTCTCCCCAGCAGAAAGTCAACTCTTTGAGAATAGATTACTCTCTGCCTATATTACTACAACAGTGTCTAGTATGCAGAAATTGAGGCTTGGCTAGATACACTGCAGTATATCTGTACAAAGGAATGTACAGTAATGTAGAAATATGTTTAGTAGTAAAAGTAATACATCATTAAATCAAGAAACTATAATTTCTATTTGTAAAGGAAAAAATGAGTATACATTACTCATACATACATAAAACTGAAATATAAACACCAAAGGCTTAAAGTGATGATCTTAGCATGATAGAAATGCTGGTAATTATTTTCCTCTTTTTCAATTTAATTGAATTCTTATTATGACTAAAAACAAAAGAAGATGTTCAAAGCAGTTTACTGATAAAAAGTAGTTCGGTGTAAGAAGCAGAAAATAAGCTTTGATATCAACCCTATTTTTGAGCACTAGCCAATTCATAGGTCAAGAACACTATTTTGAATTCCTAATGATATAAGTCACTGATATGTATCTCCTTACCACATAATACCTTAGAGTGTAAATAGAGTCCCAAAGTAAGTGAAATTTTAAAATTTATTTTCTTTAAAAACTAAAAAAGGCCTAATGGTATTCTATTTATCATTCCTTAATAAAATGCCACTGAGCTCTATTTTTTATGCATTTTTATGCATTTTTTTCATTGGAGCTGTGCAAAAAAGTGCTAACATAGCAGATCTGAGACTACTTATCCTTAGAAAGGCCTGCTTAAAAGGTTGACCCTCGGCTGACATCTGGGAACTTAGATTTCTCACCATTAACTGATAAGAGGGACTTACTTTGCCTAAACTATGTACATACAATATGGTTTATGCTGAACACTTGCTTTCTTTCTGGATGTCTAGAATTTTGGAACGTGCCAGGTGAAGGCAGCCTCCTTGACCAACTCTCAGGAAATACCCTGAGCACTGAGTCTCCGATGAGCTTCTCTGGTTGGAAACATTTCACACATGTTGTCACAACCTGTTGCTGGGGAATTAAGGGCTTCCTCTGTGACTCTACTGGGCAAGAACTCTTGGAAACTTGTGACCGATTCCCCCCTATATTTTACCCCATGTGCCTTTTTCCTTTGCTGATTTTGTTTTATGTCCTTTTGCTATAATAAATCATAACCCTGAGTATGACTATATGCCAAGTCCTGTGAGTTCTACTAGAAAATTATTGAACCTAGAGGTGGTTTGGGGGAGCCCCTGGCACAGAAGCTAACTTACAGAGTGAAATCTCTAGCCCTTCTGTCATACCTATGCATTAGCTATACTATGATTAACATATCAGTTATCTCCTATGTAACATGATATAATAAATACATAGCATACCTGTCTGCATGGTGCTATCGTGTTAACGGATCTTACAGTGAGAATCTCCAAGTATAATCCGACCAGTAAAACATAGGTTCCATGGAGTCTAACTGGGCTGAGTCCTGGCTCCAGTTGAGAAACCAGGTTCTTCTTGTTGGGGTGCAATTTAGGTAGTGGTGGCACCACATGGGAAACTGTCCCTTTATTTGCCTAACTGAAATTTATATTTATTGCTATCTAGTAGAAAGTGGAATAGGAGTTAAGAGTCATACTATGTAGAAGAAAATAGAGTAAATAAATCATGGCATCTGATTCATAAATAAGCTCAGAGGATTTTTCCCCCCATGTTCTAAAAAGTAGCTTAGCTGGGTCATAATGAACGCCATTTATTCTCAAAAGGTGTTTTGTGCTTGTTTGAGCCTTTCCGTTACTGGCAAACAAGCTATTCCCTTTGGTTTGGGAATCAAACACATAATGTCATATCTTTCTTAAGGCATCTGTTTACCTTTCATTATGGTCTGTAATGTGTTCAAGCAGAGATTTGGCTCATGGCTCAACTCTGTCACCAGCTAGCCGTGTGACCATGCCTGGGTAAACTACTTAACCCTTTTAAGCTTCAATTTCCTTATTGGGAAAATAACATCATCAGCTATTCCCTCCTGATAATGAGAAAATAGACACAATGTTCAGATGGTCATTAAATAATGGTTCTCTTCCCATACTTGGGGTCGATCCAATGGAAACAGACACAGTCAGACATGAGGAAATAAAGATGTCAGCTGTATTACTAAGAACATTAATTGGAGGACATTACTTCAGATCCACGGCTGGGTGTGTTTCCTGATTTTTCACCCCTGAGACGAACTTTCCAATCCAGTCACTGGCACAATGGAATAACCATAGGCTTCCCCTGCAGGGCGCACTCCATAGCACAAGACAGACCAGACGGCACCCATCTGCTTGGCAGCCTGGCTCCAAAATAAAGCCAGATGGGATTTAGCCATGTTTCTTCAAGACTCACAACTGGAGAAGTAATTTCTCCTCTTTGGTATGAGGGAGTGACGCAAAGAGCAATCAGAAGTGATGCTCTCCTCTGATTGAAGTCCCTCCAGAGGAAAGGAAGTTTTTGACAAAACAGGGCCCAGTTTGATGTATAACAGAGAAAGTGTCCACTGAATGTTCACTAGGATTTTTACAATGAATGTTCCACGAAATGCTAAGAACCTTGAGATGAAGGCCATGATTGATTACCTCTTATTTTCGTGGAGCGTTGGCACTTGGCGCTAATAAAATCTCTGGAAGAGCTGGTTAATATATGTGAAGGGAATGCAAAACATTATTATTATCCTATGCCTTTATTCTGGTGGTTTGAATTAATAGAGTGGTAGGAACATTGAAACATGTGCTGGGAAACCTGAATTCTAATCTAACTCTGTCTTCTTCTTTTGTTATTTGACCTTACCAAAGCCATTTAATTTTTTTCACTAAGCTATAATGCTAATAATAGGTCTGCTACATGTTTCACAAGAATAAGGTGAAATAATGGATGTGAAAATGTCTCAGGGAATATGTAAAATGTATGATGCAATGCTAGAAAATTCATAAACCTGCTTTTCACTTCGAAAATTTAAAAAGTCAGCTGCAGCATGCATGGATTCTTTACACTGGCCTGCTCATATCTTATTCTCAAATTCTCATGTGAGTCATATCTCTGCTCATCTATCATTTCCTTGAACAAAAAAATGATTCAAAGTGGAACAAAGGTATATTTTATTTCCTTTTATTTTCCAAATTTTCAAAAATGATCACTTGCTTTTCTTTAAAAAATGGAAGCACTACAGAACGTGTGTATTGAAAAACAACAGTCTCTGACAGACCACTTCCGCCTGTAGATTAAAGTTCAAATTCAACGTTGTATTCAGTCTCGTGTTCTACTGTTTGAGCCCAATTTTTCTTTCTCGATTTTATCTCCTCTTCTACCTGCATATGTAATTTACTCTCTAAAAAATTTGGTTCTACCCTGCATTTTTCAAACACAACCAACCAATTTTTACCTCTCCACTTTTGCTTATACTATTTCTTCTTCCTTGAATGCTATGTTACAGTGTCTGCCTTTTACATCCTTTTCTTCAAGATTTAGATTGAATTCTAATATTTGCATCCTTCTCTAATACCTGCATCCAAATTTCCTCTCCCTCTCATTTGGAACTTACAGTTCCTTTGTTTCATGTGTTTTCTTCTATGTACACTTCATTCTTGCTTGCATTTGTATTCATCACAGTGCCTAGTAGAGTGCCTTGCTCTTACTACTCATTTTCTAAATGTTTATTTGAGTTGCAGAAACTATAATAAAATAAATGACCCAATGACACTTGTCCCTCAGTGGTGTTAGTGGAAAGCACAAAACTATTCCCTCAGGATAGCATAATTTAGAAGGATGGAAGCATTGAGCATTAGCCTGATAAGTTTTTAAACCTATAAAAACCAAGAAAATCTAATAAAGAATGCATCAAAAATTTGTTTTCTTGTTTCATTATTTCTCTGTTCTAGGTATTACTGATTAACTTGTAATCACCATGCTAATGAGGTCCCTTGTGGGCCACTTCACATCTTTAAACTATACCCATAAGGTGAACTGCAAATGTACCTCTTAATCACAATTAGAATCTAATGAAATACTTTAAATGCAGCAACCTGTTATTGCCCCCATTCTTAGAGAAATAGTTTAAAACAAATCAAAAGGGGTAAACAGCATTATATTCACAAGGAAAAGACACTGCCTCACATAGTAAATGTCTGTGTGCAAAATGTATAAGAAGACCCACCTGAGTAATACCATTGCCTCGCAAATACGATGTGAGATATAGCTCATATGAGGAGCTATTATACGCTTTGATATTATAAAGTGATCATCGTAATAAAATAAAATTAGAAATATCCTAATAGTCATTAGCTGCAGATATTACAGAAAATGAAAGAAGAAAATATGATGCTACATACATAGAATATAATGACAGAAGCAGGCTATTATTCAAGCATGAATAAGAATAATATCAACAAATGTGTTGCACATAGATAAGCTGTCATGATAACATTTCCATTTGTGTTTTCCACAAGATATGCCAAAGTGAGCCTTCACATTATTTGTGGCTTAAAAAAGTTAGTGCCTTTGTCACCTGAATTAACTTCACGTTTTCCTGGGACGCCTGGGAGGTACAGTCGGTTGAGCAGCCGACTCTTGGTTTCGCCTCAGGTAGTGATCGAAGGGTCATGAGATCAAGATCTCAGGGTCATGAGATCAAGCCCCTCATTGCTCTGCGCTCAGCACAGAGTCTGCTTTAGAGTCTCTCTTCCTCTGCCCCTCCCAATCATGCTCCCTCTCTCTCTCTCTCTCTCTCAAATAAATAAATAACATTTCCTTAATATGTTTACCAAATGAAGTATGAAAAATAAGATAATTAAAGTTAATTTGGGATAATTGGAAGCTAAGGTATTTTTCATTAAGATTCATACTACACAAATAAATGAATTTCACCAAAATCATCTCAAGTGCCAAATGTGAAATCCCTTAGTTATTCCAAACTAGTCTACAAATTCTAGGCTAGTTTACAAATTCTTTGCCTTTCAGAAAATTTATTCTCTGTGCCTCATCCTGATAGTAGACATATTTAAATAATAAAACGATTCTCAACATAATAGAACAACTATAAGAATTCCTTAAAAATATCACGTAGCTCCTTTCCTGCAACATATCTTTGTAAATATACGGTGTGCATCACCTATTCATATATTATTTTTATACAACCCCAAAAAATGAAAATCCTGCCCTAACAGTGCCTGGGTGGCTCAGTCAGTTAGGCATCTGCCTGCAGCTGGGGTCATGATCCTAGGGCCCTGGGTGGAGCCCAGCATCGGGCTCCCTGCTCAGCGGGGAGTCTGCTTTTTCTTCTGCTGTCCAGCCTCCTTGCTCTCTCTCTCTCTGTCAAATAAATAAATAAAATCTTTGGGGGGAAAAAAAAGAAAATCTTACCCTACTCAAATTTCTTTTTTAACTTTTCTTCTCGTTATTGAATTAGCTGGCACAGCAAAACCTCTCACGGCCCCATCCAAACAGACTTAAATTATTTTTATGATAATGTTAACTTAAAATATATGTGTGTAAATTAATATCAATTTACAAATATTTATTGTTTTCACTAAATTAATTTTTGCGAAGTAAATGCTAACAAACTTCAAAGCCAATGAAATCCAAAAAACTACCTCAATCTGATGGAATGATGATGTAGGAAGCTCAATGGTGTTAGCAAAGTGAATAAAGCACGGAATGCTCAGACTTCCATTTTACTCGTGAGGTTTTAGTGCTAACTAAATTCTCTCTTCTTTCTTTGAATGGTTATTAAAATGTCCCTTTTAATGTCCCAAGAATGTATCTTGACATCACCTAGTCGTAAGCTGATGTAAAATTCATTTTTCACAGGATAAATCTGGTCTATTCCATCTTTCATAATTCTTGACAATGACATTTTTATTATCTGATACCAAGGAAATCTTAGTCAAAAACTGCAAACCCAGGCACTGAAATCCTACACTTTTAAGATGATGATTGAGATGGCCCGGGACACACTTCTATTCTAATACATTTTTAAGATTAAAATGAAATAATACAAAATGTAAAAGTTCCAAATAAAATGCTCCGGCCTGAGAAAATACCTACTTCAAGCAGAGAACGTGGGGTTTCTCTGGTTTTCACTAGAAAAATTCTACATTTTCTAACTTTTAACATTACTTCTGTGGATTTCAGGATGCTATTTGGGGTGGAGGTGAGAAAACCTGCCTCACTACATCATTAGGGAAGGGGAGGAATTAAGGAGGGCACATGTCAGGCCTGGCAGCTGAGAGGATGATGGGAGGACGTTACTAAAAAAAACTCTGGTGGGGAAGAGATGAGCATATAGTTAGTGGGTAACAAATCAAGAATCTTCAAACAAAAAATTAAAAAATAAAATAAATAAAAAATAAAATAAAATAAAAAAAGAATCTTCAGGGGATCCCTGGGTGGCGCAGCGGTTTGGCGCCTGCCTTTGGCCCAGGGCGCGATCCTGGAGACCCGGGATCGAATCCCACGTCAGGCTCCCGGTGCATGGAGCCTGCTTCTCCCTCTGCCTGTGTCTCTGCCTCTCTCTCTCTCTCTGTGACTATCCTAAATAAATAAATAAAATATTTAAAAAAAAAAAAAAAAAAAAAAGAATCTTCAAACAGGGGGCATCCGGGTGGCTCAGGGGTTGAGCATCTGCCTTCGGCTCAGGGCATGACCCAGGGGTCCTGGGATCGAGTTCCGTACCGGGCTCCCTTCAGGGAGCCTGCTTCTCCCTCTGCCTGTGTCTCTCTTGAATAAATAAATAAAATATTAAAAAAAAAAAAGAATCTTCAAACATGTTGCATTTCAGCACTGGTGAAACCTCCAGGTGTGGCTGCTGGGGGATAGGCGGGCGCGCCAATCAGTGCTTCAGAGGAGAGGCTAGGGCTCACAGTGAAAATCTGTTTCTTTCTTTTTTTTTGAAAATATGTTTGATCCTGCTTCAGACACATGTTGGACACATTTGCCAGAGGGCAGGAAGGCTGCATATTAAAAGGGTAGCACTTGTGGGTGAGACTTTCTGCACCTGAAGTGATTTGCTGGCTATTTCTGTCCTGTCCCTCTTTGTCTGTGTGGTCAGCGTAACACAGGCAGTAGAGACAAAGCCCACCTGGATTGGCCAAGGGCTGAAACCATTCTCTCTCTCCTCTCTCTCTCATCTCATTCTCTCCCTCCTCTCCCCCCACCATCTCTCTCTCCTCTCTCATCTCTCTCCCTCTCCCCCCACCTCCCTCCTCTCTTTCTTCCCAATTACCCTCTTCCCCACCTCCATCCATTTGACTTCTTTCTATATAGAATTCAGTAGTAAAATCTGAAAAGTGGTTTTGGTGATCTTGTAAGTGGACAGGCTTTACCCACCTACGGCCCTTTTTGATGTGAGGCTCTGAGACCCAACTGGCTGTCCAGGTCAGCTGGCTGGCCTTGTCTCGCTGTGTTTGAGGGCCCCAGGCCAGCCACCAGGAAGGTGGTAACTTCCTGCTGTGCGTCATCCTTGCTTATGAATGCACCCCTCTGGGGAAGGATCACTGTGGTAGAGGGTGAGCTCTCGACACCCTGGATGCCCCCAAAGTCGTGGTGATTTCCAAGAAAGCTCAAGTTCTTCCTTCCGTTCCTCCACGGGGTCTGTACCTGTCAGATGGTTACCTACACTTGGCTAACGGACTCGCCTAATTTAATAAATAAAACACCCACCATATATCATTTACTGCCGCTTGAGAGTGTATGAGAATGAGAATATGAATACTCTGCTGATTCCATTTCACTTGTGACAGAGCCGGGCACCTGCTCCGAGGCTGCAGCACATCTCAGCTGTGGAGTCTTTCTAAATGCTCTAGCAACTGAAGTGCATCTCCACTGTTGAAGGTCCCTCGCCTGTAAAGCCATTTACAAACTTTACTGATCAAGCTGTACATTTCCAAGTCGGAGTTGAATCTTCAGAGCCTTCTGCAAAATGAGCTGAATCCTTTACTAATTATGGGCGATGGTGGGATTTCTTTGGTTTGCAGTAATTTGCATTATTTGCTTATTATACCCCTTGGCTCCCACTGCAGACTGCTGCACAGCGTGGCTGGGCCTGGGAGATCACTCTCCACATCATCCTGCTCCCGAGGTGAGAGCATTTTGGTTGCAGATGAAACGTCCTCTTAATGTGAGAAGCTCCCCACTGACGCCTGCACATATCCTCTGTGTCCACATGGTGTCAGACAGTCAGTCCTGCCTGTGCATCTCTTCCTAGACCCCTGTGAGGTCATGATGCTCCAAAACGTTAAACCCAAAGCCATGTTATTCCGTTTGGCCACCGTGGCTGTATGACCCCCCCTCAGCCTAACATAGTAAGCATCTTGCTCCCCGTAACCAACTCCTAACACTAGGAAAATTGTTCCTGTGCTGCCTTCCACCACTCCTACTCAGGAAACAGTGCAGCCGGTTAAACAGTGCAATTGTGTAGACTTATTTTAAGCAACCCTGGGTACCATTTTATGATCCCTTCCATAAAACAATGATTTTTATCCCAACTAAAGTATAGCGAACTGATGACCTAAAATTCCACAAAGATAGTCAAGCGCAGACTCTTATTTCTGGTTAGCAACCCTACATAGACTGCAGCAGATAGTTCTCATACAACCCGAATCCTGTTTGAAGAAATCAGCTGCACCTCCACGATGCTCTGGCAAATGCATCATTTCATATGGAGCAAGAAGAAACCAGAGAAAGACTGTGTTCACATCCATTAGTATCTGAACCCGCATCTAGGCTTGTCAGGTAAGATCAATATACCTGCTTCATGTTTGCATCACAGAATAACAAGAAGGCTTTTGACTGGATAAGATAATACCTAGAGTTTAATCCTGGTATATCAGGAGATAAAGCACTCAATAGTCCAAAAGATTATAAAATTTATGTTTTAGTACCTTGTAGACATTAACCATATAGACATTAGACCAGATAAGAGAATATGTACAATCTTGAAACAAAAATATAAAACCGAGTCACTCATTTATGGTTGCTGGAGGTTTTTCTCAAGAAAGAACATAAAAATGACTAAGGTTGTCTACCGTAAGAAAATATATAGCCCAGTAATAAAGTCAGGAAATATGTTCCATATTAACAAATTCACTCCCCAATCCATAAATTGTACGCAAGGAAGATTTAATAATTCCAACATGACGGAATTTGTTAAAAATAAAATACATGTAAATCTTCACCTTTTTAAAAGCTAATCTCTACACTTGCTCAGGGAAGATCAGAATCACCAAAATTTGCCCCATTGATGGCTTTTTTGTATACATGCTCTCAATCTGCCTACTGAGAAACAAGTGTTCTAGAAATCAAATTAAATCATAAAAACTATAGAATATCACACTTGGTTCCTGTAATATTTTAATGTCTGTGGCATGTAACAGATATCAGGCAATCTATTTGAAAAAAAATAGCTTCTGAAGTTTTGCTAAATATACCTTTCCTTTTGTCCTAATTTTATTTCCATTCTGGGCAGATTTCTCTGTTTTCGGGACACCCCATTGATTTTGAAAGCTGCTTCTCAGGGAGCCTTCCTAGCAGTATTCCAAGAATCTACTAGATGTCATGAAGAAAGGTTTAATTTCAAGAATGTGATTCAAACTATTTATATTTAAACCCTCTTATAAAACAATCATTCATATATTGTGGGGAATAAGATATTTCAGGAAAATTCAAAAATCATTAGAAAGAAAACATGTAGTGCGGTGTCTTTTATCATCTGTTTTTTTTCCTGGGTAGTCTGTACAGTGCAAACCCCAGTAGAAACATGCTCACAAAATCCCCTGTCCTACAATGAAATTTTTGCCAGATACAATAGGGAAGAAAAGCGTGAATGAAACAGGGCGGGCAGACAAGGAAAAGCTGGAGCAAAACCATTGCAAATTTAAAAATGTGTGAACTTAGAAGTGAGTTCCTGCCAGGAAATAACTTGCCTGCTTGCCTTGATGTAACTATAGCTCAGCCTGAAATATGGGCAGTGCGAGGGTCCTACGTGCAGCAGTCTGGAAAGCAATACACTGTGCATATTACTCTAGAGCTGACCTAGCATGATCCCTAGATGTCTTAATGCAAGAGCTTCCCCGTAATTCCTTGGGGACTACCCAGGATGGTATCTAGGTTTGAACTGGGGCCTCCTCTTCGATTTTTATCCTATTCACAAACAAGAAAGAAGAAAATGAGAGTAGCCAGTGACAGAGCATGAGTTATGCAGGCAGACCTGTCCTGCTAATGTTGTAATGAGTAATTATTCCCTCGGCCTGGGGAAGGGCCCTCAAATAGAGTTCTGGGGGTGGCAGACATGGTGCTTGCTTGGGATGCTTTTCTCTAAGAAGACTCCCACATCCCCAAAACAAGGGTAAGAGGAGGCCCTGACCTACTGCTCTCTGGGAAGACAGCATCCCTGGGAGATCTGGCAAAAGCCAAGGGGACCAGCAAAGGAACACGTGCATCCACGCTAGGAAATAACCTGACAGGTGACAAACACCTAAAACTCTCGTGTGATAACATACTAGCAGTCATTAGGTGAAATCCTGATCTTAACGTCAGCTGAACCCCCACGGGACTGCTCGGAAAAGGTGTTGAGAAATGCAGTAGCCCCTTCTGTTTGAAATCACCCGGCAAAGGTGAGGGAAGCAAGGGGCAGGCGTCATATAAGTAATTCACAGGGTAGAGAAAAAGACAAACTTATTCAAGATATGTGTGTGATGAGCAAGACAAAGTTAAGGTCCAAACTCTAATCCTCAGCCTTTACATGTTCCAGAGGAGATGGGAAGGGTTTGCAGAAAAGAGAGGGAGGCTATCCGCAAACTGAAATATGGCCCATACAATCTGCGTCTGAGGTGCATGCATATCAACTAGGGCTTCCAAATGCCAACTTGCCTATGAGTTCCCCAAGTAATAAAAAGCCAACTCTCTATCGTCTCTTGAATCTTGTTTTTTTACATAAAGCCAATAATCTCATAAATTCTATCCTGTGATTCGGTGGACAGTAGTTGGGTTTGCCTCAGGCATTTTCTCTGAGCCTGCTTCTTAGCAAAGGGCGTCATGCCAGAGCCTTCCAACGAGGGAGGTCAGGGGCCCTGACGATGGACGACTAGTAACTAAACTCCAGTTTTCCAGATAGGATGATCCGTCTCAGCTTTTCTGACACTGTCCCCCTGCCATGAGGGAGCAAGACTGCAATGCAACCGAAGTGTGTTCTAGAAAGCACCACTTCAACCATCCTAGGAGGAGGATGCCTGGCCCGTGAGAGTATCCTTCCCTGGACCACAGAAGACGGAACTATGGTAAGGGAGTGTTGATGCCATTTCCTTTGTCATCTACTGCACTGCTCCCCTTTATGAAGGACCTAGAATTGAGATGCTTGATTTGACCAAACCATCTGGCACAATCAAGAAGTATGGGTAAGAGCCGTGTCGAATCTTTTAGCCATCTCAGAACTCACGTAGAACACCAATATGAAAGAAGAGCAGGTCTTGAGGGATGAAGGGGCAAGAGGCACCAGACTCAGTTTAGGCACCTCCCTGGATTTCCTCAGCCCTGGCTCCCACCTGATGTCACCACCATCCTCCAGGAGGTCCACCTGGCCCAATCACATTTAGTAAAGCCCAGTGGGGAACTTTCAATTTTCACTAGATAAAGGCTCATTGGTCTCCATCTCTGCCTTTATGACAATGGCCAGATAGACCATGGTCCACCTGCTTAGCCACTTGGGTCCACTACAGCAACTGCTTCTTCGTGATCTCCCAAATTCCTTGTGGCACAACCTGAGGACACCCCACCTTGCGCCTCACAATACACATCCCGTGCCACGTGTTCTGGAGACTCCTTTCTTACAAATGGGCCTCAAGAGGGATGCCACCTGGAGCCCACGCAGGTGCATAGGCCCACCCCCCTAAGCCTGTGAGGCTACAAGCTGCAGGAAGACAGGAGTGCCCTGAGGTTGCCCTGAATGCTGTGGTCTGTGTCATGAATGCTGGGCCCACTTGTGCAATCGGCCTTGTCCAGTGGCTGCCTGCAGGGGGTGCGTGGCACACCCTAGAGGAGCTGCTGGGTTAGGAGCCTGTTGCGTAAACTGATCATAGAGAGATAGGAGATGAGAAGATCTAGAGGATGAGAAGGTAAGTTTTTCTTTTCTCTTCCCTCCCCTAGACTATGACAAGATGCAGTAGTTTCATTCTGCCTCCTGGAAAACATTTTGGGAAACTGAGCAACAGCTGAAACTTGCTTTAAGCCCGAGAGTAGCTTGGTAATACATCGCATGGATATGCTCCCCACGTCCCTGACTCGCTCTCCTATTCTCCTCACTCGGGCTCCCCTGGGCTCGCGCCTTGCAATAGAATGCTAACGTGGAGCTTTCGCCTCGGGCTTTCTTTTCTAGGAAACATGAGCTTGAGACTCCTGTAGGACACCCATGTGAAAACGTCCAGCAAGTGAAGAGACAGAGGAATCTAAAGGGATATCTGGTCTGATGCTAGTGCACCCTTGAGTAGAAAGTATTGCAGTATGCATGATTTGATTCCTTTGACTCATTATTTTATTTTTTTAAGATTTTATATATTTATTCATGAGAGACACACAGAGAGAGACAGAGACATAGGCAGAGGGAGAAGCAGGCTCCCTATGGGAGCCCCAATGGGGGACTCGATCCCAGGACCCTGGGGTCACAACCTGAGCCAAAGGCAGACGCTCAACCTTTGAGCCACCCAGGCGTCCCTGACTCATTATTTTAAATTACAAACTAACAAGTTCTCTTTTCAAGTGTCTACTATGTGTTAGCCATGGATCCTGCAAGTAATGCTGTCATAGTACAGAGTCATTGGGGGGGGGGGGGAATCATATTGTAGAGAGGCTCTTCATCTGGGGTCCATGAACTTAGATGAAAGCAAAAACTGACAACCTTATTTTCACTAACTCATAACTGATGTTTCAATTATGAATGGAGAAAATAAACCATAGTTCATTTAGCGGTCTTAGCAGTAAATGTTATACCGTCAGCAACAGAAATCACAGATATTTTCATTTCATGCCACAGAACAGTTGTCACAGATAAACTCACGCAACAACCACTACCTTTAAATCATGGCAGTTATTAGTCCTACTAGTAGATCACGGTTAATACGTTCATTGTTATCACAAAATGGTGCTGATAGTTTTCAATATAATCAGTTTTCTTTTTTTGAAGATTCTATTTATTTATTTATTTGAGAGAGAGAGAGAGGAGAAGAAGAGAGGGAGAGGGACGAGCACTGTGTTGAGCATAGGGCCTGTCACAGGGCTCAATCCCATGACCCTGAGAGCATGACCTGAGCTGAAGTCAAGAGTCGGATGCTCAACGAACTGAGCCACCCAGCCGCCCCAATTAGTTTCCTTTTAAATCCTGGGTATTATATATATATATATATATATATAAATTTAAAAACATTATAACATTTTTCTGAGCAAGGGGCCCCACAGTGAATGAGATTGCTAGGGCTGCTAGAACAAGTACTACACACTGGGTGGTTTAAACAACAGAAATGTACTGTCTCACTGTTCTGGATCCAAGGTCAAGATGTCAGCTGATTGGTTTCAGCTGAGGGGTGAAAAACTCTGTTCTATACCTCTTCCTTAGCATTTTTTTTTTTTTTTTTTTGTGGTTTGTTGGTAGTCTTTGGAGTTCTTGGCTTGTAATTCCATTCCAATCTCTGCTGTCACCTTCACATAGCATTCTCCTGTGTGTCTGTCACCAAATTACTTATTAAGGACACCAGTCATACTGGATCAGGGCCCACTCTAATGACATGATTTTAACCTGATTATCTCTAAAAAAGAAAAGAAAGAAAAAAGAAAAAGAAAAAACCCTATTCTAAACAAGATCATATTCTGAGATACTGGAGGTTAGGACTCCCACATATCTTTTTTGGGGGGACACAAATCAGGCCATAATAATAGGCCTCAACAAACTGCCAGAGCAGTCCCAGTTATAAGAGAGGTTAAAATGCTCTAAGGGAAGAACGTTCAACATAAGAAAACATTTTACTATATTCAAATGAGGAAAAATAACAGTAAAAAACTGTGGTATTTTACAATCCTGCTTTTATTATACATATTTTTTCATATGTATATGAATATATATACCCACATAAGAAAAGAGCTGGAAGACTATACATAAAAATATATATCAGTGGTTTTCTTTCAGTGTTGAAATTGAGGACATTTAAGTAAGGTTTACTTTCTCCTCTGTACTCTTCTAAAGTTTGTAAATGTTCTTTATCTTAGCATTTCAAAAGGTCTGAATCTCTAAAAAAAAAAGTGTTATGTAATAAAAATATCTTTAAAGATTATAAAGGTAAAAGATAAATCTTTTGAAGTAGAACACCCTAAAATTCTACCTTTAGAAGTCCCAACTCTAGGGGCACCTGGTTGCTCAGTGGTTGAGCATCTGCTCTTGGCTCAGGACATGATCCTGGGGTCCCAGGTTCGAGTCCCACATCGGGCTCTCTGCATGGAGCCTGCTTCTCCCTCTGCCTGTGTCTCTGCCTCTCTGTCTCTCTGTGTCTTTCATGAATAAATAAATAAAATCTTAAAAATAAAAAAAATTAAAGTCCCAACTATAAGTGTATTCTAGCCCAAGTATTTGATAAATCAGTAACTTTTCATAGTTTTCCAAAATGTAGGTTTCATTAAATATATAGAAAGATGACTACCCATGTAGCTATAATGACCAATGAGTCCTCTTCTAAGTAAAGCAGGACATGTATATGATTTTCAATAGGACTAAAAACGTAAGTAATTATTTTACATACATTTATTTAGGAATAAAATTCAAATAAGGTCAGTGGAAGAGTTATATGCAGCGAAACAGTGAAACAAGTGTGAGAGATGAGAAAACAGCAAGTGCCTTCTGGACCTGTGAAAAGCAGCACAAGGAAAGCAATTGGCTGGGTTGTGGGAATAGTTATCTCAGTCACTAATTTTGATTTTTCTTCAGAGATCTAACTACTGCATGTACGTAGTAAAAGTAAAAAACCAATGGCGTTCAAGCAGAAATAAGTAAAACATAAAATGTTAGCAATTATTTTAATAATGGATCTTCTTCATTAATGGAAATTTTCTTCTTGAGAAAGTTCAGAGCTTTATCGCAATTCTCCACTTCTCTTTGGCAATAGTCACACAATATCAACACACAAGGAAGGACATCAAATAGCATGTAAGATGTTATTGTGCCAGGAAATATTTCATTTGGGGTTTTGTTTGTTTGACACCCAAAATTTTACTTTGCCCGAGCAATCAGAATAACAAATACAATCAGAAAATGATTGTTTTAGATAGAAGGATATCAGAAGTTAAGATAGAAAAGGATGGAAATGTGGAGATTATACAGAGCAGTATGACAGGGTCCACGAGGGCAACACCAACATGGATTGTTTCTATGACACAGTCATTTGGCAAGCTCCTGGTCTTGGCACTTGGGCTGGAATTAACCTTTAAGAGTATGAAATTATCACGCATTTTGCTCTGCTCCCAGTCTTTTAGGCACAGAGGCCGTTGAGTGCAAAATTGATCACTCTGGCTTTGTAGCCAGACTTTCTAGGATCAAAACCAAGCTCTGATCTAAAGTACCTGCTTGACATTGGTTATGTATCTGCCCTGTGCCTTAGTTTCCGTTCTGTAAACTGCCAAAACAGTGTCACTTGGAATTATTCCTGCCACTTGGAATTATTATGCAGATTAAATTAGGAAACATTTTTTTTCCTTGGGGGGAAGGACAGAGAGAGAGAGAGAGAGAGAGAGAGAGAGAGAGAATCGTAAGCAGGCTCCATGCCCAGCACAGAGCCAGACACAGGGATCAATCTCACAACCCGAGATCATGACTTGAGCCAAAATCAAGAATCAGACACTTAACTGAGCAACCTAGGCACCCAGGAAGCATTTTTTAATCTCTGGAAAATAATATGCCCCTAAACAACATTACCTACTATGAACATATTACTACTGATTATTTAAACTAGCATAAATTCTACATAGAGATTATTTTCACAATGATTTTTTACGATGGTCAAGTAGTTTCTTGACTACCATCAAGAAACAACTCAGCAACCAAAATGATAATGTTATACTATACGTCTAGGCCACCACTATTCATGGATTTAAAACCAGTTTCTTTTGCCCCTCTACTGTTTCATTGTCCATGTGAAGGCGCCTATGAACACCTCTAAAGCACATCAGAATTGCATAGTGATCCCTGTCTGTCTTTTGCTGACTCAGACCTCTCTCTCTTGTCTTTTCTTGCCCTTTGCTTGTTCTCTCTTTCTCTCAAAGACATTAAGAAAAAGAGAAAAGAAAAGAGAGAGAGAAGAAAGAAAGAAAGAAAAAAAAGAAGAAAGAAGAAAGAAGAAAGAAAGAAAGAAAGAAAAGAAAGAAAGAAAGAAAGAAAGAAAAAGAAAGAAAGAAAGAAAAAAAGAAGAAAGAAGAAAGAAAGAAAGAAAGAAAGAAAGAAAGAAAGAAAGAAAGAAAGAAAGAAAGAAAGAAAGAAAGAAAGAAAGAAAGAAAGGAAAAAAGATCTGGTTTCAGGTTCTGAAGTCTTGATTTGTGGTAGGAAGAGAAGCAGCATGATTTTAACCTCCAATGACACTCATTTCAGAAAGCTGCTTGAAAGGATCTCAAGAGATCAGTATCAGAAGTGGTCCCAGCTATTGTTATGTTATTGGTTAGAAGCTACCTATTTGCAGCAAGAAAGTTGAAACAATAACCAGCTGGTTAAAGTCATAGATCACAAGAATAAATCCTATGAAATGGAATTTAAGCAGGAATATTCTCTAGTTTACTAAATCTATATTTTGGTTTATGGATTTTTAGGGCATTATAATACAGAAAGGAAATGTGAAAATACCATCTGCACAGCCACTATTTTGGGAAATTCAATAACGCAACGGAGAAAAAAATCGACATGCTGGCACATAAGCAAAAGTAAATCAATCTAGATTTAAATAAACAAAATAATGAGCCAAATTCAAGATTCAAATCCATTAAAATATTTTTTTTTCCAAAAAGAAGGAAAACAAAACATGAAATATACACTTCTAATGGCGCTGGAAAAGATGACCTGGAAGGTACAGGATACCACAAGTTTTGCTCCTGTCATTCTACCGTTTTTCCCTATCTGCACTGTCCCAGGCACAGCAGCACATTTAAAACATTGGGATGAGATCACAGCTCTCATCAACTTTAATGGGACTTCTAAGGTGACAATAAAAGTTCAGTAAGATCATCCTGTAAGTGAAACCACTTTATGAGGGTGAAATTAATAAAATCACATATGTTCAATATGTAGGTGGAGTGTGTTCATTGCATTGTGTATGCATTCTGACTTATTCTAAAAATCTTGGGGGAAATTACATATATAAATATAGAAGACAATAAAGTTACCATATGAGCTGTTGACAATAAGGGCTCTCGTGACTGAGTTTAAACATAATCTGGCCTTGCCTGCTACAGATACTAGTTGGTCTCTTGCTGTTCTTTCTGTCTCACAGGCAAAGGGGTAAAAATCTCCATTTTTGAACATTTATGAGCTACTTTTTTTAGGAGCTCATAAAAGTTCAAATTGAACAGTAACTATCTAATTTTGTATCTTCATGTGTACTGATTATTATTGGAACTGGCAATAAAATTTTGCTGAGAGCAGTATTATGCATCATGTTCTAAGCTGGCTTGCTGGCATAGTATCACATGTAATATTGTAAAACAGTTTGTTCTAGTCAACCTCAACTGCAGCTACTGTGACAACATTTCGCAGATGATGAGACTTAATTGCACAGAAATGTCATTTTTCACAGATCCTCGAAACAAAGGACAAAACCAGGATTCAAAAAGAAATTTCATATTAACCAGGACACCAGGCATCGGTCTTGGATCAGGAAACTGGATGAACTCTGAGACATCCTGTATTTGATTTGAAGAAATTATAAATGTAACTATAAATTCCTAAATGAAAAATAAAAGATAAAGCAGACAATTCTCTTAGACGGGTTACTCTAATCTTCTAAATAAGCTGTTTTATTTTTAAAATACAGGTTAACTGTTTACTCCAATAATAAAAGTCTAGCTGTAGATATGCAGAAGTTACATAAGGTTTTAACAAAGTACACAGAAATTTTTGCAGTATGTTGATTCAGGGAGGGAAATGACTATATAAGCCTGCAAGAGTGAAATTTATTTTTAGTGGTCCAGCTCCCAATACGTAAGATGTAACCTATTATGTAGTGGCATGCTAGATATGCTTCATCAAACTGATTATATACCATTTCATGAGGATGCAATCCACGGGGACTTAAGTAGTCCAGTGCAATCAGTTATAATAAGATGGATCAGTACAGGTTATAAAAATATCAAATCCTGCAAGAAATAGATCAAAGCATAAACTTCTATATGTTGATGAACTCTGGGTCCTGGGGGAAATAGTCTATAATTACAGGGCTTTTATGTCTTGGTTGCAACCAATTTTTCTATAAAGAAGTCAGTACAATAAGTATTTTCTTCAAGCACTATCCATTAAACAGTCATCATCTTTCATTTTTTTTTAAAAAGAAATCAAATGCTTACCAATCACAAGCCTATGATTTCTCTATTTTTTGGGCCCAGTGTAAGTCTCCCGATCTTTCTGAAAACCAAACATCACATGCCTTCCCCCACCAAACCAAAAAAAAAAAAAAAAAGAAAACAAAAACAAAAACTTTTCCATTTCAGCCATGTGCAAACCACAAGAAAATGCCGCCTTGAGGAAAACATGTGGACAGAGTAGACCATTTTAAAACAGTTTATTTTAAACTAAAATTTGAAAACAGAATGTGATGAAAACTTAGTGTCTCTGTCCCATATCTCATATTTGCCAGCAGCCGAAATCCCCCTCCTCTGTGCCCAAATGTGCTTGCTCACTAGCTCATTCTCTCCCACGCTTGCTCACACACTCACTCACTCTGTCTCCCTTCCTCATCCTCATCCTTCTCCTTCTCCTCTCCCTCCTTTCCTTTACTCTGGGGCCTTCTCTCTCTCTCTCTCTCTCTCTCTCTCTCTAAACTGTACCAATTAAATGATTAAACAATTCCCCCCCAAACATGGAGAGAATTCATGCTTCTAGAGACAGATAATAGTTAACATTTATTGAGTGTTTAATACAACTAAGGTTTAGCAAGGTTCCCTGCATTCTTTATATGATTTGCTTCAATACTCACAGTAATCTACAAAGATGAATTCTATTATCGTCATTCTTTAGATTAGGAAACCAAGGATAAGTAGTAAGCAACTTGCCAAAAGTCACAATTCAAATAAAAATCAAATATCAACTAGATAAATAAAAATACAATTTCAATATTTTTGTCCACCTTGAAAAAAGAGCTCAGAGAAATTTCACCAAATTTTGTTTGGAAAAATGCTTTGCATAGCTAGATTTAGAATGTAGACACTGGATTGCATAGAAAAATCACTTTGGAGGACCTCAAGGAGGCCTTTCATACCAGCAGGCTAAAATCTTCCTGAGAAACTCTACCTGGACTTAAATGGCTGGCATAAGTGCCATTCAGAAAGGACAGGGAAATAGTGATTAAAAATACAACCTACAAATCTGAAGTCACACATACACACACACACACACACACACACACAATATATATAGATTTATAAGCACTGATTCATGATGAACGTGCCTCTTACGGGGCAACTCTATAAAGTGTGGTCGGTTAGTAGGAAATTATGTATTTCATGACATTTAAAAAACTCCCCAAAGGGCAGCCTAGGATATACAATATAAAAAGAGCCCACTTGCTTGAACTCATGGCCTTGAGATCAAGACCTGAGAGCTGAAATCAAGAGTCAGGTGCTTAACCCATCGAGCCACCCAAGTGCTCCAATATTATTCATGTTATTAAGACGAAGAAGTCTGTTTCCTTCTACTTTCCAAATTTAGTCTAAGAGTATGTACTATTTTATGATTTAAATAGATGTGGGACAAATTCTTGATAAAAAAAAAAAAGAGCCCAATCAAACAATTAGTCTTTCAGTGATACGGGCTACAGAATTTTGACTATAAGGTGTTCCACGAATTCAAAAATTACCCCTGTGAGTGTCCTTTGCCGTTGTCAGAGGTTTAGGACGAGCCCCTTAATCCATGTCCAAATTGTTCACTAGCAAGAACCTGTCATAATCAAGCATGAGGGAATAGACAGTGTTGTGAGTGGCTAAGAGTTTACTCTACAGTTGAGAAGCAAATCCAAAAAGTCATAGAGGTTATCAGACGTAGACTACAGCCTCCAGAGTGTATCCAGGACCCAACCACAGCAGAAAGATGGTTGCCAATCATTGCATAGTGTTTTGGAAAGAATGTGGTCTTTGCAGTCAGACACGTGTCAGTTCAGATATCAGCTCTGCCAGTAGTCGCTTAGCCTCCTCCTCACCTCCTGTCCGTCTTAGTTTTTAACTTATTTTAATTATTTAATATTAGTACTTTGAATGTTTTTGTAAAGATTTGCCATCATCTATGTAAATGGTCTACTTAGATACATAAACTTCTGATGAGTAACAACTACTATTATTATCTTTTTAGGTTGCCTAGCACCCGGTTATGTACTGAATGAAATGTTTTCACATCAACTACAGTATCATCAATTTATATTCAAATTACTGTTTCTTAATACCCCCCGCCAACCCAACCCCAGAGTGTCTCTCCAGTTCATTCCTATATCCAGTTAATTCTACTGGGCATGTTTTTGGCATGCATTGTGCCGCTTTTTTGTAACGACTTCTTGAAATGAAACTAGAAGCACAATCCAAAATCTGCAAGCTCATTATTGTTCAGAGTCAAATGATCTTATTTTACCTTTGTTTTTGTATCTCCAATTCTACATTCCATCCAACTATTCTTCATAGATCATATCCTTGAGGGAAGGTCCACGGGAGAGATTTATGAGTGGAAGAAGTTATTTAACAAGGGCTGCATTTTGTAAATGTTGGAAGATGTGACTGGTGTCTGAATGCATTAAAAAGAAAGAAAATTATGTTCACATTATGTGGAAAAACATTGCTGTTTTTATTTTTCCTGTAGTAAATCAGTGTTGGATTAATTCATTCACGTAATTATATTTGCAGCTCTTTTACCTTTATTCATGGCTATAACTTCCTTTATGGGAAAGAGCACTTTGCAAGTCAATATAAAACGTCTTTTGAGCAGGATGGTGGAAGGTCAGAGATGATATGTGGGCCTGTGGACATTAGAAACCATCTGAATTCAGCCAGAATAAAAAAGCAAATGCCTGGGCAATTTTGCATTATAAACACCAGGAAGATTTTTAGACAATAGGTCCTTGATTGCCAAGCTGCTGAAGATGGTTATTTCATCTCTGGAACATAATTGGTCTGCTGGCATTACACCCACGTTACTCGAAGGGATGAAAATAAAATTATAAACTGCTGTGTAAAGTCTGAAATGGCCACCTTTAAGTTTAATCTTCCCCTTAATGTTGTAGAGTTCATAAAATATGCATTAATTCCAGTTTTTAATAGCTTTTATCAATCCATCTTTCTTCTTCAAATGGTAGACAATGCTTAATAAAAGAGATTTTTCACACTGCATTTCCAAACCATGATAGATCTTGTAATTTTGCTGCTTTTTTTTTTTTTTTAGTTTCTTAAGCAACATTTATTAGATAAAGTGCACAAAGCAATGAACAGTTTCTTCAATGTGGAAACTATATGAAAAACTAGGATCATTTTGATAAGCCAGTTCATTCATTATAAGATTAGATTTCCACTAAAAAAATATTGCTACTGTAATCTTTTTTGAAGGTTTGAACTTATGAAAATTTTCATTTTTAAAACAAACACTCCTAATTTTCATTTGCCTTCACATCGTATTTCTTTAATTCAAGGCAAAACAACCTAACTTCTAAAGTCTATATTTAGAAATATAATCACCCAGAAATTTTGATGAGGATAATTACTGCATTAACCAAACATCCCATTTACTACCATGAATCACAATCCTGAATTTTTCAGCAGCAATTAAAGAATAACAAAAAAAAAATATAAACACAATTAGACTCAACTATAACCTCATAAAAATTGGAAACAACCTGAATGTCCCCAAAATAGATGATAGGTTGCATAAAATGTGGCATATTCAGAAAAGAAATACAATTCAATAATTAAAATCATAGCCTCGTAAAATAGTTAATGCCATGGGCTAATGTTTTCAGTATAATGCCAAGTGAAAAAAATACAGTATGGTATGATAAGAGTACGGTTTAAATTGTATTAAAAGTATAAAGAACAACAAAAAAGTATAAACAAGTTTATGCATAAATTGTCTAGAAAGAAATAGAACAAAATAATTACATTCTTTCTCTCTGTGATGGAATTCTGGGTGACTTATACTTTCTTCTGTATAACTTCCAGTATTTTTCAAAAATTTCCATTGAACGTATGGTACATAAAAAAAGGAAAAAAGCATTAAAATTTTTTAAAAGAAAACATCACAGTGTAATCTATAGTAACCGCTAAGGATAATAATTCATTAATATTCAAGTTTCAACTAATAATAATTCTATACTAAATATTAAAGTGAAATTTTTATTCAATTTAACAAAAAGAAATGAATTGTCTGCTAAGTACATATTGAGCCACTATTAAATACATAGCTGTTGCATAATGTGAACAACATGGAATTAGGGATGGAAAAAGTCAATATGCAGGCATCTAAAATAGAGGGGCCAGATTTCAGCACAGTCAGGGAAGACATTAGATAAATGGACTGAAGAAGGAAAAGTAATGGAGGAACCATCGTGGTAGACTTGGAAGTCGAACTTGTTGCTAGACTTCAATGCAGGACTAGTTTATCTTTTAGGTACAGTTGGCACCATGCTGAGGCGCACAATATTTTCATTTCTTTTAAAATGCAAAGAGGAAGCTAACTTCTATGTCAAAAAAGCAACTTTAGGCCAACACAATTATAAAATATAATTTTAAATATTTTTGTATGTATGGAGGAAGGAGCCCACAAAAGCAAAACACCTAAGTTCCATGAATATCATATTGAGGCCCTGGTTCAATGACTTGCTGAAGAAGAGTATTTAAGAAAATAATTCCAGCATCTCTAGAGAACAAAAATGAGAAAGTGCCTAAGCCTGGAGAGACTGTATGTGACTATGTTATAACTACTAGGAATAAAATGAAGGACAAGAGACAGAGAACAGCTGTAAAAGATGAGAACGGTAAAAGAAGTTGAGTACCTTGACATAGACAAGAGATTTGACAAGTCTTGGTAACATCAGATGTGGGTCTGATGACAATACAGCTATGTGGATTCGTGACTGGTCAACCTACAGGGTGAATTTTTGGTGGTTGTGCCACAGGCACTGTCCTTCACCTGGATGAAGATACGCTTTTCGAATTTTCACACTGCACAAAACTGGGACAAATTACTATGACAATTGACAGAATTAAGTTTAAATTTTTTTCAAAAAGTGAAAGAAAGAAAACTGATATTACATAATTATAAATGTGGCATTCAACAAATTAATCACCAAAGTACACAAAGGGGAAATGTGGATTTATCTCAAGGAAGGAAGGAAGAGTGGTTGACTCTTAGGCCAAGATGAGCACGCCAGTGCCACTACCACAAGCAAACGGACCAGTGCATCTCAGCCTTAGACTTTGGTTGAAACCTAATCTCCAGAGAAAGGAAAATCACTGAGCTCACCTCCTCTCTATTATTTTTAGAGAGAGGCTGATATATTGTGATAAAGGCACAAGAGTTGACAGATGGCCTGTAAACCTCTATGTCACATGAAGAATCTGGGGATGGTTGGCCTGAAGAAGGGAAATGTGTGTATATATCTACGCATGTTGGCAGGGCTAGGGGCGGGGGGAGTAGACTACCATGGAACACTACTTATTCTGAATAATTTTTGAAAACAAGACCAAAGGTTAAATTCCAAAGGAAATTAGTTCCCTATGACAATATGCACAATTAGAGTTGTCTAATAATAAAATAAAATTCCTTTAAGAGCAGTAAGTTTTTGGTACCAGAAATATTCAAGTACACACTGTAAGATCATCTATCAACGATGCTACAGTAGTGATTCTCGTAATGGATCCGTGATTGAGCAGAATGTTCTCGAACAGTCTTTTAGAGCAAAACATTTTATTAAACAGAGACAAACATTTAAGATCCAGTGTAGGAAAAAATGGAAAGAGGGCACAAGCAACTAGATGGGGGGAAGGCAAGGAGAAAGGTGAGAATCACAGCATGTATGCTGTACGCCACACACCATGGGCTCATATAAAAGAATTCCAGGTTGTGGTTTTCCCGCCACATATCATGTGCATCCTTATTCTTTGTAATCCTCCCCCCTCAGCCCTTTGGCAGGCTCAGGCCGCTGCAGCCACCCCAAGGTATCAGGTGGGCTCTCTACTGAGTTCACACCTGTGCCTTCACCCGTCCCAACCCCTTTCTTTCAAGGACCGTCAGGGGCACCAGGAGACAACCTACGCAACGTTAACAGATAAACTTCATAAGCAGCCAAGTCTTCAAAGTCAAATTCTCTCCATCCAAGACGAGGAAGAGCAGAATATACCAATGGAAAAATCTGTGAGAAGTATCATTGTGAATTACGGTGCGTATTATCGAGCAATTCCCTTTACGATTGTATAAATGTATATTGTCCAGAAAAAAAAAAAGATGTTCTAATATAGAAACAACTGGAGAAAACTAGGGTTTTTATTGATATCTCATTTAGAGAAATGTGTATTAAGTATAAATGATCATAGAAAGAAGTCAAAAGACAATAAAACAAAATGAAAAGCAGCTTGAGACTTTTCAACCATGAAGTATAAGCCTGAATGATCAAGTTTTATTCATTCCTGTGCAGTGCATATTAGCATTTTATTATGCAAAGCTGTAAATTTGATTTTACAGTGAAAATAAAATTGGTTTCTTTAAACTTGTTTCCTTTCTATAAAATAAGGGGTTTGAGCAGCATAATCTCTATAGCCCATTTCAGCGCTAATATTCAACAATTAATAGATGATATTTACTATATTGCCTCGGAAGTGGCTATATTTTTGAGAGATCTTGTTCACATTACTCTCGGACCACTTTTAGACACTCATTAGCAAGCAAGAGTTGAAATAACGGAAGCTATTTTCCGAATACCATCAGTATGCAAGCCTTAAAGAAAAATGATAGAAGCAAACCATGCTCAATTATTAGAAGCATGGTTTTCATATCAATAAGTTGTGGGTACAGAATAGAATGTCGATGAACCTAGAAATGCTCTCTCATCCACTCACATCACACAATGGTCCTCATGGAATTCATTTCTTGTAGGAATCAAAAAGGAGCTTTTAAGTCTGATTTGTGTGATTTCCTGGCTGCCTTTCTGGAGAACGAGGAGCATTATCGTGGACCCTGATGGTGATTAAGAAGTTGAAGTGATAATTATTCCTGTTAAGTTTCACAGTCCAACAGAATATCCTCCTAGAAATATAGGACTAAAAAATAAGACAAACTTGGATTCTGTTATTCACAATTATGTCTCCCTTTTGACGATTTTAGCTACTTAGCATACAAAGCATGCCAATTCAGCAACATAAACTTTCTACACTAGCCAAAGAGGTATTATGGTGAAAATCCTAAAGGTCAAGTATTTGCTTGAACTTTTTGGCTCAAGACCATGTTTTATTACTGTGAGTTCACAGAATGAAAGATAAGAATGTAGCCTGTGAAAATACTGAAAAATGCACCATATGATACAGGATTTTCAAAATGGAGGCACAAAGATGATACAAAGATTCCCAATAGTCTTCAAAACTTCAAAATCATTATTATTTTTTAAAAGAGTTTATTTATTTATTCATGATAGACACGAGGAGAGAGAGAGGCAGAGACACATGCAGGGGGAGAAACAGGCTCCATGCAGGGAGCCCGACGTGGGACTTGATCCCAGAACTCCAGGGTCATGCCCTGGGCTGAGGCAGGCACTAAACCTCTGAGCCACCTAGGGATTCCCAAAACTTCAAAATTATTATCTTAATAATAATTCAAATGTCCCTGAGATAACCTGATTAACAATGAGCAAAACTTTCCCATCACTACCTTTACCAGGCTTGAATGATGAGGTATTCATATCCATTTTGTGTAATAAATAGGAGACCAAAGAGGACAACTTTGGATTAATTAGGATATTGCAATATAAAGGACTGTTGCAGAAAGCTGCCTGCGGTTTCTGCTTTAGCTTGCTTGTCCCCAGTTACAGTGGTCTTTTATTACTGAATAAGCTCATTTTTGCGGATTAAAAAAAAAATAGTCTGTTCTAGAGTAGGTGATAGACAAATGTCAGTTTCCCTGAAAAGCATTATCGTTGGATATGTATAGAAGGGACAATAGTTGTGAAAACAGTATATTTCTAACAAAGCAAAAAATTCAAGCAGGATACTCCTCTGTAGTTTACGTTCTAAACCTCTGGTTCTGCGATATTTGATATACCCTAAATCCTAAATCCCAAATCCCAATCCCTGCTTCCAAAGAATCCTAGAAAGAGACTGGAAATAAAAACTCTCTCACTGTTAAGATAAACAGTGGCGAACACATACATACCATAAGGAACAGAAATTATGTTTGATATTTACATAGTCCCAAGAGTTGTCCCTCACCAAACGGAAATCCTCAAATGTTCATAAGCGTAAGAATCACAGAGAAAGCTAGTTTAAAACAGTGATTGCCCACACCAACCCCCAACCCTCAGCAAGGCCTGGGAATGTGCATTTTAGCCATCATCTGGGTGTTCGGAAGCACATTCATTCTCAGGCTAGACGGTTGTCCCTCCTTTCACTTTCTGTGGTTTCAGTCACCCGCGGTCAATCATGGTCCCACAGCAAAAGATTGTCCTTTCGATGTATGGACAGAAAATCAACAGTAGCCTAACTCTAGGTCACAATGCCTATATGTCATTCGCCTCACTCTATCTCATCACTAAGCATTTTATCATCTCATCAACCCTAAAAGGATGGATATGGTACAATAAGGCATTTTGAGAGAGAAAGACCACATCCACACAACCCTTACTATGGCCTATTGTTATAATCGTTCTATTTGATTACTAGCTACTGTTATTAATCTCTTACTGTGACAAATTTATAAATTTAACTTTATGATGGGTATGTATGTGTAGGACAAACAGGGTATATAGGACTTGGTACCATCTGTGGTTTTAGGCATCCACTGTGGGTCTTAGAACATACCCCCCACAGATAAGGGGGTGGTGGCCATGTACTTGAAGAAATAACGTCCTAAAAATATGTGCCTGTTTTTCAATGATCTTCATCTATTAAAGTGGGAGATATGGTATCTTAGTGTCAATGAGCTTGTCTAAGTGGCGTTTGAAGGCAATGGCATGCTAGTTCTGCACTGGAGAGATTTTCATAATTGAGTGGCTTGGGTGGGGACCTGATAGAACTATCCTGAATGTGATTGATGCCACAGCTGATAAAGCTGAACTGTACTCACTAATGTGCTATGCTCTGGGAGGTTCTTTATGCTGGAGGCTGGGACTGTTGCCCAGACGCTGTGATTGTAATGAAGATAGGCATGGATCTTTAATGTTTTCCACCCCCTACCCCAAATGCTGGAAAATGGTTAGTATTGAGTACCTCTTGTACATACCAAGAATAAGACAGAGTCAGATATTTCTATTCCCATGTATCCCAGTGACAATATTCTAATATAATTTCTAATGTCCTATGAAAATGATTGATGTCAAATTAAACCTTTGGAATGGTCGCTGGTCATGTGAGTGACAGTTGGCCGGCATGCCGTTATTAAGTTTGCCTTCTGACTGACTCAACAACAACCCCATTCCACTCAGTATTATGTGTGTACATTTACCCCAATTTGCATACCTAAAAAATGCTCTTTAATGAATAAACTGACTCATGACAGCTGTTGCTTGATTACTTTTTTCTAAATCTTATTTGTAAATAAGGCTCAGCTATCCAGCAACCAAAAGGTTGTCATACACTACTCTGTTGAATTTTTAAACCAAATTATTTATTCTTCAAAGAAGAATATTCTTTTGAAAGATCATTCCTTGTGTGTGAACTGGTCAGGCTTTTCAAACCATGTCCCCCAGAATGGAGACAAAAGAAAATCAAAGAGGTGGATTTAATATGCCAAATTCTACAGAATAAAAATATCATTAAATGCAAGCCTGATGCTTTTCATAACCTGAGTGGCATTCCTTAGACCTAACCGTACACTGGCAAGCTCTGGAAACTAACCGATCCAGGCTATTAGAATGCCCAAACACCTGAGTGCTACGTCTAAAATTAGACTATTGAAATACTCCCTGGATGTCACTTTCCTTTATTATAAACACAGTTTTCTCGGCCTCAGAGCTGCATTCAGTGAGTAAAGAGTGCCACCAAGCGGCAGCATGTCATATTCCTAAATCAATTGTTTTTCTTTAAAAAAAAATACACTTTACTTTTGTTAATTGTGCACACACCCTTAAGAGAGACGAGATCATCTGCTTATTTTAAAACATGTGTTTCAAGGGTCTAAGTAATGGTTCAGTAGAAATGTATATTTTCCTGGGTTGATGAGCAAATCTACCGTGATAAATTTTTTAAATGGAAATTCTATCCACAGTTACTGGTATTTGTAAAAAGAAGCATGATGAGAAACCAATTTCCAAACCTTATTGATGATATAATGACTCTTGTTACGGAAATCGGCATAGTTTCCAGAAGATTATCTTAGTACACAAAACATTATCATTCCTGTTCAGATGTTTCAAACATAACAGATCAAGGACAAAGGGGCAAGATTTTTTTAAGTCACAAATAGTCTCAAAAATATTGACCTCTAAGCCTTGTTCCACATTTCCTGTCAAAGGATTATGCAATCTTATGAGAACAAAATCTATCTATACTCCCCTAAGTCTATTTGAGTCATTCGTTCTGCCTCTGTGTTCATTTAGCCCCTCATAAAACAAAAATGTCCTGAATATCTACTGTGCCAGGAATAATGCCAATTAAAAATGAGCAGCACAGTCTCTGTCCTCAGGATGCCCATAGCAAGCTGGGGCTTCTGGTTCTGATTGGCTCTGTTAGAAACTTCCAGCTTCCTGAATTGAGACAATATCTTTAGAATTTTGCATTTGTATTTTTGAGCATTTTCTAAAGGCTTTGGAATGATTTTTGCATTTATTAGTCACAATGACTTTGACCATGTACAATAGCTGCGAGAACTGTTCATTATTCTTATATATGACTCAGGACATGGTTAAGTGATTTACCTAAGATGTCATAGGAAGGTTGTGGCAGGGTTAAAATTACAATCTCCTGACTTCCTAAACTGTGTCCTTTCTAAGAGGCCACCACTCTTTATGATGAATACATTAAAATTAGCATGATATTTCAAGGAGGTCGTCATCATAGGAGGTTCTACAATAATTACAGTGATGCTGACACTGCTTAAAATATTTCTGGAACTCTTGTTTCAAATTTCCCTTATGGGAAAAACAAGAAAATCAGTCTCATTACACATCCAATTCAACACAGATTTATTCAGTATCATTTACATGACACTGTACTGGAGGATATGGGAATATAAGGATAACACAACTGGCAAGGAATTTACAATTTAGCAGGCACAGTGAGAAATGTAGTACTGGTGCTTTTTTTCTTTAGTACTAAAAGGTCGGGTGGCCATTGTATACATATAACACCTACTGTACCTCACTGAATCTAAGACAGTTAAACACTCTATTTTATGTCACAGTAAGAAAGAAAAACACCACACTGACAATTAAAGTCTGACAAGTTGCTTTCCCATCATTAAATTTTTTTTTTTTACATTTAGAGAAAGAGTTCTTTTAGTCTTATTTTGACATTGATTTTCTTTAATGTATCACTCTATTGCATACATAGGAAGGAAAATATAAGCAAAATAAATTGGTTAAGGAAATGACAACTACGTCACAACTACTACCAGGTAGTTAGTAATTGCAAGAGCTCGGCAATTACTATATGCATCCCAACTTAAGAGATGTTAAAAATGTGTCATTTTGCAATCACCGAATTGCTGAAGCACTTATTTTTGCTCAGTCTCTGAAATAGAACAAATCATGGGGGGAAAGTGGTAACATTGGTTTAACTCACTTCCTTTTGTCTTTAAGTGCTGTCAGTAATCACCACGGTGGTTGAGAATGTGCTGCAGTCACAAGACCAAGATCAAGCACAGGCTCTACTTCTTACAAGCAACGTGCCCTTTGGGGAGGTTAGTAAACCCTTCTGCGTTTCCGAATCCCCATTCATAAAAATGGCAGCAATAAGAACTACTGCTCAGGTATTAAATGAAATGATGTATTTAACACACTTGGCACATAGCCAACAGTACTAATACATGTAATTGTGGCTAAGCTCTGGAAATTCTTCTAAATAAAATAATGATACTATACTATGAAGCCCAGAAATAGCTCAAAACCTTGTTTTCTCCCCTCTGCAATGATGGTACATGCAGCATTATCCTTTTAGCTGATCCCTTTGAAGACACCAGATCCCACCTTGACCAAGGTAATAGAAGGATTCAGGGCTCTGTTTCAATCCATTCTAGAGCAGCTAAGTTGGCCAAGTTGGAAAAAAAATCAACCTGAAAGATTTGTTTTCTGAATTCATCTCTTATCTTCAAATATTCAAATGTTAAGACTGTACAAAAGGAAGTTAATTCATACTATATTTATACAATCATAATCACAGTATTTCAAAATAACCTGAATGTAAACACTATCAAATATACTAACTACCCGTCCAGGAGAGGTACAAACTGAAGACAATAAAAAATAAAAATAAAAAGACCTGAAAGTCTGCCTTTTCAGACAGTGTGGCAACCAGAATCATGACTCTTTATAACGATGAACAAAGCTTGGGAAACACAATTAAAGGAAGAGATTCCAAACCAAGGAGGCTGTGGGTGACTGATGGATTAGCTGCTGCCTTGGTTTCCCCAGGACACCTCTGTGACAGGTGGAACAAAGCCAAGCCCATAAATCAGACACAGCCTCCAGGTTGGGACTTGTTCGTGGAGTACAAAGACAAACTTCAGAGACAACTTATATCTCCTGACCCTCCCTGCGGCTGAAGAGCCCAGATACCCTAATTTCTAGGTCACTTTCTGAGACGAAAGGAAGCCTAATGTGGGAATATACTCCCACCCGAGATGCCTGGCCACCAGCACAAGCCCGTACTATACATTATTCATTTTTGAGTAAATAAATACATGATTGCAAACAGCCAATAATGTTTAGTAATGGAATAAAAACCTTAGTAGTTCTGAAAATAGATTTCTCATCTGAAACCACTTTGTAGTCATTTCCATTTAAAAAAAGAAGGTGGAAGAAAACTGAATCCTATGGGCAAAAGTGAGCAAAATGGGCAAATAAACAAATATTTGGGAAGGTGTGTGGTATTTATTTCCATTTCACCAGAGGGAGTAGATTTGTCTGTTTCATTATTCATAAGTCATGATTTTAGTTTAGTTTTTCTGCTTGCTAAATATTAAGAATGTTCTAAGTCCTCAGGCAATAGACCACTAAGTTATGACTGAATTTCATTCACTGCATTATGAAAAACTAAAAATTTTAAATCATAAACATGTGTGTAACACTGTCCAGTTTCCTTTGTGTGTGTGGAGCATCATTAACTATACAATTTCTTCGATATCAAGGACTAGTCAGCCTTGATGTATTATGAACGCCTATGTGGCAAATTAATACAACGTGAATTTTATGTTAATAAAAACTGTTTTAGTTATGTCTGTGTCCAGGTGAAAATCACTTAATCATTGCTGTAATGTGAACCTAGATTTTGTAATAAGGTCAAAAATTATAATAAGGCAATTTTCAAGTTCCTAGTGCTTGCAACACTTAAATCACAGTCCTTTAAAATATAGAATACAAAATCAGGTACAAAAGTAATTGGTTCTTCATCTCTTCCTCAAGCAGTATGTTTTAAATGGCCCCTTACACTTAGCCATAATGGGGAATGTTATATGGAAAAGTTAAACAGATTAAGTTCCTGACCTATTCATAGTCTTAAGTAAAACACTTCCTTCTAAAATTACAAGTGAAGAACTAAAACTGTTTCATTAAAACTACCTACTAATCTATGTCATACTGATCTGATCTAATTACAAAAGAAAATCCTATACATGAAAAACTACATTCTAGCCCTGAACAGGATTGCCAGCCAACCGTGGTGGTTGACCTAGCATAAACACGGTCAAAATAGAAGAGGAATGTGCCCCATGGAATGCCTCACGTAATGTCCTAATCATGCTATGCAGGCTTTGAAGCCTCCACGGTGATAAGAAAGGAAACACAATCGGTGAGATTGTGTATTAAGGTAATTGTGTAATAAGGTATTATGAGAGAGGTGAAAAAAAAAAGGACAACTTTGATGACAAAAGGAAAATAAAGTCTGAAAAGACACGAAAAACTTTCAGAAATACGGTTGAAGAAAAATATCAGTGTCTATGGAAGGGTAAGAGCTGGAGTATGGCCTTTGAGAAAATTAGACTGTCCTGACCACATAGGAGGAGTACAAGAGAAGACAAAGGATTAAACCCAAATTGGACAGAGAAGCCCTGAAGATCAATTATACCTAGTTCCCGAAGTTCAGTAAGAGTATCCTTAACCATTAATAGAATAGATGCTGATCAATTTTGATGACTCCAACTCTTGAAAACAAAAATTACTGCATATTAGGGGTATAGATAACATATATTAGAATATTAGTTAAGAGAGTATATCTTTCGGGACCCCTGGGTGGCTCAGTGGTTGAGCATCTACCTTTCGCTCAGGTCATGCTCCCAGGGTCCTAGAATCAAGTCCTGCATCAGGCTCCCCTTGAGGAGCCTGCTTCTCCCTCTGCCTGTGTCTCTGCCTCTCTGTGTGTCTCTCATGAATAAATAAATGAAATATTTTCTTAAAAAGAGAGGGAGTATGCCTTTCTAAGATTTTACACTTAAGATTTGTTTGTTTTTTGTTTGTTTTAGTATTAAAAGCTGGCTTAGGGTTCAGAAAGAATGGAAAAATAAGACTCCAAACCCCAAATAAGCACTAGTGGAACTCTGATTGGTTCTAGGAAAAAAAATAAGCACACAACAACTGACAACTGTCAATCATCTAGTGAAGACCAAAAAATGAGTTGTTTGTGATCATTTTCTCAGCTCCTCCTCCTTCCAACCTCCCTTAGAAGGCAGCAGAACGAACTGTCCACCAAAAAGTGTCTCCAGACCAATACGGTGGACTATGTAGAAAACTCTTTACACTTAGCACTTAGGAATAGGTGAAGTTACTATGGGGACAAGATGGACAGAAGAAGAAGAAGGAGAAGGAGAAGGAGAAGGAGAAGGAGAAGGAGAAGGAGAAGAAGAAGAAGAAGAAAGAGGAAAGAGGAAAGAGGAAGAAGAGGAAGAGGAAGAAGAGGAAGAAGAGGAAGAGGAAGAAGAAGAAGAAGAAGAAGGAGAAGGAGAAGAAGGAGAAGGAGAAGGAAAAGGAGAAGGAGAAGAAGAAAGAAGAAAGAAGAAAGAAGAAGAAGAAGAAGAAGAAGAAGAAGAAGAAGAAGAAGAAGAAGAAGAAGAAGAAGAAGAGTTCTTAAAGATATACACAGAGAAACAAGGACAAAAATTCCTGTGTGGGACAATGGTTTTTAATTGCTTGCTAATGACTGGACATTCATCTTCTTTGATCTGTGCTAAAGCCAGGTGGAAAATACAACCTGCCCACATTAATTCAGTCACCTTCTTTAATCTCTAATTGCCTTTTAACCATAGGAAGCTCTAACTTTCTAGAAAGACAGCAGAAAAAGCAGAAGATACACACTTTTACTGTTTTACATTTTATGTCATATGCACTAAATTACACAATTGCATCAGAAATGGAAAAAAAACTAAAGCTATCATAGGTAATGTTAGATTGCAGAGAGATTGATTATAAGTAATTTTAATATGTTTATTGAAATTCAAGTTCTTAGGACCAAAGTGAACTTCCTTCTAGTGTGAAGCACTCTCCTCAGTTTCAGGGGATAAGTGGTGGGTTCAGTGACAAAGATGAGGCTTCTTACGTTCCACACAACTATATAGTCTTTTAGCAAGAGTCTGGTTTTCAGAAGAGATTACTGTGGTAAAATGGATTTACTAGGACTTTTTAAGTTCTCCCCATACTGAATGTTTTTTTTAGTATAAAGCTGCAAGACTTCGTTTGAGCTGATAAATAATTTATCAATTCCAACTTACTTACTCCTCAGTGAATTTAAGACTTAACCACTCTTCATCCACATTCTGAAATTTTAGGAAACTAAGTAAAACAACTCAACTGACAGTGCAAGATGGGGCTCATAAAATGACCTTCCATACAACTCTCACTACTTGGCGCAGTCCACAAGATAAATCGGCAGGTTGAGGAAAAGCAGGGCATTTGTTAGTGTTAAATACTGGAGTCACCCTGTGAGGAAATCATTATAACATGTGGGTAACATAATAAGATATAAACTTTCCTTGAAAAACAACATCTAAATTCTTCATAAGAGATTTTTTTCAACTTTTTTTCTCTTTCTGTGATTAAATAACTTCTAAATGAAAAACAAAATGGCAATCTGTTTTTATGCTGGTCATTTTTATCTTCTGTGAATCCCAGAAATAAAATGAGAGATCCATTAAGCTAAGAAACATGTAAAGTTATGAAAAGTCATGACATTCTCACCACTTTTTATTTAAAAAAAATGCTATAACAAAACTCCAAATCTGCCTTTTTTTTTCTATAAGAGAGGCAAAGGGAAATTATGGAAGAATGTTCCCTGGTCTTTCATGTACTAATCCATTCAAAGGAAACCTCATAAAATATAAATCACTTGTCGTTTCCTACATCTTGGGTGCACAGGAGAGTTGGGCCCATTTTTCCTCACCGCTCCGTTACAAAAAATCTCACCCCATCCCTCATTTCTCTCTTCAACCTTATAAAAGTTTTAGGAAAGACTCTTTTTAGATTTTCTCAGATCTTTCCTGAGAAAACCTCTCCAGAAAAAAATGTTGAAACTTTTACCTTATTTTTAATTAGTGCTTATGACTTTGTTTTCTTCCATTTGCTCGATAATAACCCCATCCTGTCCTTCCTTGGACAGCTCAAGGGTAACAGCTCTATTCTACTCATCTCTAGAAAACTGGCTCACTAATGTGCAGTTTTCATGTGGCATAAAAATAGAAGTTTGTACGCCATTCCATCTTTACATCTTCGGTTTCACTTCTGAGTTATCTGCCACAATCTTTTATGCTCTACAGCTTGTCCTCTAGAAATGTGCTGGAAAAATGCCCACAAATGTGATCGTCCTTCATTTAGCTGAAACATTAAGCCACCTCACTTATTTCAAGTTGCAGAAAAGCTTTAAATACTGCCTTTCAGATACTTTGAGTAAAAAATACAATTTTATAATAATTTATCTCTCCTTTGTATCTACTTTGAAATAATTACTATGGTCAAAATCCCTAAACCTGTTTAAGAATTTTAAACCATCAACAGGTTTGGGAAGATAGAGTACCGACGACAGAAGTTACTGATAATTGAAAACTCCCCAAAGAGAAAAATCAAGTCTGTTGTTGGCATAGCTCTTTCCTTAAGTGAAGAACAGGATCTGTAGCTTCTTATTTCTGGGATATCTGGCATATTAGAAAATGGGGAAAAACTAATAGGACACTTTTTTTCAGGAAATAGAATTAACCAACTCTCTTAATAGCTTTATTTCACAGAATTCAAAACTGGGGGAAAAAAAAGATGTCCCTTTAAAATTCCAGCTGTTCACTCCTTCAGTATTATTACAGAGGAGGAGAACTAAAGCTTTGGGACTATAATTTGCTCTACTCTCTCCTTACTTTAAGCATATGAAAGTAGAACTACTTTCAGTATTTTCTTGAAAGAGACGAAAGAGATCGATTTCTAACACCCGTCAGAGTTAGATTGGTCCAGTAAAAAACTTTCAAGTCTTGATACTCTATATCTTGCTGTTACTATGGCATCATTCTCTGTTAAGCAGAATTTGGTGTAAGGGTCATCTTGTATTCTTTCCATTGTCAAATAATAAAGGAACATGAGAAGGCAAATTTTCCACAAGGCCTTTCTACACCACTGTTCTCAGGAGTAGATTTCTAGAAAGTCTCTAATACAATGTCAATTTTTTAATCTTTTACCCTATGGAAAATGTTACTCATTTTCATCTTCAAATTGTTGAAAAGGTTAAGTGTTCAAGGCAGTGGAGAAGAAAGAAAATTCTCCCTGAACAGTATAGGATAGACTTTTGTAGATTTTGTGATCCATCAATCATCTGCCCTTGCTTATAACTTATTTTTGGTTTGAGGGAACCAGCCCTGTACCCACTATTAATCCATGCAGTATGTCAGTGTGTGTGTACACAATGATTTTAATTTTTCTACAGTAAGTTTGAGTCGAGGTTCTTGGTAGATTTATGGCCAGGGAAAAGAGGGGGGCAAAGTCAGAAGTTGAGCCTTTTCAACAATTTTGTAACATTACAGTTGTTTAGAGAATAACAAAAATGCATTAGTCTGGAATGAAGCCTGTGAAACTACCTTGGAAAGTTGTCTAACTGAAAATGTTTGTACAAGCTCTCAAACAAACCCATAAATGGCACATGCCTCTTCTCAAGCTCAATCTGTAGATTAAAAAAATCAAACTATAACTTCGTATCCACTAGAATGGCTAGTTTCAAAAGACTGAAATAACAAATATTGGCAAAGAGGTGAAAAAATTGGAAAATTTGTGCATTGTTGGTGACAATGTAAAATGTTTCAGCCACTATGGAAAACTGTATGGTAGTTCCTCAAAAACTTAAAACTAGAATTATGATAGGATCTAGCAATCCCACTTCTAGATTCTAAGAGAGGCAAATATCCTTTGGGCGAAACCAGTTTCAAGTGTTGCTCTTGCTTCTCTGAATCCTCACTTTTTCTGGGATTTTGTTTTAGAAATCTTTCCCTAACTTATTAGTTATGTGGTACTTTAATGGGTAGTTTTAAATATCTTATTGTGCATTTTCATTTTCTTGAGAGCCAAAGTAGGTTGAAATTACCAAATCTGCCATTACAGGAAGTGGGTATCCAGGAACATTAACTTCTCTTTCAAATGTGAAAATATTCAACCTCATTTCTGGAGTAATTGTTTTTTTAAAACAGTTGACATTAAGATGCCAATTCTTCTAAATTTCATAATTTTAGAGGGCCATCAATCATGGTACATGATCTTTCTAGACACAGGCCTTGTAACATGAACTAGGCCAATCCTGCGGCTAACCAAGCTAGTTTATCAAACTAGGATATGCCCCATAAACAACAGTTGAGAACTGGGAACTTGAGCCAGGTGGAACCAATCACAGTCCCCTGTAAGATCTGATACATCAACTCTGAAAGGGAAAAGGGCTCTATTAGAATGGGATTACATGCTATAAATATGAATATTTTGTTAAGACCTTTCCTCACACCTTTCCTCACACACAGAAAAGGCCTGCCTCAGAATGAGGCCAATACACAGAATAAACTAAAGAGAATAAATTAGAAAGAAGCAATGTCTAGACCCATGATGCCCTGAACATTGAGCCTTAGACTTCCCAGTTACATAAGCAAAGGAATTACCTTTTATTAGACCTACTTAACAAGCTAATTGTCTAATTGGGTTTCACTCATTTCAGAATGAAAGCATTTTGACTAATCCAATGTTAATGGCTATTAAAATCCACTGGCAACTGTTTTTTTGTTGTTGTTGTTGTTGTTGTTCCACAGCATTTAAGGACCGTGATATGTAACCATTTTCCTGAGGATATGATCTCTACTGCCAGCTTCCATGAGCCACTAAGGGACATGAGCTATTACTTCATAGAACAGACTCCTCTCAATGCTATTCTCTAGTCTTTTTTGTTGTTGTTTTTCTTTGTTTTGCTTTCTCCCAATCATTCTGTAATTTCAGTAAACTTCTGGAAATAATGAAACAAGACTCTAAGACATGTTTTCACTATAAAATAATTGTGGTTATATAAGTCTAGCTACCTAGAACGTAAATTGCATGCTTTACATCCAATTTCTATTCAATTATAATAATGTTTTCATGAAAAAAAAAGCAATTTCAAACTGATCATAGAATAATTTCCTAACATTCAGATAACATTATACTTAAAAAGAATGATACACAAATAGTGTTTTAGTTAGGTTCCCAACAGGAAACAGATGGAACACTCAAGATAATTCAGGGAGAATTTAATTACAAAGTGACTATTCATAAAGGTGTTGACAGGGTGAGGAGAACCGCAAAGGATGGTTCTATAACCCAGGTTTATTAACTTCAAAGGGACAGAAGAGGCAGTAGTTACTGAAAAAAGGGGAGAGACTCATGTAGGTGAGGCTGCCTTGAAAGAAGAGTCATCTTCAGTTAGAATAATGAAGACAGCCCAAGGCACCCTTACATTGAAGCAACCAGAGAAGCAAATACTTCATTCACCTACCTCTGATCATTCGGCAAAACTCCTTACTGGTCAAATCCACCCAGAAGCCAGAGAGCAAAAAGTTTGTTTCTATAATCCATATAGGCCATAGTCCAGGCTGCTGGGGGCCATGAATAGGAAGAGAAAGGGGTAAAGTGCTAAAATAATAATAATAATAAAATAAGCTAAAAACATAAACATGAGAATATTTTAAAGCATTTCTTATTAATCCTCATCTTATCATCAGAACTATTTAACATCCCACCATAATATTTTTTTCTGGATTTGAGATATTTGTCTAAAAGTTATTACAAGTTAGAAACAAATAAACTTCTGTACTAAAAACGACAGGGTAAAATAAGTAAGCCTTGTAACTTCCAGGGAAGAGAGCAGAATAAGAGATTGTAAACTCACCTTGTCCCATGAGTATATCTAGGTAACACCCACATTAGTGTAAATAACCCAGAAAATGACCCAGACTCGCAGAACAGATTTTCCACAGCTAAATGTAGAGAACCGGCCACATCAAAACTGAAAATATATTGAGTAGCTACCTAGGTAGCTCAGCAGTTGAGCTTCTGACTCAGCTCAGGTCGTGATCCTGGGATCCTGGGATCGAGTCCTGCATTGGGCTCCTTGTAAGGCACCTGCTTCTCCCTCTGCCTGTGTCTCTGCCTTTCTCTCTGTGTCTCACATGAATGAATAAATAAAATATTTTCTAAAAAACCTGAAAATATATCAATAAAAAGAAAAAATAATACAGCTAGTTTCCCCCTTAAAAATAGAAACAATTAAAAATAAAAAAATAAATATTTAAAAGTAAACCTTATCTCTCCCTTCCACACCTTCCAAAGTGAGTAGCCATCTTGGTATCATCTTGGCCATCTTGGTTCCATTCCATTCAGTTATCAAGCAATTATGTTCCTTTTACTTTTGTTCTATTATATTCTAAAGCATAGTCCTCATCCCATGGGCAAGCTGGGTCTTGAGCATGTAAGTGAGGGCAAAGTTGGACACATCACTTCCCTTCATAGTACCTGTCAGGGAACCTTGTCATATGACATTGTAGCAAAGGAGCCTGGGTAATGCAGTTTCTAGTTTTGTGACCATGTTCCCAGGAAAAAGAGAAAAATAAATTTTACAAGATGAACAACTAACAGTACACTGAAAGGTATTAAAATCTTCATAACTTTTCCTAGTTTTGAGTTTATGTAATAATGGACCTTGTAACTAAAAGATTCATTCTCAAAAGTCTTTCTTACCTCATCTTTTAAAAATCTACCTTGTTAACATATTTGCATATGACCTGATAAGATTATTTTTCAATGATACAGAATGATTTCTCTGTGAGTTCCTCATGCAAATCATTCATTTTTCAAACACATGAGGTAAGACCTCACTACAACTTAACTCTAAAACTTTCTCATTTCATATAAATCCAAAGTACCTGTCACATCCTCTCAGTTTGCTACGTCTACTGGAAAAAAAAAAAATACAAGAGTTACAAGAGGGAATATATAGATCTAGCCACGATATTGAATAAAATCCTATTCATATTGAGTGAAGTAAAATATAGGCTACATATAATAATATTGAGACCTGCAGAATGACAGAGAAGACTCAGTAAATAGGAAGAAGCCTGTCAGAAGAGAAAAGCAAAAGTAATATAATTCCCATAGTGACATGAACTTCAGTCACTTAGGAATTATGACTTCTACATGCTATTCACAAATGCTGTCTGGAATTGTGAAACTCTTCGAGTTTTTTTTTTTTTTTTCACATTTGTATAGTGCCTAAGAGATTTTTCAAACTTTAATTTCTATTCTTTAGGAAGATATTGGTTTGCTTTACATGGCCTGACTGACAGATTGCTGAATCATTTTCCTTTTTAAAATAAAGCTAGAAAGAAGGGAAAACATCATCCCAGTAAAATCCCTAACAACGTGACTTGCTCTAGATATGTCTAAAGAGCCTTTTGCTTTCTTCTGTATATTTAAGAAAGAACAATCCAACCTGAAGATTAATTCATATTGTCTAAGTTATTGTAAAAATACCTGTATTTGATATAGCCTCGTTAGCATTTTTTTGTTTTTTTTTCAAAATCTGTTAATGAAAGCATTAAAATGTTGTTGGTATAAATTTAAGTTATTCTTTTTCCATTTATACAAATCAATTTTCAAATAGAATCAAGAAAGTAAATATAGCAATCATCTTCTAACTTGAAAGACACACAAATTTGGCAGTGCAGTTAAAAGTGGTTATCAGTCAACCAACAGACACATGAAAAGATGCACAATATGATTCATCATCAGGGAAATGCAAATCACAACCACAATGAGATGTCACACCTGTCAGAATGGCTAACATCAAAAGCACAAGAAACAATAAGTGTTGGTGAGAATGTGGAAAAAAAGAAATCCATATGCCCTGTTGGTGGGAATGCAAACTAGTACAGCCACTGTAGAACACGGTATGTAGGCTCCTTAAAAAATTAAAAAGAGAACTACCCTGCAATCCAATAATTGTACTACTGGGTATTTACCCAAAGAATATGAAAACACTTATTCAAAAGGATATATGCATCCCTTTGGTTATTGTAGCATTATTTATCATAGCCAAATTATTGATGCAGTCAAGTGTCCATCAATAGAGAAATGGATAAAGAAGATTGGTGCACACATGCACACAGGGAGAGAGAAATATTATTCAGCCATAAAAAAAGAATGAAGTCTTGCCATTTGCAACAACAGGGATGGATCTAGAGAGCATAATGCTAAGCAAAATAAGTCAATTAGAGAAAGACAAATACCATATGATTTCACTCATATATGGAATTTAAGAAGCAAAACAAACAAAGAGAGGGGAAAAGACAAACCAAAAAACACTCTTAACTATAGAGAACAAATGGTTACCAGAGGGAAAGTGGGTGGGGGGAATGGGTGAAATAGATGAAGAAGATTAAGAGTGCGCCTATATCCATGAGTACTGAGTAATATATGGAATTACTGAATCACTACATTGTATATCTGACACTAATATAATGCTGTATGTTAACTACACTGGAATTAAAATTTTTAAAAAAGAAAAAAGTAGCTATCAGTGTTTCCCCTATCATAAAGTTTCTTCCATATTTTACATTTTCTATTGAGATTCTTTCTTCCTTATCTGTTATGATTGTTTCTACTTCAGTTATTCTCTAAGTATATCATGCATTTCAGATACCCATACTGCATAACTCAGTCACTGGGTTGTTTTTATTTCTATTACCATAATCTATCATGGGACTAGCTGAGTAACTGGGATTATAAGGTCGATAAAGCTTTTTTTATACTCACGGGCAAATACGATGGCCATTAATTTACTCCTATTGATTGTCTAACCTACATACTTTCACATGAAAAAATATCCATTCCAAATTCAAACTCAATTTTAGAAATATAAAACATAATTGAATAAATAACAATTTCATCTAGGGCAAACCCAGAAATACATTTTAGTAAACCATGTTCAATCTTTTCAAAATTCAAAGATCTGCCCTCCTACACTCTAGAAGCGGCTGAACACTCGTGTTTGAAGTTATTTTTAAAAGCACTCCCCCAACAAATTAAAAATTCATATTATCTACACTAAAAATATTAGGAAAGCATGAAGCTATTATAGTTCTTTTTTAAAGTAATCATAAATTCTTAGTAATAAGAATCTTTGAGAGTTCGTTTAACCTACGTATACACCCACCTCTGCCACTTTCGGAGACAACTGCATCAAACATACCCCAACCAGATGGAAATCTAAATCTCATAAGAAGCAAATTCCATAATCCACTACTCACTGTCAGGAAATTCTCCTTTATGTTTAAACTACAAGGCTCAGGCTACAGATTAAGCCTGCTTCCTCTAGTTCTATTCCTGGTAGAGGAGAAAAACAGATGGACACAATCCGTCAAGTAGTTAAAAACAATAATTAGGTCACTTCTCTCTCCAACCTACAAAAAAAGAGAAAAAAAATTGTGTGTATATGTGTTTTGCATGTATTTTATTTCCTCCTCATATCTGAAGGGGTGCATACATAAATTATTTCAGTAATAGTATAAGTAGACGCCTTCTGTGCAAAACCAAGTGGTAGACACAGTTGGCTTTTAAGTGTCTTATCCTCCGGCTATCAGTGACCTCATATTTCCTCCCTCCGTGTCCCTGTCTGCAATACCTAGGGATCATGGCAGAAGAATGCAGGGCAGGGCGGATTCTGAGAGGGACAAGAACGTGGTTAGACCCAACTGAGCCCAGACCTTGGGGCACCTCCATTTCATCCTGGGAGTTTATGGCATCTGCAGTGAAGCTGCAGGCAAGCAACACATTGAGATACCAAGTAAATGAGATGTGTGTCCCTGTTAAGGAACCTAACCTACAAAGAATGCAAATAAGCAACAATGAGAACTGAGGGCAGGCTTTCAGTATCTGGGACTTCTGCCTCAGTGGGGTGTTCACAAAATCTAGAAGACTAGACTGGTCACTTGAGGACATACGTGAACTGGGACTCTAGCACAGAACCAGACTTAGACCAGGGCCACATGAGGAAAGTGCTAGGAAACTTGGAGAACATGAAGGAAGCACCTGCTCCAACATTTTGGGTCTGAGCAGAAGTCAGGGTGACAGAGGACACAAGGGATGAGGGTAGATGGCTCACCAGTAGAGAGCTCACATTTGTCTGGTCTATAGACATCCACAGCTCGGATGGATCTGAATTTCTTGCGACTTGTTCTGCAGAAGCTAAAATACATTTATGAAAACTTGACAGACTTATAAGCCTTAAAGATTTTTTATTCACTTATTTATAAGATTTTGAGGATCTATGAAAAGCTTCTACTATGTGTTCTAGGTGCTAGGAAATAGCGGTAAACAAAACAAAACAAAAAAATATGTCATAGGGCTCTTACCTTCTAGTGAGATAGAAAATAAATAAGTAAAATATACAGTATGGTGAGAAGTGCTATGGAGAAAAGAAAAAACCAAAATATTGACATTTTTTAATAGTCCACAAATTCCTATTGTACTTAAGTCATAAGAATATAATTCCTTTGAATTCATCATGGCAATGAATTGAATGAGGAGGAATTTAGGGAGAAGAAACTGTCTTTCCAAAGCCCCTAAAATCCCAGCACACAGTAGGCACTTTCTGCTCCCCCTTCACCTGTTGTCCTTGAAACTAATCTCTCTGTCTACCTGGTTAGGTAGTTATGACTGGAGTCGATGGTAATAATGTCCAGCGTTAATGTGTTGGATGACAGAATTAAGATTCAAAATGATCTTTACAAGACAGAACACTGAGACGAAACCCATAAGAGGAAATTAATAGACATACTATGAATAAAAAGCTGAGTGAAGTAAGTCAGTCGGAGAAGGACAAACATTATATGTTCTCATTCATTTGGGGAATATAAATAATAGTGAAAGGGAAAATAAGGGAAGGGAGAAGAAATGTGTGGGAATTATCAGAAAGGGAGACAGAACGTAAAGACTGCTAACTCTGGGAAACGAACTAGGGGTGGTAGAAGGGGAGGAGGGCGGGGGGTGGGAGTGAATGGGTGACGGGCACTGGGTGTTATTCTGTATGTTAGTAAATTGAACACCAATAAAAAAAAAATCTGCAAGGAAAAAAAAAATAAAATAAAAAATAAACTAGTGAACAAACACTCTGCATGTGCCAAAGATGAGAGAGATCATCATTTTTATTAGGGTAGAAAAAACAGCTGGAAGCCTTAGTTGATCTCTGGTTGAACGTTACTCAATATCTTGGTACAGCGGCAAAACAAAAGTCTTAGGCCATGTAAGTCAGAATAAGCCATATTGATGTAGAGAAGAGAATTTATACCTGGGTGTCACACTTCAGAGTAATATTTAAAATTTTTCTAATTATTCATGAAAAGGTAACAGGAAATACACTCATCATAACATCTAACAAAGAGTTGAGGAATTGTTTGTTGTGGTAAAGAGACAACCTACAGAAAACTATATATTTTCAAGTATCTTCAAGGGCTATTACTGGTAAAACTACTTCACCATTTTTAAACATATTCATCGTATGACCTCAGAGAAGGTCTTTGGCCCGCTATGCCTCAATTGTTTTTAATCTCTAAAACAGCGTTAAAAATATCAATTCTGTAGGGCTATTATAAGGATTATCAAGGATACATGCAAGGCGTATAATGTACAACCTGGAACACTGTACGCTTTAGTGGGTATTTTTATTCTCTATTGGTCTAAAAGGTATTCTAAGGTGAATGGATGAAATCAACAGAACCATGACACAAAAGAAAAACTCCTAGAAGAGTTGTTCCTTTCCATGAATTTTCCATATTAGATGTTAAACGATTATCAGGGAATTTGAGAAGAGATTCCTACGTTGGGTAATAGTTGGATTAGATAGTTTCTGAAGCACAGTACAGTTACACAGCTTGGCAAAGTTCATACAGCTCATCAATGGAGAATAATGATATGAACCTAAATGATCTGAATTCAGAGTCACTTAAGCTAATCTGACTCATTAGCCAGACTTTCTTGCTATAGCCTTCGCATCAAGTAGATCCCAGGAGATTTGTGATGCCCTAGGATTTCTTCAGTTCTCTTCAAACTAATGTACAAACACAATTATAAACGTAAATTTATTTTTTTCCATTGGAGTTCAATTTGCCAACATATAGCATAGCACCCAGTGCTCATCCCGCCAATTGCCCCCCTCAGTGCCCATCACCCAGTCATCCCAACCCCCCACCCACCTCCCAGTAAATTTAAAAATCACAAGGTACTGCTGGTGGATCCATTGAAATTTTGCTGTGTATCATTTAGAATGACATGTTCCACAAAAATGTATCTTGTAAACTGAGAAAGGCAATTTCTTAAGTTCTCAAACTTTTTCTAGTCCTTTTTTTTTCTTTTAAAGATTTCATGTATTCATTAAAGACACAGAGCGAGAGGCAGAGACCCAGGCAGAGAGAGAGGCAGGCTCCATACAGGGAGTCCCATGTGGGACTTGATCCCGGGACTCCAGGATCACGCCCTGGGCTGAAGGCAGGCGCTAAACCACTGAGCCACCCGGGGATCCCCAACTTTTTCTATTCCATTTATTTTGGGTGGAACTCTTCCAGTGATGAACTGTCCACTTCCTGTTCCAATTTATTCTAATTTGCAGAACACAAGTTAGCTTGCACTTATGACTCAAGATCATCACATCATGAATATTATTGCTGGATGACATCATTAATGTTCTCAGGATATATTGATAAATAGATATTCAATGTAAGCAGACTTTGGTGTGGGCCTGAGGCACTCTCCAAAGGGGTCATTTCTATGGGTTGTACAGTGTGGTCTTTGTGAGAGTGTTCCTGGCCATTCAGAAACACCACTTGTTTTCTTCCTTGTTCTAGGTTGTTTCAAATGGGTGTAGCTGCAAGATGAAAGACTTCTAATTATGTAAAATGAAGCTGCTTGCTCAAAGCACATTTCAGTGCCTATCAGATAATAAAAAGACAAAGTGTGGGAATTGGTGCATGGTGAGTGAGCAGGAAAAATTACCTGAACAATGTACTTTGTGAAGCCACAGGATATTTTGTCTACTGAAGGGGTGGATTGCTGAGAGGAAGTATAGAGAATTTATAGGAATAAGTGAAAAAGTTTACAAGTAAATTAAGTTCAAGGAAGTAAAATTCTATAACACCTTCAAACTTAAATCATGTCTTCTGTTTATTTGGGTAAATTTTGCTTCCTGATTATTGTAATTGGTTGAAATTTCTAGTTCCTATGGTTGTGTGTGTTTATGCTTTCAATGCAGGTGTACTGGAGCTTTCAAATGTTTATAGCATTTTCTAGCACTTTCTTTGCTGAAATTTAAATAGCTTCATATTCAGTCTCATAAATATGCTTTTTTTTTTCTTATTTCCAAGGAAACCCGTAATTTAGGACTTACTTGAAAATTTACTTTTGAAACTTAGGATAATGATCTATAAATATTTTCCTGGGAAAAAAAGATTTCACCTAAATAAATAGACTTTATACGCTGAAGTTAGAAATTTAACTGAAATTTGATGGGTATTTGTTCTGTTGGTTAAACTTTCTGCTTTCCTTACCAAATATCTGGATAGAAGCCTAACTACTGAACTGTACCTGCACCTAGAAAACTTCATAGACTAATAGGGTATATAACTATTTAATTTATCAATGTACGAGAGCCTCCCAAATACTAATGCAATAAGCATTTGACATCTATTGCAACTAAGCACTCTGCTCAGTGCTGAGCATCCAAAGGAGTTTATTGAGGGGAGAGCTTATTTTACATAATGTAGTAAGCGTTGAGATGATAAGAACCCAAAGTAGAAAGAGCTAGTCCAGATTAAGAATGTAAAGGAAGCTTAATGATAGGAATTAACCATAAAAATAGGGTAGAATTAGGATAGAAAGAAGATAGTGAAGAAAGACAATGAGCTAAGATGAAGGTGAGAAAGCGTGAAATATGTGGGAAAACTCAAATGTGGCCTATATGTACTTTCTCCAATTGTTTTTCTTCCCTTCTCTTTCATAGGTCTTCTAGACATTTCCCTGAAACGGCTGTTGTCAATATCACCAATCACCTCCGTACTGCTAAATCCAATTGTAATAGTTCTCTATTGCTGTAGCAATAAATTACCACAAACTTAGTGGCTTCAAACAACATAATTTTATTATCTTACATCCCTATAGGTTAGAAGTCTGACATGGGCCTCACTGGACTAAAATCACGATGTTGTTAGGTTCTTGAGAATTTCATACCAGGAGAAATGCTGTAAGTTAGGACTAAGAGAAAACGAAACACAAGAAGGATGTCAGATCCTCAGAGTTCTGCAGGAAAGAAACAATTGATAAAACTACTCAGCTTCAAACATGTGGTACCTTTTATGATAAAGGAAGGATGACTCCAAGGGTAGAGTGCTAAACCCAGAGGACAGAATGGAGAGCTTCAAGGGACTTTGAAATTGCTTGGGGCCTATGTGTTTCCCAGTCTTTTATAAGATGTTCACAAGAGACAAGGGAAAGGCTAAGAAAAAAAAGTTTATTATGCTTAGGTACCAGACAGAGTCACCGTACTCTGAGAGAGGGCCAACATGGGAAGGAGCACCAAGGGAGCAAGGTCCTCCAAACAGGTGGGAAGCCAAGAGAGAGCAAGGTCTTGTGAGCAAGGTCCTTTACCGGGGGAGGGGGGGGGGATCAGGATGGAGTATGCTAGAAAAGACACAAGGGGACTTCCCCAGTGCATTTGAATGTCACTAGGTCACAGTGAGGGGAAGGCAAGAAGGGGAACTTGTGTCAGAGGCAAGCCTTACCACACTGATACACCCGATCTCCTGGGCAGAGTATTCACAATCTATTTGTGGACATGTCGAGGCAGGGGGAAAAATAAATTTTTTTTTATTTTTTTTTAAAGGTTGTAATACACTATGACTTCCTGTTTTCTTCTATTTTGTCTCCTTTTGAATGAAATATCTATAATTGATATCCCTATGCCTATCCCACTACTGTGTTTTGGGAATAAATAATCTGGTTATTAAATTTCACGTTCATGGATTGAAAGAAACTGCACCTCTAATGGCTTATGCACAGAGCATTCATTACTCAAGCATGATTGAGATGATCAGGTTGATGAGGCTTGGGATTTTTGAGCTGATGAGATTGAAATGAGATTTTGGACTTGATGGTTGAGAATCTTGGGGTAGGGTGCATATATTTTATATAACAAACAGACACAAATCTTTGGAAGCAGGAGGGTAGGCTGAAGTAGGCATAATAATGGCCCACCAAGTATGTCCATATCCTAATCTCCAGAACCTAAAAATATGTTATGTTACCAAGTAATGGGCTATTAAACTTTTAGGTGGAAACAAGATTGCCAGGCAGCTGACTTTAAAATAAGGGAATTATCCTAGATTATAACAGTGATCCCCATATATAATCACATGGATCTTTAAATGGAAAATAAAGAAGTAGGAAGGGTCAGAACCAGATTGAAGCATTATGAGAATGACTGACTGGACCTTGCTGGCTTTGAAAAAAAAAATGAGCCCCATATAGTCAATAATATTGTAATACTTAGGTGACAGCTGGTAAGTACACTTAATTGTAGTGAGTATTTCATAATATAAATCACTGTCATACAACTGAAATGAATATAATATTATATGTCAAATATACAGCAACTAATAACTTTTAAAATTTTTAAATAAAAGAAAGAAGGACAAACCAAGCAATGTGAGCAGCCTCTGGAAGCTGGAAAGGGCAGGAAAATGGTTCTCTCCTAGAACCTCCAGAAAGCAACAGAGCCATGTGGACAGCTAGATTTTAGCCCATTTTCTGGTTTCAATCCTCCCGAACTATAAGCTAATACAGTTGCATTGTTTTAAGCTACTTTTAAGCTACTAAGTTTGTGGTTATTTATTATAGCTGCAATAGGAAGCCAATACACAAAAAAGATGGAGGAACTGTGATAGGACCAAAAGAGATTAAATGCTATCTGATGTCCTGGATTGAATCCTGGAACTGAAAAAAGACATTACTAGAAAACTGTAGAAGGAACGAAGATGTCCTTCAACAGATGAATGGATAAAGAAGGTAAGGTTTATATGTATATGTGTGGCATATATACACATATACCACAATGCAATATTACTCAGCCAGCAGGAAGATTGAATACATACCATCTACATCGAAGTGGGTGAAACTGGAGGGTGTTATGCTAAGTGAAATAAATCAATCGGAGAAAGAAAATTGTCATATGGTTTCACTCATATGCAGAATATAAGAAATAGTGCAGAGGACCATAAGGGAAAGGGGATCAAACTGAGTGGGAAAAAACCAGAGAGAGAGACAAACCACAAGAGACCCTTAACTCTGAGTAACTGGCCGATAAGCATGAGGGAGGGCGTGTGATGCGATGAGCACTGGGTGTTATAGGCAGATGATGAATTCCTGAAAACTGCATCTGAAACTAATGATGTACCATATGCAGGCTAACTTAATTTAAATAAATTTTAAAAGAGAAAGTATTTGAAAATAAATTACTTTTTTAAAAGACAAAAAAAGAAAATCTGTTGAAATTCAAATAAAGTCTAGAGTTTCATTAACAGCATCATTACAATGTTCGTTTCCTGTTTTTGATAAACGTACCATGGTTAATATCAGTGGAAGCTGAGTGAAGGGTATTTGGAACTCTCAATGCTATCTTGATACTTTTTTCTTAGATATAAATCTATTCTAAAATAATCTATTAAAAAAATATATAGCTAAGAATGAAAGGAGAGATTCGGGGTCATCAAGTATCATTTGTATCATTGCATGCTCATTTTTAAATGCTTAATTTTTTCAAAATTTTCTCAAGCAATGCAACTTATTTGATGTTATTCTTGAAATTATTTTTAAGAAATCATATATATGAAATAGAATGTTTATTCTGGACGTGGCTGACATTAAAATTATGAACTAGGAAGTTTGAGTGACAGGTCTTGCTTCTCTCATTTCTACCTTCTTTTCTCATTTGTTCCTTACCTGTATTTGATTCATTTCTTTCTCCAAGTGGTTTCATCCTGTGCTTTGCAGTTGAAGAAAGAAATAGGACTGATAAAAATAATTTGCATCAAAGTGCTAGTTCAAAAGAATCAGGCACTGAGGATAACTGAAACTGCTGACAGCATAATTCTCTAAATATATGAATAATTTTTTTCCTAGAATTTCCCTCTTCTATCACTATTTTCATATATAATAGCTAAGTTCTATATTGTATTTTATACCTGCCTGTAATTTGGATAAAATAGATAGTATGGGGGAAAAGTTTTAATACACAAATTATTAGTTATTCCTTTGAATTTTCTTTTTTTTTTTTTTTTTTTTATTTATGATAGTCACAGAGAGAGAGAGAGAGAGAGAGAGAGAGACACAGGCAGAAGGAGAAGCAGGCTCCATGCACCGGGAGCCCGATGTGGGATTCGATCCCGGGTCTCCAGGATCACGCCCTGGGCCAAAGGCAGGCGCCAAACCGCTGCGCCACCCAGGGATCCCTTCCTTTGAATTTTCTAAGCTATCAACTACTGACCACCACCACCCCTCCCCTAGGCTCAGTCAAATTCTTTTCTGGTAAAATCTAACATTCTAGAATGCATTAAAAATAACAATAGCTTTCTACTGCAAGAACTTTTACCACCAAAGTAATTTCATTTTCACAGCAACAATGTATGGTGAGTATAATCATCATCCCATTTTATAGATGGAGAAACAGAGGCTAAGAGAATTTCAATAGTTTTCTCAAGGTGAAGCAAGCAGTTTAGAACAGAGGATGGATTTGAAGTGAAGTAGTTCAACTCTGGAGCACAACCCAGGCTTTGCTCTCTCACTATACCGCCGCCCTTCCTCAGCCCTCATCCTACCCTACACATGTGCTGCCTGGGTAACTTAAGAGAATTCTTTACTTTCCCTCTGCATCCATCATATTAATACCAACACACTAAAACAGAAAAATATGAATTGCACATGGTACACAGTAGTTATATTGAAAAAGCTTTTTTAAAAAAATTAACATGGCATCTCTATTTTTTCAAAATTATTATTTTTGAATATATATGCATACTATTCTTTCATTAGGCTCATGAGCAAACTTCTGACATGATGATGTGGCTCACTCATGTCCCTCCAGTAAAGTACGTGTCATGTAGTACAGGAAACATTTACTACAGATAAAAGTAAAGTTCAGTTTCCCTTTAATTTTGGGTTCCAAAGAGAAAGCAGCTTTTCCAGGACACGGATTTCCCATCTTATTTCAATGATGCCTTTTGATAAGGAAAGTACACATATGCAGGTATCATTTATCACATGAGGATGAAAGGCATTGTGTGCAGGTACACTTGTAGAGTCTCATTTCACCCTCCTAAAAAATATAACTTAAAATATATTACTATGGAATTAGAATAGAGTATCTTGAGTGATCCTGTTAGACATGTGTCAAAAATCTTAATTACTTGATAAGCAAAATATGCGAAAGACAAGTTTCAAGGACATGACTACGGAGAGAAAAGTCTACAAGAAGTACGAAGGAGGGGCACTAGCCTGGCTTCATGAAAAAAGCAGCAGACTCCTGAGCTGTGACTCAGGATCCTGGTTCTTCCTGAGATACTCTGGCAAATGTCAAATAGAGAAAACAAAGATTTCTTTGAACTGAAATGTTATTCAGACATTGCTTTAGAGTAGGCTGCTGGAAAATCAATAATTACTATATTTTAGGGGTTTCAAGAGAACTTAAGACCATGACTAAGAACTTATTCCTACAAGAATTTGAAAAAGAAAAATTAAAAATCTAACCCCTCAAGCCAACCCAAGCTCCAATTTTCCTCTCAAATAGCCAAAATGAAGATGGATTAGATGAGCTAGGGGCAGTGGGGAACAATCTAACATTAACTTGAATGAATTTGGAGCACATACTGTAGAAGGCACTGGATGCTATTTTACTTAATCCTCATAACAGTATCATGTGATGCAGACTTTAGAAGCCATACATCATAAATGAAAACAATGGAGACTCTAGAAGCATAAGTCAATCAAGATTGCATATAGCGAAGTTTGAGCCAGGTCTCCTTTCACTGAAGTCTTCCTCTCTCTCCAGTGCAACACACAGCAATCAATGGGGTATGACCTGGAGTGCACAAGGAAACCATCCCCAAAATCATCACCTACAAAGAGTGACAAGGGCACCTGGGTGGCTCATCTTGATTTTGGCTCAGTTCATGGTCTCAGGGTTGTGAGAAAGAGCCTGGGTTCAGGCTCCCCACTGGGCAGAGCCTGATTAGGATTCTCTCTTTTCCTGCCCCTCTACCACTCCTCTTCTGTAAATAAATAAAATAAAATAAAATAAAATAATAAAATAAAATAAAATAAAAGTGATATGATTTCCAAAATCACACTTACTTAGTTCTTCCTTAAGTCTATTTAATTATTTTCTAGTAAGTTCATATGTTAAATGCAAACGGTTGAGGATTATTCCCACTATACATTTTTTAATTGAAAAAAAATGAACTTGTCAAGAAATATAAATGTAGAATAGGCCTAAATAAATTATACTTTAAAAAAGGGAAAAATCTAAATGCCCCCAAATGAGTTTAATTACATAAGTTGTAAAAAGATCCAGTCATCAGAATAAAGACTTCCAGTAAAAAGACTAAGTTAAGTTATAATGCAAACGAAAAAAGAGCAAAATACAAAGTACTATGTGGAGTCTGATTATAACTATGTCAAGATGCAAAGACAATTAAAGACTATCCAAAAAGCATAAAAGTGATGCATTAAGGTGATAAAATTTTGAGTAATTATTCTCATTTTTGCTTTTGTTCATATTTTCTTTGGCATACTTCGATTGGTTTTTAGAATTTCTTTTTTTTTAAGATTTTTATTTATTTATTCATGAGACACAGAAAGAGAGGCAGAGACACAGGCAGAGGGAGAAGCAGGCTGGCTCCATGCGGGGAGCCTGATGTAGGACTGGATCTCTAGGATCTCTAGGATCAGGCCCTGAGCTGAAGGTGGCGCTAAACTGCTGAGCCACCAGGGCTGCCCAGTTTTTATAATTTCTTAATGAGAAATCAAAGAACTTTTAGAAGCAACAGACTTAGTCTTTTTTTTTTTTTTTCAAATTTAGTTATTTTAAACTCAAGCCATACAATAGCCTCCTCTTTGAGATACAGAAGTTTTTTTTTTTTTCAATTTATTTCCTACAGCATATACTTTCTTATACCAAGTAGATGCTTAACATTCATTTTTACTGAATACATTTTTTAAGAGTAGACAAAAACAAAGATCACCCTATGCTTAGAAAATATTTCCTACATAAGCTCCCTAGTTAGAAATGTATTTGTGCAAATTAGTTCCTCTTTTAAGATGTAAATGCATCAAATAGCTAAATGAGCAAAAAATGATTAGAGAACACACAAGAGGAGAGACACACATGGCTAATAAACATTAAATGAAAAGTTCAACCTCATTAATAATCAAAATAAAAATTAAAATATCAGTTTTTTCTCATGAAACAAAAATTTTCATGGGAATTCTCAATGCCAACTGGGGTACAAACAAGAATATAAATATATGCCTTTCATAAATTGCTGGTAGGACTGAAAGACTGGTACTTTCTTGAAAGCAATTAAGCAAAATAATCCTAACTTTTGATGCAAGAATTGCATTTCTAGGAATCCAATTAAAATTAAATATAAAAAATTAAAAATAAAGTTTTATTCACGGATGGTCAATGCAGTATCATAATTCCAAAACAACTGAAACAGTGTTAGCATCTATGATAAAGAAAAAGAAAACTAAATTTTTGCAAATCAATTCACTAAAATACCATTTCAACTTTATAATCAAATTTACAAAAATATTTAAATATAAAAAAATTCTCAAGGTACAACATTAGTTGGGATAAGTAATTCATAGATCTTATAAGGTATCATGACCTCACTTTTAAAAATATTTAAGCATAGGCAAAATATTGGAAAAAAATAATAGGAATACCTTTCTCTGTACTTAACATGATTTCCATGTTCCAATTTATTTTCATAGTCAAATTTTCTAAGAAGATATTTGTTCTATATAATTAGCATTTTAAAAATGTATTCTATGTATTTTGATTTCATTACTAGAAATACAATCTGAAAAAATTAACCCAAATAAAGAAAAATTTACTAAAAAAAAAAATGTTCATACAGGCTTTATTTAAAATAGTAAAATTGGGGGACTAGAGAATTAAAGAGAGTGTGGTTTCTAAAATAGACCAATTGTCTGTTAATAGTATGTTTAATTCCCCTCATGTTATGTGAAACATCTTATTTTAGTGTGCAAACATGAAAGGTACTAGGACAGAGAGGAGAGGTACCTCCTTCCCTCTCTCTCTTTCTCTCTCTCTTGCTCTCTCTCATCTTCTTCCTAGAGAGCTAAATTCAGGATTGGAGCAGGGATCGGTTCCTGTTCTTCGAGCACTACAGCAAGATAAGGAAGATGACCCCGTTCCTCTGGGAGTTTGGGCCTTGCTTCCTAACCGTCTCAAAGCATAAACACACATAAATAATAGAAAAAGAGAGAGAGGTTTTAGTAATATAGGAAAATAGTTTTGACATGACAGCTAAATTTTGAAAAGCAAAGCAAAATTGTGAAATCAAGTGTAACTTCGGCCCTCTATTCGCACATGAAACTGGCCTGTTGAACAGCCCTTGAACTCGGTGGGGTACAAAGATGGTGTGATTTGACTTTTCTCTATTCACTGTCTTCAAACATGTTCTGCTGAATTTCCTTTCCCCATCCTTAATAACATCTTGGACAGATCTTATAGTTTCCCAGTCGCTTTCAAATATTAAATATTTCAGTCTAGTCTAATTGATTTTAAAATCTCAATCTTGCATTCAGTTCCATGTTCATCCTGGCCTTTCCCCCAGCAGGAGGGAACTTGGAAGAGAGACCAATCAGCTGTCCTTCACTCTTCCCCTCTCCTCTTCTTTTAGCGCTTCTACAAATGGATGGGAAGAGAGATTACAGAAATAGACCAAAAATATACTATTTACTGCAGCTAATGTGGCCCCTCTGGCATCACTGCTCCCAAGGATTCTGGCACAGACTCTCAGCAGGCCCTGAGGGAGGCCCCTCTCCCAACAGCCCGCTGACATGGGCAGTTCACTCCAGAGTTGCTGCTTCTAATTCCACTCCCCTTCCACTTCCAGCTCTTTGACTTCAGGCATAGCAACTTCTTATAGACACATCTCCAGTGGCAAGGAAAACAAAAGCAAAAATGAACTACTGAGCCTTCATCAAGATAAAAAGCCTCTGCACAGTGAAGGAAACAATCAACAAAACTAAAAGACAGCATATGGAATAGGAGACCATATTTGCAAATGACAAATCTGATACAAGGTTAGGATCCAAATTCTGTAAAGACTTTATTAATCTCAATACCCCCCAAAAAATAACAATCTAGTTAAGAAATGGGCAGAAGACATGAATAGATATTTTTCTGAAGAAGACATCTAGATGGTTAACAGACGCATGAAAAGATATTCCATATCATTCATCATCAGTGAAACACAAATCAAAATGACAATGAGATACCACCTCACACTGGTCAGAATACCTAAAATTAACAATTTAGGAAACAACAGATTTTAGCGAGGATGTGGAGAAAGAGGAACCCTCTTACTCTGATGGTGGGAACGCAAGCTGGTGTAGCCACTCTGGAAGACAGTATGGAGGTTCCCCAAAAAACTTAAAAACAGAACTACCCTATGCTCCAACAATTGTGCTACTAGATAGTAGATAGTTACCTAAAGGATACAAAAATACAGGTTCAAAAGAGTACTTGCACCCCGATGCCTAGAGCAGTGTTATCAACAATAGCCAAACTAAGGAAAGAGCCCAAGGGTTCAGTGACTGATAAATGGATAAACAATATGTGGTATATATTCAATGGAATAGTCCTCAGCCATCAAAAAGAATGAAATCTTACCATTTTCAGCAGCTGGATGGGGCTAAGTGTATTATGCTAAGCAAAATAAGTCAGTTAGAGAAAGACAAATGCCATATGATTTCATTCGTATGTGGAATTTAGGAAACAAAACAGATGAACAAGTGGGAAGGAGGTTAAAAAGAAGGAGAAGGAGAGGGGGAAGCAAACCAGAAGAAACTCTTAATGATAGAGAACAAACTGAGGGTTGATGGAGGGAGGTGGGCTGAGGATGGGCTAAATGGGTGATAGGGATTAAAGACGGCACTTGTTATTATGACCACTGGGTGTTATATGTAAGTGATGAATCACTAAATTCTACTGCTGAAATCAATATTATACTACATGTTAACTAACTAGAATTCAAATTAAAATTTGAAATAATAAAGATATATATATACTTTGAATATCTTTGTAACACTTTGTAACACTGAAACAGAATTATAAGTATTTGTTACTAGATGGTAATGGTATAGGTGTATTATCACCTATAGTATAGATCTTCCTTAACTTACAGTGGGGTTACATCCAAGAAACCCTTCATAAGCTGAAGATACCATGAGTTGAAAATGCATCTAATACACCCAACCTACTGAACATCGTAGCTTAGCCTAGTCTACCTTAAATGTACTCAGAAAACTTGTATTAGCCTACAGTTGGGCAAATTCATCTCATACAAAGCCTATTTTATAATAAAATGCTGAATATTCCAGGTAATGGATTGAATACTGTACTGAAAGTGAGTAACAGCATGGTCATATGGGTACAGAATGGTTGTTAGGTGCCTCAGTTGTTTACCTGCACAATTGCGTGACTGACGGGGAGCTAGGGCTCACTGCCACTGCCTAGCATCGCAAGAAGCATGGTACTGCATATTGTTAGCCCAGGATAAAATCAAAATTCAAAGTACAGTTGCTATTGAATCCAAACTGCTTTCACATCATCTTAAAGTAAAAAAAAAAAAAATCTTAAGTGAAACCATCCTAAGTCAAGGACCATACGTGTAGACGTATATAATATACTATAAGCATATTATTTCCTCCTTACCTTGTTAATTTTTCTAAGTTTTAAAGGGAAACTGTGTCCAAAATTAAGAGGAATATTTTAGATGATATTCAAATGTAATGCACACATCTTCATATTAAAGTGATTGGGGATTATTTTTATTTTTGTATTTTCGACTTTATTGAGGCATAATTGACAAATAAAATTGTATATATTTAAAGTGTACAATGTGATGATTTGACATAGGTATACTTTGTGAAGTGATTACACACCATCTAGTTAATTAACACATCCATCACTTCACATAGTTAGCTTGTTTGTTTGGAGAGAATATTGAAGTTCTCTTCTCTTCGCAAATTTCAAGTACACAACACAGTATTACCAGCTGTAGTCATCACGCTGTATATTAGATCCCCAGAGCTTATTCATTTTATAACTGAAGATTTGTACTCTCGGACCAGCATCACCCCATTTCTCCCACCCCCTGATCTTGCTAACTACCATTTTACTCTGTTTGATGAGTTTGGCCTTTTTTTCATTCTACATATAAATAGAATTTAATGATTCATCAGTTGCACATAATGCCCAGTGCTCATTACATCAAGTGTCCTCCTTGATGCCCATCACCCAATTACTCCGTTCTCCCATCCACCTCCCCTACAGCAACCCTTAGTTTCTTTCCTAGAGTTGAGTCTCATATGGTTTACCTCCCTCTGTTTTTTATCTTCTTTATCCATTCATCTGTCAATGGACATCTGAGGTCTTTCCATAGCTTGGCTAGTATGGGCATTGGTGCTACAAACATTAGGGTGCAGGTGCCCCTTTAGATCACTATGTTTACATCCTTTGGATAAATAACTAGTAGTGCAATTGCTGGGCCATAGGGAAGCCCTATTTTTAACTTTCTGAGGAACCTCCACACTGTTTTCCACAGTGGCTGCACCAGTTTGCATTCCTACCAACAGAGTAAGAGGGTTCCCCTTTCTCCACATCCTTGCCGATATCTGTTGTTTCCTGAATTATTAATTATAGCCATTCTTACAGGTGTGAGGTGGTACCTCATTGTGGTTTTCATGTATATTTTCCTGATGCCAAGTGATGTTGAGCATCTTTTCATGTGTCTGTTGGCCATTTGTATGTCTTCTTGGGGGAAATGCCTGTTCATGTCTTCTGCCCATTCTTAACTGGGTTTTTTGGTGTTTTTGTGCTGAGTTTGGTAAGTTCTTTATAGACTATGGATATTAGCCTTTTATCTGATAAGTCATTTGCAAATGTCTTTCCCCATTCTATAGGCTACCTTTTAGCTTTGTTGACTGTTTCCTTCACTGTGCAAAATCTTTTTATCCTGACGAAGCTATTGGGAGCTATTGGGAAATAGCTCATTTTTGCTTTTGTTTCCCTTGCCTTTGGAGATGTGTCCAGCAAGAAGTTGCTGTGGACAAGATCAAAGAGACTACTGCGTATGTCCTCGTCTAGGATTTTCCGCATCATATTTTCTTTATCCATTCATCTGTGGACAGACACGTAGCCTGTTTCCATACCTTGACTATTGTGAATAATGAGCAATAAACATCAGAGTATAGATATCTCTTTGACATATTAATTTCAATAATTTTAGGTAAACACCCAGAAGTGGAATTCCTGGGCCATAGGGTAGTTCTATTTTTAATTTTTTGAGGAAACTTCATAGTGTTTTCCATTGTGGCTGTACTAATTTACATTCCCAGTAATAACACACAAAATTTCCCTTCTCTCCACATCTCACCAATATTCATTATCTGCTGTCTTTCTCACAAAAATCATCCTAACAGATGTGCAGTAATATCTCTTAGTGATTTTGATTTGCATTTACTAAATAATTTGTGGTGTTGAGCATCTCTTCATGAACCTATTGGTCATTTCTATATCTTTTTTGAAAAAATATCTATCCAGGTCCTTTGCCCACTTTTAAATCAGATTGTTAGGAGGTTTGGTTTTTTTTTTGTTTTTTTTTGTTGTTGTTGTTGTTATTGAGTTATGTAAGTTCCTTAACATCTGAAAGTGATTGAACAAGCATCCCCATCGACTGTTATAAAAGAGATTATTTAATTGTAGATACACAGAAAGTGTCCAGATAGTGGCAGATTATTCACTAGACAGACAAATCAAGAAATTATTCTTTTTGAAAAAAATGGTTTTAACCTACATAGCTATACACACCCATTGGCTCACGTAGTTATTGAATTTTCATAGTGTCAAAAGAAAAAAACATTTAAGTAAGCCACCTTAAAACCATGGCAAAATTTTAATTAGGTAATAAAAATACAGAATGAGACTTTACTTTGAAATACAAAATTTTAAAATAAGTTTATTTCTATTTAATGAAAGAGATGATATGCTTATAACCATATGCCAATTCTTAAAATTTACCAAGAAATGAATCCATCCTCACTGGGTTTCTTAATTTTTTTCACATTCATACAAAATTGCCTATGTTTTCATCAGCAGAATCATTTGAGAAGGTTGTTTTCTTTCAGTATTATTCAAAGATTCATCCATTTTCCAAAAAGATTTCTTAATCCTTTGAAATTTAAATCATTCTCTTTTGAAGAACTTAGTCATCATGTTTGTCCCTTTTTATTTCAATTGGTAACATGTGTAATGCTGCCAGGTCCACAATATCAATGGTGTCACGTGTGATTAGAGCAGTTCTCCAACATTATTTTCCATAAAATTAAGTTGCTTCCAAATCTGCAGTTATGCCTTAAAATTTATTACAATTTTATTTGCAAAAATTGGATGTCTGTATCTTTGTATAATCATAGATAAAGATGATGACAAAACTCACCACTTTTGGTAGAAAAGGGTAAATATATTCATGTTATGAACACTTTTATTTCTCTAATAACATCAAATAAAAGAGATTGGATAGTGATGACGAGGACAGAGAACAGTCCTTTACATGTGTATGTGGGTATGCATTAAATACTTGGACCCTGAGAGCACTACCATGTTATCCAGAAAACTTTAGTGCAAAAGCCGAATAAAACTAGGTAAGCATCCTCTCCCATTTTCAGTCCCCAAATATGCAAATAGACTGGGTGACTTAAACCAGATATTATTATATATAATAGTCATAACATTATCTAGCCCAGGAATTCTGCTATACTGATGACTATTTTACTTCCTCTTTTTTTAAGATTTTACTTATTTATTCATGAGAGATACAGAGATAGAGAAGCAAAGAAACAGGCAAAGAGAGAGAAGCAGTCTCCATGCTCTGACGTGGGACTCGATCCCGGGACCCCAGCATCACACCCTGGACTGAAGGCAGATGCTCAGCTGCTGAGCCCTCTGATAACTATTTAAACCAGAGTAGAAAAAGGGAATAGAAATTTAAGGTGGAAATATCAGACATGTTAGGAGGGGAAAAATGAACTTTTAGAGACACTAAAGTATGTATGTGTGGAGGATTTATGTTTTGAACAGCTAAAAGGCATCATAAATATCCTGATTAGGGAAAGGGAGAAAGAAATAGTGAGAGAGGTCCAAAGTACAGAAAATAAAATGTGATCACCTAAAAGACTAAATGGACCTAAAAGACATGTATAGAACATTCCACTCGATAGCAGGAGAATTTATATTTTTCTAAAGTGAGCACAGAACTTTCTTCAGTACAGATCACATGTTAAGCCACAAAACAAGTCTTAACAAATTTTAAAAGACCGAAATAATATGAAATCTTTTCTAACCACAACTGAAAGGAGCTAGAAATGAACAGTGGAAGGAAAACTGGAAATTTCACAATATGTAGAAATGAAACAGCACACTTCCAAACAATGTGTCAAAGAAAATCAAAACAGTATCTAGAAAATATCTCGAGACAATCAAAAATGAAAACACGGCATACCCAAACCTATGAGATGGAAAAAAAGCAGTACTAAAAAGGAAGCTGATGATAATAAATGCCTACATTAAAAAGAAATACCTCAATAAACAACCTAATTTTACACCTCAATAAACTAGAAAAGAACAAATGAAGCTCAAAGTTAGCAGAAGGAAGGAAATAACAAAGATTAGAGTGGAAATGTTAACAAAAAGACAGTAGAGACTACTATGAAAATCTATATGTCACCAAATTGGATAACGTAGAATAAGTGGATAAATTGCTAAACATACAACTTATCAAGATTGAAACATGGACAAAAAGAAAATCTGAACATATCTATAACTAGTAAAGCGATGAATCAGTAATGAAAAAGCCTCCCAAGAAAGAAAAGTCCAGAATCAGAGGGCTTCATAGATTTTTACCAGACATTTAAAAAAGAATTAATGCCAATCCTTCCCAAACTCTTCCAAAAAATTGAAAAGGAGGAAACATTTTCAAACTCATTTTAGAAAGTTAGCATTACTATCGTACCAAAGTCAGATAAGGACACTACAAGGAAAGAAAATTATAGACCAATATCCATGATGAACATGGATGTAAAAATCATCAACAAAACACTAGCAAACCAAATTCAATAATACATTCAAATACTCGTATAACATGACCAAGTGGGATTTATCCTTGGGATATAAGTATGGTTCAGCATAAAAAAATCAATTACTGTGATACACCACACTGACAGAATGAAGGATAAAAATAATAAGATTATCTCAAGAGAAGCAGAAAACAAATGTGACAAAATACAATACTCTTTCATGATAAAAACTCTCAATACGCTAAGAAAGAAGAAAATAACCTCAACATAATAATATGAAAACAACATATTAAATATGAGAAGCCAACAGCTACAATGATACTTGATGATGAAAAACTGAAAGCTTTTCCTCTAAGATAAGAAACAAGACAAGGATACGCATGCCATCTACTCCTATACCACACAGCACTGGCAGTCCCAGGAGGAGCAGTTAGGCAAGAAATAAAAGGCATCCAGATCAGAAGCAGAGAAGTAAATGATCTCTGTTTGCAGATAACATGATCTTAAATGAAGAAAACCCTAAAGAGTTCACACACACACATACACACACACACACAAACTGTTCACTAAATTCAGTAAAGATGCAAAGTACAAAATCAACATGCAACAATTAGTTGCACTTCTACACACTAACAGCGAATTATCTGAAAAGGAAATTAAGAAAACAATAGCATTTACATCTGCACCAAAAAGAATAAACCACTTTAAGAATAAACTTAATGAAGGAGGCTAAAGCCTTGTACACTGAAAACTAAAACACTGATGAAGGAGATTAAAGACGCAAACAGAAAGACAAACCATGCTCCTGATTGAAAGACTTAATATTGTTAAAATGTCCATCTACCCAAAGTGATCTACAGATTCATTGCAATTCATATCAAAATTCCAATGGCATTTTTTACACAAATAGGAAAAGCAATCCTAAAGTCATATGGAACGCTAAGTAGTCAAAAATTATCTTGTAAAAGAAGAACAAACCTGGAAGCCTCACACTTCCTGATTTCAAAATTTATTATAAAACTATAGCAATCAAAATGGTATGGTACTTGCATAAAGACAGACATAGAACAATAGAACAGAATAGAAAGCACAGAAATAAACTCATACATACAATCAACTGATCTTTGATAAGAAATGAAAGCACTCAATGGGAAAAGGATATGTCTTCAACAAATAATGTGGGGAAAACTGGATATCCACTTGAAAAGAATGGTATTAGATCCTTATCTTACACCATACACAAAAATCAGTTCAAAATGGATTAAAGACTTAAATATAAGACCTGAAACTGTAGAAGACCTGGGGAGTGGGGGGTAAATAGGAGAAATGCCTACAGACCGTGGTCTTGGCAATAACATCCTGGATATGACACCAAAAGTTCAGGCAACAAAAGCAAAAGTAAACAAATGGGACTGCATCAAACTAAAGAGCTTCTGCACAGCAAAGGAAACCATTAACAGAGTGAAAAGGCAACTTTTAGAATGGGTGAAAATATTTGTAAACCACATATCTGATAAGAGGTTTATATCCAAAAGGAACTCTTACAACTCAATTGTAAAAAGGATAATAATCTGATTTTTAAAATGGGCAAAAGACTTAAATAGACATTTTTCCAAAAAAGACATACAAATAGCCAGCAGGTACATAAAAAGGAGCTCAGTATCCCTAATCATTATGGAAATGCAAACCAAGCCACAATGGGATATTAACTCTCACCCGTTAGGATGACCATTATCAGAAAACAAAAGATAACAAGTGTCAAAGATGTGGAAAAATTGAAACCCTTGTGCACTGTTGGAAGAAATGTAAGATATTTCGGCTGCTATTGGAAACAATATGGAGTTTCCTCAAAAAAATTAAAATTAGAATTACCATATGACCCAGGAATCCCACTTCTGGGTATTTATTCAAAATAAATTAAAATCAGAATCTCAAAGATATATGTTCATTGTTCCATTATTCACAATAGCCAAGATGCAGGAACAATCTAGGTTTCCATTAATGGGTCAATGGATTTTTTTTAATGTGACACGCATACCATGGAATATTATTTAGCCCTAATTTTAAAAAAAAGAAGTCTTGAAATATGTGACAACATGGATGAACCTAGAAGACATTATGCTAAGTAAAATAAGACTGTCACAGATGGATAAATAACTGTATGATCCCACTTCCATGAGGTATCAAAAACAGCCAAATTCATAGAAGCAGAGAACAGAATGGTAGTTTCTAGTAGTTGAGGGGAAGTGGAAATTGGGAGTTGCTATTCAATGGGTATACAGTTATCAGTTATGTAAGATAAATAAGTTTGAGATCTGTTACACAAAATCATGACTACTGTTAATAACACTGTACTGTATACTTAAACATTTATTAAACGGGCAAATCTCCTGTTAAATGTGCTTATAATATCTTTTTAAAAACTCACCACTTTGACTTGTTGCCTATAGCCCTCAGAATTTTATGCACATACACACACAGAGAACCCCCCCTTATTTTCATAGAGTGCCTAATTCTAATATTAATGTATATAATAACTAATTATGTAATTAATGCAGTAATTAATTTATTAAATGCTGCCTTGTGGTAAGCTATTTTAGACACTGAAATACAACCTAATAAGGCAGATTTAATTTTAAATTCCTCCTATATAGAAATGGAGTCTCACTATT